>NC_133978.1:39633750-39940833 GCF_047716275.1 Strix uralensis
AAATCCAAAGAATTAGGGACAGCATGAAAGTGCATCAGGATCAGCAAGGTGGGGAGAAAGAGTGAGCAGACTGGAATTATTTTATATCCCTATAAAGCACTCAGCAGTGGTCACTGGTAGGGAGGGACCCACAGGACCATGCCCACAGCATGGCTCAGCTCTTCCTTTTTAATCACGTGCATAAATTGCCTATTGGCAGTCCTAGTCACAGGCTGACCTGAGACCTAAAGATTTATGTAGGTGGAAATTATCAATAGCTATTAAAAAACTCTGAAAGAAGGCAACGACGAGATTTGGGGGATACAAGGGAAGAAACTGTAACTGGTTTCAGACCTAACCATAAACCTAAACAAACTGGGCAGGGATTGTCCTGTTCTGTATTGTGGACATAAGACATTTAATAAATGACTGCTCTTTCATGGCAAACAGTTTTAAAAGTGGCCACATAATACTTTTCTCTGCTGATTCATTCTCAGCAGCTGCCCCTCTCTAAACACTTCTTTCCAGTGTCTTGGTTGAGGGCAGAGGGAAGATTAGAATTGTGTTTCACCGTTGATCCAATCCATGAGAAAGAGTGAGATGGCACATCATGTTAGATGCTTCCTTATCTCATAGTCATTAAGTAAAATTAGATCCTGCAGTGTGGTGCAGGAGGTTTTCAGTTCACTTTCCCAATCCTTAATCCACTCACAATAGATGAGAAATATTCTTTGCCACAAAATGATGGTCTCTTACACATTTTAGTGATCTGAATGGCTCATGTTTCTTTTTGATCATCCTGTATTTCTGAGAAAATCAGAGGCATTAAGGTACAGTATTTAGTGTTTTTCCCTTACCACGCAGATCAGAAAGCTTTTAACATCTTAAGTTCCCTTCTGTAACTGCCCATACAGGGAGAAGGAGTCAACTTCTCAGGGGATCCTCTAGTGAGGGATCCCTGAAGATCAGCATAGACAGAAAAAAACCCACTTTTTTCTAATTAAATTCATTGAGATGAACCCCATCCTAAGCAATTTCACAGCCATACAGAAAATCTGGTCAAAGCAAGGAAGTGCACACAGAGCTCCCAAATTCTAGTCTAGCATCCAAGCTCTCCCTCTTATCCCTGGTATAACTTGTTTTTCTCCTTGCTCTTCACACAATGCCACTATTTGCCTTATCTTTTGTCAAAACTTAGCTCTCTTCACAGATGAAAAGAGTTTTGATGCAAATACTCTCAACAAACTGGACAGACTCGATTCTGTACGTACACTCAGTTAGAGCTCATGCATATAGTGGTCTGTTCCTTCATTCCCTGACTGATCCCATACCTGCAGTTACACACTGTGTTTCAACAAATCTTTTATGACATACAGAGGGAAAAAACATTGGGACAGATTAATGGGGTCATGGGCATCAAAGAGTGTTTGTGGGAGGAGGTAGAAACAGGCAGCACGGTAGGAGAAGATGAAGAAAGCAGCAGGTATCATTAAGTAACTGCAGAAGGCAGAGAAGGAAGTCTTTTCACAAAGGCAGCCAAGATACTAGAAGGATAGAGGGAAAAAAACCAGAGGGGAGCTAAGCCACAGAAAGAACTTGAATGGAAAACAGATTATCTCTTTAAATCATCTTTTAAATTAAAATAGTTTACTAGCCAGCAGAAAGCAGAGAGGAAAAGAAAAGAAAGTGGAAAGGAGAAAAGAGTTTCTGCTCATCCAAGGCAGCATCACAGTAGGAGATAATTTGCCTTCATATCAAGAAATGGTCTGTGCCACAAATGTAGGTGTTGTGAAGCCAAACAGCTCCTTCACTGAGATTTTCAGACCACTCGCATCCCTGTTGTGTCCCCAGGAGAGGCTATTTGCTATGGCTGGGCACTGGTATCCAAAACTACAGCGCAAATTGTAGGGTGATGAAAACGGGCTGCAAGGTAGCAGAACAAAACCATGGAGACCAAAGCGAGTGAAGGAGTTGTCTCTAAGTCACATCTCTAACATCTTAGAATATGGATCTGAACAAAAGAAGGAAGAGTTGCCTGGAGAATTCACACTCCATTTACTCCTAACTACCAAACTAGCTATTTGTGGATATTGGCTTCCAAGTGTAAGTACAGTAACCATCAAGAACTGAGAATTAAGCCCCAGGAATTTTCTTACATGTAGTGCAAATGGAGACAGCCTTCCCTTCTGCGCTGCGCCCCTTCCCTGCTAAAAGGAATGCCACCAGTGGCATTCAGCCCATAAGGTTTGGGGAATCCCAACAAAGCTGTGGATTGGAGAGAAAGAAAAGGAAAGAAAGGCATGAACAAGACTAGGAATGGGGTCTAAAACTAGAAGAAGGTGATGGCTGCTTCTTAACATTTTATGCAAACAAAAGAATGTTGAAGAAAGAATGTTAAAAAGCAAGATTCCTTATGAAATTCAGGTATAAAACCACTACATCCTTTCTGCATGAGAAGTGTCTTCCTTAGATCTTGTACTAATATTATAACTAAATCTTAATCCTTATTAGATTCACAGTATGGTGGGGATTTTTTTTTTTTGGTAGTTAATTAAGGCAATAAGAAAAGGTGTGCCTTGTTCTTGTCTAACATCAAAGGCAATCAGAATAATAACTGAGCCAATTTGCTAAATTCTTTCCTCTAATTCCCTCTTGAATTAACCTTTCAATTCAAAAGGTACACCCAGGTGCAGTCAATCCCCAGGAAAACACAGCAAAGCAAACCAGAGATGGGCTCCAAAGATCAACTCCCTCATCCTCAAAGCAGCTGTCAATTATCTTAACTAACAAATACAAATGCAAATGAAATTTAGGAAAAAAGAAAAAGGCAAAGGTACTTACAGGTAAGATCACAGAGTTTCACTCTGTACATTCTGGATCCATTTTTAATACACTGTGTGGGGAATTAGGACTGTTAGTCTCATTAAGACTATCTGGAATTGTATATCTAAATCCCCACGCACCGAACTTGAAATATATATGCCCCTCTGAGAATAGCTAGAATTGCAACTGGATGACTAGCAATATATGTTTTTTCTATTATCCCAGCTGAAAAAAGGCTTTAAATCTAATGAACAAAGACATGCAAGTGTAATGCTTTGGGAGATACAGGAGAACAAAAGTCGAAGAAACAGAAAGCGGAATGACTCTGTTAATAAAATTCAGCAAATATAGATCCTAGTTGTAACAGTTCAGCTGCTTATAGGAGCAAAAGTTAAGGAACAAAATAATAATTACATTTGGAGAAAAGTAATTTTTGCCCTATGCAAGAAAGAAAAAGACAACAGTTCAGTTTTTAAATAATGATTTAGTGAAAACCATATGATATTGGAGGAGTTAAAAATACCCCTGTAAAACCAGGGGTAGGTTTTCAAAAGCTCTTTTTTTTTTAAAGAATCCTTGATCTCTGAGTAAAATAAGTATATTGTTTTACTGTAAAGTATCTTTTTACATTTTCCTCCCTCTCCCTTCAGGGGGTTTTGCTAACAGGAAGTGACCCTGCATTACAGCAGGTTAAACTTGCCTTTCCTTGAAACATGGATAATTCAGGCAAACATACCCTTTTCCATTGTTACTTTTTTTTTTTTTTCCACTTTACAGCAGGATAATGCAGCTTTTCAAACTTTCGTCTAACACTCTTCCTAGTGTTTCAGTGTGGATTTTTGACGCTTCATGACAAAGTGCTTCTTTGAAATTGGCCAAGGCTCATTTTCTCAGATGCACAGCACCACAAATCCTCCACGACCACCAAGCAAGCCTGACAAGAGGTGGCCGGGGAAGGAGACACACAGCGTTGGTTCACTGTGTGTCATTAATGAGATCAGACATCACCACTGTAGGTAGGCTTTACATTATAGACCACCTGCTGGGTTGTTTTGTTTGGGTTTTTTTGGTTTTTTTTTTAATTTAATAAAAGCCCTATGCCCTGGGCTGCTGAGCTCTCCCAGACCTCCGTGATGGGAGCAGACGCTGCCAATACCCCAGGCAGAGAGGACCAGCAATTAATGTTCCTTAAATGTGAGAATTTTTTACCTTCTTCAAGATTTAGATGCAGGCATATGTAGGAATAGGTTGTACAGAGCCCACACGTGCCTCAAGCAGGCAACAGTGATCCATAATCCAAACCAAGACTCCAGCCTCCTGATGACAAAGACTGATGACTCAATTCCTATCATGAATCAAGTATTACCACTCCTAAGCCATACGATCTTAGATATAAGTAAACAGACCGCATCATCTCAACAGCCTGGTAACACAGAAAAATGGAAACATTGAGAGCAATGACAATATTATTAGTTATTTCAGTGTTTGTCAAGGGATGGAAGATAGGATGGATAATTTATTGTTCAGATAACTGCCAAGGAAAAAACATCACTTTTAATCATTCAACAAGGTGCAGTCAGCAAGGAGTACTACAAAATTCAGGTGTTCGTACTAAAATTTCTGCTGACCAGCAGTGAGACCTATGTTCCTAACTGCCTTCTGATGGTTGTCAAATGACTCGTTTGCAAGAGGCAGTGTCAGCTGCTGTTCAGCATTAGCATCCATGGAAACTATCTGAATTGCAAAAAATCCTGACAGTAATGTAGCTCTTCCCGTGCTCCTTAATCAACACTTAGTGCTTAACAAGGTCTTGGATTTACTTGTCAATAAAAACCTGGCACTGGATCCTGAAAAACAGGGCTGGGCCATATCCTCAGTTCCATTCCCAGAACTGTCAAGACCCAAAGTTGAGGCACGTTTGTAAGCTTGAACCAAGAGAATCAGTCAGACTGATACTCCCAATGAACATGTCATTGTACCTATACTAATGCTTCTTCAAACAACCCTGCCTGGTGAGGATAAGGCTTAATTATCTTGGCTATATCAATAACTCCTCAAGCTAAGAGTCTAGATTAAAAAAATTATCTCTAACAGAAAAGGATTTTTTTTCTTAGCTAGCTCTTTTGTTTTTTTTCAAAATGATGTTGACAGCTGTGGACACATTTCTTGGAAGGAAGATGCTTTCTTTTGCAAAAGCTAATATTTGACTGTAGAAAGTCATAATAATTTAAAAGAGAAAGCTTATCAAGTTTACCTAAGAGCTGTTAGGTTTCAAACCTATAATCAGTCCAAAATGGGAAGAGCCTCTTGATTTCAAGAAACATCTTGTTTACAGAAGGCTTTTGGCAAAATTAATGTAGTCCAACACTTGGCTTCAGAGCAAACAATTCCATAATGCAGCTAATCAACAGCACCTAACAATAAGTCTCTCTGTGGTGGCTGCCATTTTATTTTCTCAAAACACTTTGCAAATAATTAATCAATTTCCTCTCTTGGTGTTAAATAAGGGAATGCCACTTATTTCAGGGAGCTAATGGGTAGCAACGTGCCGCTCGGGACAGGATGTGACACACCAGCTCCAGCGGCGCACAGAGAGGCTTGGTGGAACAAGAGCGTAATTTGCAATGACTGCACCAGCAAAAAGGAAACGTTCCTGCCTGGCACCTGCAGGAGATCATCTTACACTCTGAATCATGAGACTGTATTATTGCTGCAGAATATTTTAGTGGTCAGGAAATAATCCACCCACATGATTTGATTCGACTGCTTGCACCAGTGAGTTCCCAATACCCAGCTGGTTGACAATAGCATTTGTATATTTTGCTAACATTTTTCCCCTTTGCTTCCTATGTGCTGGGACAGGATAAAAGGAAAAATATTCCCTTTTCATTAAACTTTTCATAATTTGGAGGTTGATCAAGCACCTGCTAATTATTTTCTCATTGAAGATAATCAGTCTTCGATTTTAGACTCATGTCTCAAATCATCACTGGTTTTCCTGTCATTCCCTTTGGCCATGCTATACCAAGTCCGTGTCTTTAACAAACCCAACACTCCGAGGCAACTGGTCCTCAGAGAGGATCTCTGTTCATATTGTTAAGAACCATGGAAGCGGTTATTCAAAACACTTTGAAATTTGCTGCTGTACTTTCAAGACATTCTCTGTGACATTCACGTAACAAAAATCTCAGACATCCATGTTTGCATTTCAAGGATGTCATGCTAGAAGCTATCAGGCACTATTGTAGTGATTCAAGGAGTAATCTGATGCAGTGTGGCTTTAAGAAAAAATGTTCAGGATGATTCAGAACATTTAAATGGTGATTTGCAGGGTAAGAAATGTATCGACCACTTGGTATTCTCATCATGTCAAAGACACCTAGTTGTTCAGCTCTTTCTAATAATTTACTGCAGCCAGACTGAGCCAAGTACTCGTTTCACAGACTGCAGAAGAGTTGCTCCTAGTTTAAACCAAGTGTGAATAAGGGGAAAATGAGGCCCTTTACTCCAGTGGCATAATGCAGTCACTGAAACTGCATAGCCCGTCTCTTTCTCTTAATCATTATTTTAATGATTCTAGTATTCAGCCCTCCACTGCTTGCCCTGAGTGCTAACGAGTGACTTGCCCCCTCCAGAGTCTTTCACTTCAAATTGTCTCACATTTTTACCAAACCTGACAGCTCAAGATAGAAATGTCCACCCTGAACAAGATGGAAAACATTGGAAAAATCAAACCCTTAACTTTCACATGCCAAAACAAGGAGAGCTGAACTTTAATTTGGATCTTCAGCAGACAATATGATCATATTTGGGAAAATGATCCTAATTTATGAGTTTCACTCATAGAGATGTTGTTCATAACATCATTAACAGGGCAAACATCCTTCTGTCTTCTAGGAGAAAAATGGCCTTTCTATCCAACAGATTCCTTGCTATGCCCCATAGTATAAAACTGAGCCTTTAATCTGCAAAAGGCACGCTTCCTGAAGGCAAGGAACTCCTTCAACTCCAGTCAAATTATTTTATGGTCATGCCCTTAAACTAGTGAAAGTAAACAAACAAACACCTCCATAAAAAAAAACCCAAACAAAAAAACTCAACCATTCTCCCAACCATCCATGGGTGCTTGTTACCTAAAACCGCAGAGAAATTGTTGAAGAACAATTAGCTCCATAGGAAAATATGAGTGCTTTAGTTGCAGCCAGGGTCACTGTGACATCACAGTGCCACTGAATCACCAGTGTCATCATTGAAAACCAGCATAAGAGCAGCTTTGGCTCACACAGCCTTGGGCATCATCTGGCCTATGACCTCCAACAGTACCTACACATCCATATGACAGGGCAGAAGGCCACATCACTCTTCTGAGTCCTGTAGTTTTTCTAAATAAGTGGCGTAAAGAAAGAACACTCCTCCACACTGATCTCTTGCTTCACCTCTTACACCCAATGAGCATCATCACCCCTTCCTTTTTCACACCAGATGATGGGGAAACTGGCAGCAGGCACTTTAAGAGCAAAGCTCAAGAGCCTGGTACTCCTTATATAAATGTAAAAGGACCCTCCAGAGAAGAGGAGGCATCCCCTTCCTTCTAAAAATGAATAAAAAAGCTCCAAGATAAGGAGAGGCAACTCCTATTGCCCAGCACACAGGCTGCAGCTTGCCTTGACGGCTGGAAGCATCTTCCAGAGTCACTCATAACTGAGGACTGACACTGTTTTCAACATCTGTAAGGACTGAACCCTCAATTTCTCAGCATCTGATATAGTACATGAAGGTCACACTGCAGTGTGACACAGACCCAATGACACAAAACGTCTAGACTAAGGAAAATTGACAGCCTCCTCCATTTTAAATTTATACCAGATGAAGTGAAACATCAAAGGAGCTCCTTTTAATGGGCTTTTTGGCATGTGGTCCTTTGTTCTTAACAAGTCGGCACCAGCTGCTATGTCCATAATGCCAAGTCAGTAACGTCCCCGGCCAGATTCTCGGCTGATGTAAATCAGTGTCGCTCTTCTGAAGGCAGATATTTCTATTGGTTGACATCAGCTGAAGATTTGGCTCCCCATGCTTAGCAGGTGCAAGCTAAAGTAAAATCTTCTGTGCCATATTTCACATTTCTCCTGTCTTCACCATCACTGCTGCTGTACACATTCTCAGGCTGGAGAGTTAATTAGCATCAGCTGTAGCTACTCAAGTTTCTATACAATAAATTCCATATTGTAAGGAACAGCTTTCGTCTAATTATATCTTGTTCATATGTGTGTGTGTGTATATATATATATATATTTCCCCCTCTGCTCCCCCACACACTCATCTCGTACTCTGGGTTATTGCATGGTGACTTTCCCATAAAGAG
The DNA here is from genome assembly GCF_047716275.1 of Strix uralensis. Lineage (NCBI taxonomy): Eukaryota > Metazoa > Chordata > Aves > Strigiformes > Strigidae > Strix > Strix uralensis. Next base: position 39,641,915 of record NC_133978.1, read on the forward strand.
ACAATGAGGTGAGAACACCAGATAGGCCACATTCATTCATTGTAACATTTCAAATACGATTTAATAATTGAAAGTAAATACTACTAATAGTCTTCAGTCTTAAGATTGCCTACTTTAGCCCATCCTGATTACCATGAGTATATAATAGTTTAAAGGTGACCTACAAATATTTTCTTCATATACAAATGTCTCAGACACCAGGGGCTTTTCAAAGTGTATTTAAAATGAAAACATTTTTTTGCTTTGCAGGTAGCAGCATATTGAAATTCCTCAGCATCAGCTGTTCTGATTTTACTCCAGTACAAGTACAGAGTGAGAGGGAGATAGAGACATGCACACTACAGAAAAAAATTAAAATAGTTCTTGAAACAAATTAAAGTCTAGTTATTTACCCCTTAGAAAACATGCTGCTGGCTTCAGCACTTATTAATAAAACTCTTGTTTAAGAAGAAAACAGAAGCCTATAATCATCTGGGGCCATTCAACACCCCAAAAGCCCAAGATCCCATCTCAGTTTTCCCTATTCACTGTCTTGGGTTGTTTTAATTAAGTAAATTATGCTTTCAAGTCACCTGCCGCTCTCTTTGGGAAAAAGTATAAGCAACTACAATACCAGCTCTCTGATCTGTCTTGTTCACTGACTTAAAGATGTTCTTCCCCTTCTTGAGTGCTTCATTTCTGAATTCTGAAGAAGCAAGGACGCCAGCAACGCAGCCCACACCAGACACTCCCGTGCCAGGGCTGGCTCCCAGTGCCCGCACTGACTGCCGCCCGCATTCATGCCCGCAGTCACAGCCATCACCACTGTGTCATCTTCACCTTCCATTGCTGACTCACGCATACCTCAATCCTGATTTCCCTACTTTTGGGTAGTTTACATAGCAGTACGGTTCATTAGATGACCATTTGTCATCTCCCTCTTCTGCATCTTCTGTATCTCAACATAGGGCTGCGGTAACCAGCACAGCACCTACCATCCAAACTGGATTTACATTTCTCGCCACCTCAGCGGTTCTTCCTTAATAACTCTGCACAGCAGTTTTGGGCATGACAACAAAGAAAAACAAGAGTTTAGATGTGATAAAAGTTGAAGTGTTAGCAGAAATTATTTCTGTTTATAACACAGCTGAGGTTTGTGAAGGTGCTCAGGGATCAAGATGTTTACGTTTATCTGAGCTTAAACAGATTTAGATGTTGGAATTTATAATCTTTCATAGTAAAGTGATATTGTTTAATCAAGAGGTCAAAATGAATTTAAAGTTGTCCCATTTTCTCCTCTTTGCCCCTTTTTAATAATTCAGCATAAAGCCCAGTAGGTAATAGATTGTAGAAGATGGATGGAAAACTAGATATTCACGTGGAATATATCCTTCATGAAAGGTAGGTGAGAATATAAGATTAAAAATGCTCCTGTCTTCAGCAGAAACAAGACTAATCTTTTCATTTTTAACTTACCTTGTATTTATGAGACATCAGCTACAGACAGTAAAGGAAATTGCAACATTCACCTAAAAGCAGCGTTAGCAAGTTCTGACAGCTTGTTAAAAGCCATGACCGAAGGCAGGGCGATGCACATCAATCACCTGTGACAAGGACCTCATGGAGCTTGGCCCAGGCTTACCCTTGGTCATATCTCTGAGGTGGGTCATGTGGCTCTCAGTGGGCCATTTCACATTAACCAGTACACGTTCCTTAAACTGCCCAAGGGATTTAAATGCTGGCCACTCATTAAAGATAAACACAATTATGCCCTATGACTTTACGTCCTCCTGCAGTTCAAGTCTGACTTCACGTGTAGCATGGATTTTCCAGCACTTACAGTCCAATCTCTTGCCAGACAATGGAAGTAAAGTACCCAAAGCAACAGAGTCAGTAGAAGATACAGTCCACAGCGGTGAAATCACAAGATCATATTCCATCCTTGGGATACTATAGCATGAAACATGGCTTTAAACACTAACTGAGTCTGAGAGATTTGGATTTCTAAGTATAATTACCATCCGTGAGCATAGACCAAGATTTACATTTCATTAATATTCCTAAAATATCCTTTTCATATGTGGCACATTGTGGAAATATATACCTCTGGAGATTATCTGGACCAACCTCCTGCTGAAACAGAGCCTTAGATTAGGTTATCCAGGTCCATGTAAAGCCAAGTCTTGAATACTTGGATTTGAACATGAAATAGTATGAGTAATACTATAAGTAAAGTGATCGTTACTTTAGTGAAGCCACATGAAAAATTAGGAAAAAGACACTGCAAAGGGGCTATCACTCAACCGGCCCTATAGGAAACAGCAAACCTGGCCCCAGTACCTGTAAAGCAGGGAAGTATTTGGGTGCTCATTCCACTTCAGGTCCTAATAAAGAAGCCTATGCATCCTGGAAACTACATTTACAGATTTCATATAAGAAAAGTCTAGTCCTGAAAGTAATTTTTCAATTTTTTTTTTTTTTTTTTTTTTTGCCATGGTGATGTTATTACCACTTGTATTTCTGCTGGCAGGAAGGTATTGCCTACAGCTGCAAACTAATATAAACTCAAACTTTCTGGGTCATCAGAAATGTGATGGACAAAGCGCTCTCCACAGTTCCTTAAGCCACAAGATAACTATGTTAAAGTATTAACACAGTGTCAAAAATTGTTCACTGCCCTTTCTTTGTGAGTTCTTCCTTCTTTTCAAACATTTCATTTCACAAACATTTCATTACATAAACATATAGCAGACCAAAGTTTAACATGAATGGATTTGGAGGAAAAAAAAAAAAAATCTAAAAGAATTGGGAATCTGTAATGGTATAAAGGACTTTGCTGATGGGGTAGTTATTTCGTTGTGCTGGTAAATCAGCATCTTGCAATATAGGTCTTGTAATATTCAGCTGTACACACAGAAGTGCCACAGCAAAAAGCAGGAAGGCAACAGTGTTCCATTATAGATTTTGTTAGATATTTATAACTAGTCCAAGAAAAAAAAAAAAACATGTAACAGGCTGTAGGACTGTACGAGATTTGCACCAGAACGGAGTATTGGACCTAAGAGATCACTTCTGTCCCTCATTTCACCCATTTTCAGGACTAAAAGGAACTCACTTTTTCATTTTCTTCCAGGTTAAAATCATACCAATTGCCTTTCATTTTAATGAGCAGTGCGGATGTCTCATGCATTTAACTAGGTTTCTTATGATTTGTCACATTTAATGGCTGATGGCTATGCAAGACCTCATTACTTTGGGGATCCTGGTGAGAAAGACTGTTGTTTTGAAGCATTATTCTGGCTGTTTACACAAATTTCACACCGGAAAGTTGTTGTAAGCTGATAAACACCTTCTTATGTATTACAAAGGGTCTGATTAAGAGAAATATATATCTTTACATTCTACATTATTGCTTACACAAAAGGTGGAAGCAGTTAAAAAGGTAACACTTCCCATGTTTATTTACACCTGTATTCTTGTGTACACAAATGGTGGAAATCATTTTTCAAAACGACTATTTCTCAGCTGTTTACCTCACTTATTTCCCCTTTCAGTAAAACTGTGGAACCATGAGCAGTGTCCTATTTCACTTTTTAATTACTTCTAGTAAAAGTGATTGTTTCATGGCCACCACCGTTTCACCAAGCCCCGGGAAGGATCAATATTATTCTAATCCTTGTTTCTGTGGTATATCACAGAGAGACCTTAGATGGTGTTGAACGTAGCCTTGAATACATATAATTCCTATCAAAATTTCAGGAGGATATTATTATTTGAAATTAGGATGGTATGCAATGAAGTCCAAAACTGAAATGCTTAATTTTCTGATGTCAGCCAGTGAAAGGCCCTCACCAACCCTCACCCTTTTACATTTCTCCCCCCAACCCTTTAGCACCAGTTGGCATCTCCCCTCTCCTGCTCCCCACTCTGCCATCTCCCCTTCAACAACAACCTGAACTACACTTATAAAGAAATATTTTATCTCAGCCTTTCTTCAGCAACCAGTCTGAGGGGTGCTTCACCCTGCAGAACCATGCAGCTTTCATTTAAGGACCTGACTCTGCAATTACTGACACTGCTGGTTTCTCTGTGGAAAATCCTGGCTCTGTGGACAAGTTTCTTAAAGTTTAAAGCAAGAGGCCTCTGAATAAAGCAGTGCCTTCTCACTGTTTGCACCTTGATAATGGCAAGAGCCGTCCCACTGCTTGCAGGCATGGGAAAGTGAGTGCAGCGGTTAAAAGCAAGGTGCAAAGGGATGGTGCAGCCTGGGTTTTGTACCTTGTCTGGCCCATGAGACAGCTTGCAGCTTCTTTTTTTTCCCCTTTGCACATTAGGAAGATGAAAGTACAAATGAATCTTAGAAGTAGCTTATGTTCTGTACTGACCCTTAGAGCAAGAAGGCCATATAAGAACAGGGTAATTGCAATTAAACACATCCCAAGGTCACAGGGAACATGGGGGGTAAGATTTAACCTTAGTGCTTTTGATAAAAACCAGACTCACTCATTGACATTCTTCCCATCCACACTCCCTTCCTGGAGAGTCAGTAAGCTCAGCTGTGGTTATTCAAGCGCACTGTAAAATAGCTGCTACAACCCAGTACAGCAGAAGCTATACCACTCTGGGTATGAAGCAATCCCCACAGTACCTTTCCCTTCCCCGACAGCAATGTTGCGAAGAAAATTTTATGTTTGCAAAATGCTTGGAGATGTTTGAAACAAATGTGTTCAAGATTTGCAAGCCATTTACCTAGAGCCATTAGTTATAAAACCCTAGGCTTATTACTATAGCCTTCTAAATAAAAGCTGAAATAATTTTTAATTGCAAAACCAAGCATAGTGCAGCCATCTTCTTAATCTCACACCTTGAAATTCAGCCCTTATACAAGGAAAGACCTAATAATTTTCAGGTGTTAAGTGCTTGCATGTTGCTGGGAGAAAAAAAAATAGTTATAAATGGTTAAAAATAGAAATTTAATGCAGAAGACACAGGCAGAGTTTTCTCTATCATCTGATGAGCAGCATGTATCTCTAGCATGGCAAATATATTCATGGTAGTCCTGGAACTGAAAGTGTCTGGGTTGTGCTCTGACTCTCCGTGCCTTTGCAGAAGCAAGGATTACTATTGCTATTATCTGTTTACATAAAATCATTGTGGTGGGTCTGTTCCAGCCCGAACCTCTGCTCCACCAGACTGAGGTTTATGGAAATCACTTACCTGCCTCGTCACTTGAATTAGGAAGCTGGAGAGAAAATGTAGTGTGATAGCTGCCAGACTGCTTAACATCATCTTTCTTTGCTGTTACTACATTATTAGGTCCTCTGGGTATATCCACAAATGCTGGAAGTTCAGAGACAAAGACACTTTGCAAAGGGTGTTTACTACCCAAAGAGCCTTCATTTGTTTTCTCTTTATTAATTACATTATTTTCTGTTAAGTCTGCACTCAAGTTTGATCTGAGTGGAGTCTTGTTTTCTCCTAGGAGCTTTGTTTGAAATATCTCTGCTATTGGCTCTCCATTAGCTATGCCATCTACTCCATCTGCTGTTAATCTAGACAAACTGCAATTTATATTGAAGGACAACGTTGATCTATGAATTTTTTGGCATTTAATTTGAGGTTGGTCAATGCACACATTGAGTGACTTATCTAAATAATAAATGGTATTTGGACACTGCTGAGAAACCTGAAGGTGGACACATGAGATGAATGAAGGTGGTACTTTCTCTCTCCCATCACTGCTCTGAAGACCCATGCTGTTCTTGTTTCCAGGGTGAAAAAGCTGCTTTCGTGGCTCTTCACCTAACTGTGAGCAAGATTCAGAAATCTTTAACGGAGAGGCACGTTGGCTTGCGTGGCTTGGTGGAGACCAGAGATGGAGGGCAGGAGGGACTCTGCTCGAGGTGGGGGACGTGGCGTTGGACTCTTGCACAGCCCCAGGTCCACGTGCTGGGTCATCAGAGCCTGCAGCAACGCGTCTGGCTGTAACTGTTATGGAGGCAAACCCTTTCTGCTGGTTTTGACACTGTTTTTCCTCTGCAGCAGGAGAATCCGATGAAGATGTGGTGTCATCTAAAGATGCCTGAATTTCTAATCTTCTGGGAAGTACCATAAATGCTCTGTTAATGTTGTTTGAACCATGGTTAGCCAAAGATTGCTTTGTGTGATAAGCACTGGGCTGGGGGATTGTGGACTGCATAGGCAAAGCAGGCCAATTTTCTTTTGATTTATTCTCATCAATCATCTGTGAAATGACTATCGGTGAAATCAATGTTGTATTTTGTGATGGCAGAGATTCCTGCAAATGAAAAGATTAAAATTATCAACATACTCTGTCAGAATATGTGTAACTATCTACCATCTCTCACACCAGACAGTTTAGTTCAAGTTTTCTTGTTAACTTTCTATTCATAATAACTTTGTCATTTAAAAATACATGCTCTTGAAATCAGCTCTGAGTTGTCTGAGACTTTAAGGAAAACCTTATCGCTCTGGTGCAAAAAAATTTTAAATTAAAAATGTGTATTCTATAGTATTATTTTCAGTATTGAACCCATTGTTGCAGTTGGTATTTGTGGCTGCTATGTTTGTTTAAAAATGGACATGTCAAAGGCAATTGCCAGTTTCAGACTCTAAATTGCTCTTTCATGATGATCTGCTGGAATTAAAATGCATTTAAGCATATTATGAATCATTAGCCTGAAGGTCCACGTTTGCCATCACATGCTGCAGAGGACACGTGAGCACCAGGGTCATGACTGTCCTACAACCTCACCAGTTATAAATGTGGAAAAACTCCTCCGTGATCCCTCCCACAAGAGTGATATAATCACCCATAAGGGCTCTGGGTACTATTTTAATTCATTATTTCCCTCTTGCTTATGATTACTTGGTGGCACCTATCAGTGATATAAAACCACATATGTCCAAGATTGATTGACAGCAGCCCAGATTCATTTTTCCAACCATGACAGTAACCATCTATCTTGATATACCGTACAGTACTTCACTGGATGTGACAAAGGAGGTGCTTTTACGTTAAAGCTATCTGACAAAGAGTAAACCTGGCTTTAAAATCTCTTGCTATTTTTTTCCACTTGGCTGGTCACAGAAGTCACATGCAATAAAGCATCTGGCCTAATCTCACTGCTGCTGTAAATTGGCTGATTAGATTGCTCCTGCCCTGTGTTCCTAGATCTCTCGATCCTAACAGAAGAAAACCCCACTGAATAGGCATGCAAAATCTGAGGATTAGCTTCATAATGAAAGTTCATCCAACTTCATTTGGGGTTTGGGTGCCATTTGCTGTACTGCTCCTGCTTGTTATGAATTCATCTCAGTCATATCTGGGGTCTATTATCTGATAACCAATGCCAGTACTTGACAAGCGTTCCACAAAACATAATATTATTCTTTCTCAAGGAAGACAGCATAATATTATTCTTCAAGGAAGACCCCTATGAGTGACAGTTGTGACCTCCTGGGTGCCATGGTTATCCTTCTCAGAGCTTGGGTGCTGGAGTCGGGACATTGCACTGGACCCCATGGGGAAAACCATTCTTGCAGTCCTGTCCTCAATGCATGCAAACAACAAGAAAACAGGCTCCTTTCTTCTTGGGAAGGCTGATTTGGGAACCCAAATATGTAGAGGTAGATTAAGAGTTTATTAATGAGTTGAAATGCCAAGTAAATTTTATCAACTCTCTAAACCAGCTGCCTGTGGTTTTGACAATTCAATAATTTCACAGCCCCAGGTAAAGCATCCTCTTCCTTCTTTGTTTCTTTCATTGTTTGTAACAACATTTGCCTCATATTTTCTGCATTGCATTTACTTCTACCTACAGGTTTAAGACCATTGCACACCTTCCAAAACTCTCAACTTCCTCAAAATTTCTACAGGGCACCGAAGAAGAAAGTTCCTTGAAATACTTTATTTTGGATACGTGTCTCATGCTCCAGTAGTTAACTTGACATTTATTTCTTTTGTTAAGGGCTGCACAGATGGAGACATTCTGGAAGAGTCCAAAGGAATGTCAAAAGTGCTCCTGATTAGCTTCAAACTCATGCACCAGTATTTTAATTTGTTTTTCCTTTTTCTGCCTGAGTATATGCATTATTCCCTCCTCCCAATCTTTGGCAAAGAAATGGATCTTAAAGGTTTGACCAGCTGATCCTATGCTCTTTGGGAGCTTCCAAGCTTCACTGCATCTTGTGAAAAAAACCCACACACTTAAAGTAATTGTGGTGAACTGAAAACCTCAGGCTTTATCCTGAGAACATCTGAGACAGACTGTATTGATATTTGGGATACCACTTAGTCTCCTGGGGTGTTTTTAACAACTTCTTTTCCCCCACAAAACATGCAAGTTTTTTCCCCCCTCACCAAGAACACACAGAATGACAACATTTAGCCACCATTTTATTTGGCTTTTCTGCTGCCTAAGCTAAGCTTAGATAAACAAACCAAGTCCAAATGTACTGCTCAGCAATCAGCAATTGTTTTTTAAACTTGCTGACTGCTATCTAAACATAATTTATTTATTTTACCTTGGTAGAGCTTGATTTTCTCTCTGCAGCACTCTCCCGCTGAAGGCCTGTGCATGTCGTCTGACCATCAACACCCCATTGCTTTTGTGTCAATCCTGGGGAAAAAACAGAGAAAGTAACATTATTTTCAGTTTTCTAGAGGAGATGTGGTTTTAAATGGAGTTCAGGCAGGAGGGAAAGAACTACTGTAAATGATCTGATTGCGCTGGGATCTGGTTATCGGAGAGATCCTGTTTCTCCCTCTTCCCAGGAGAGGCACTTGAAACACCCCAGGATCCTGTTGCAAAGATGCATTTGCAGACAGTCTCACTATGTGTTCAGGGCTGCTCCAAAGCTTGAATATGTCTGCCTTTGATTTCTGTGGCTTCAGGCATAAGTGTGGAAGAACTGGGAAAGGTGGGAAATGTGGATTTCAACAAATGTCACTTTTGTGTAGACTCCAGAACTGGGAGCACAAATAAGCACATTAATTGGCTGGATGCTATGAGTAAGATTTCATTTGAATTAAGTCACCTTCACATTTAAAGAACTACACTAATTTGAAATCATATTCACAAATTCTACTACATTATAACTTTCCTATTTCAGTGATAACTATTACTTCAGTACATCAGTCTCTGATTTTGTCATCTTTTGTTTTCTATGAGCACTAGTCTGTCTGCATCTTTTTACACAGAGCTAATTTCTATATAACACAGAGTCTGGGCTATTGCAATGATGCATTATGTCTGCTGTCCACAGTTCTGCCAGAAATTACGTTACTTTCAGTTTTGTAATAAGCATCCAAAATTGATTTTCAGAAATTCTCTTGACATTACTGGCTGTTGCTTTATTAGCAACAAGTCACACAACTGGTAAGACCCTTTGTATTATTTTCTTTCACTTAGGCAGCCTGTCACAGAAGTTGATAATTTTTTTACTAAGCAGAATTTCAGTTTACATGTAACATTATATTAACAAAGGAATATAAATCAGCTCCACTTTAAGAAGTGTTCATTAAAGCATATCCACCATAGAAGGCTTAATGGTTTCATTGCCTTGGGTGCTGCTAAAAAGTAGAAGGGGAAGAGGGGGAAGGTATCAGGTCTATCCCCCATCAAGAGATCTTGAGTCCCACCACATAACAGCAACCACAAAACACTAACAGGATGTTTGACGAACCTTCTGCTTCAATAAGGTATACTAAAGTACATTTTAATACTTTACTGGCACAGCTCCAAGATGCCAGTGCCACTTTCTATATCCATAGCTGGCATGAAAAGAAGAGGTTTGCTTTTGTCATTGAGCAACAGAAAGTCCAGAGCAACAGAGAAAACAGCTGGACTCATTAGCCACAGTATGGAAGGAAAGAGAATCCAGAAAATAGCCGGACAGAGGGCCCACTACATATTTTTTGGCAAAGGAATAATGCACGGCTGTAATCAGTGAAAATGCAATGAACCTGATCTAGCACTGGATCACAGTAACTGCGGGCACAAAACATGGGCGAGATGCCCTTGGAGCCTGCCCTTCACCCTGTTGTGGTACACAGGGAGAAGGAGGTGCTGTGCCTTCTGTGAAGGACAAAAGCCACCTGCATCCACAAGCAGTGGGATAGGGGCAACTGCTGGGTGAGCCTCACGGAAAGCTTATTTTCACTGTATCAGTACACTGGTGAATTACATGTGAACACCTTCATGATGAAGAGCTGCTACATATGCTGTCTTATTTACTTTTTAAAACAATTAAATAGGGAATAACTTGCAGAGAGGGATAAAGAAGAAATTCTTGGACTGAGTTAGGGCAAGACCTCAAAAAAATCCAGAAAGCTTGATAAAAAAAGATGTGTGTAATTAAAGAGACAACTTCAACTAAGTTATCAATATTTTCCTCAAATGCTTTACAATAAGAAAACCACAGTGGTCTCAGATTAAGCTGGAAAGCTACAACGGGAGAACATCAACTTGTGAATGTCAACCAGTGAGCAAGAGAAACCAGAAGGCTGGCTGGAGATAAATCAAATCCAGGCAGGCGTGTTTTGCCAGATGGCCTTTCATGAATTTAATGCAACTGTATTTTCAGCACAAGAGAAAGACTGAGTGCTACAGGGTCAAACAAGAACAAGTTATCAAAGTCCACACCATAGATTACATATAACATGTAAGTTATTCTTATCAAAGTAACTCTTGTGATTAGCAATAATCGGTAGGTAGGACCTTCCAATTTCCCACAGATCCCTTGGAATAGATTGGTTAATTCTTGCTTGTCTAACCTTAAAAAACAGCTGTTTCTGGAGCAGAAGAGATAGGAAGAAGTGGGGTGGGAAGAAGAGGAGGAAATATTTATTTTCTTTGCTAAATCTTCCAGAGTGGAGTTTTGCATTGCATTTTGTACCATATCCTGTGCAATGACATTCTCATATTACTATGGGAATCCTATTGTTGGAAAACACTCAAACTTTTGGCAAGTCATTTAATCTAGTTGCTGAGATAGATTAAATGGCATTGGTGGCAAAAGCTCTGGTATTTTTCATGATATTATTAAATCTATTCTTGGAAGCTTCACATTTGTTAATTCATGTCAATAGAACAAGCAAAGAAAAACCCCGAACCTTTAAAAAGAGCTTGAATCTGTGTTTGAAATGAAGATACTTCAGAGACCACAAGGGTTTAGCTCAGATGTGTCACATACAAAGTTTTCATACAAATTTTCATTGCTGACAAAACACATCGCACTGTAGCTCTTGTTACACAACGAAATTCAAAGTTCAGTTTTTCCCTGGTGTGAAAGCATGAAAGAAATGGCATTTCAAGTACTTTCCATCTCTGTGGGGAGTATGAGAAACTTATTTCTATCTGAGTTGAAATCCTGAGGATTTGTTTAACCTCCCCAGACCTTCCCTTCCCCCCGTGACCCACCTCTCCAACATACAAACGGGAGATGTGATGAGGAATAGAGGAGCAACTGCTGGCATGTGAACTTTGTCCTATCACATCTTCACTCTTTTTATTTTTTTCCTCACAAATACTGTTTGTTGAACCAAACGATACGCTCCTTGGCAAGGCATCTGGACATCCGGCTACAGACCAGGGTTTTCCTAATTACGGAGTGCAGCTGGAACCGATTCTCCCAGTCTCGAGTGCCTGGATGTCTGCCTCCAGCCAACTGGCAGCCAGCTCAGATAATGATTCAGAAAAGATGTACTTGTAAATCAGCTTGCTAAAACACAGATAGATTGCAAAGGTGAGGGTGTTGGTGAAAAATAGCGTACCACAAATATTTGGCATGCACAGGACAGCCCAGTTCATAGCCAGCCGAGGTTTGGTACAAAATTTGAGACACACATGAAAACAGCCCATGAATAATGCTATTTTGCCAGTGTTTCAAGTCTTTGCTAGACACATACAGACTGCCATGCTGGGGGGATTGTTTGATGACACCCAGAGTGACACTGGGCAGAGATGGAATGACATTAGACCACTGGCCCTGGCCTCATCTCCAGTTTTTTTGTCATGAAAGTTGCATACTTCATTCATTTACTATCCATATGCTGACAAATTTCAAATGCGTGTCAGCACTTCTGATCTCCTCTCTCTGCTGCAAGTCCTGCTTACTCCACACTGGTCAGGTCTGCCACCTTCTCTGAGCCACCAGCATCACCTCAAAATGAATTTCTCTGGAGGCTCCAGGAACCTCCAGCACTTCCCTCAAAACACCAGAAAACAGCATCACAGAACAAATACACTGGTATGAAAAAAAGGGAAAACCTCTCCACTTTACCAAAAAGTTATCTTTTTTGCTGATCCTTAGCCCTCCATCTAAGAGACCTGCGAGGGGTGTTGGACTCCCTCCCAGGTCCATGGCAGCCAGAGTCCCTACAGCCCCCAGGGTCAGCACTGTTGATTATCCAAAAATGCTCAAATTCCTCACTTGGGACCTGGGAGCTAAAGGACATCATCAGTAGCTTGGCTGCAGGGTCAGGCATCACAGCAAAAACTCAGCTAATACAATGTCTTTGTCAACACTTAAAAATTTCTTAAGCCTTCTTCTCTTTCTATGCATTATTCCTACTGTAAGTTATCAGCAGATAAACCATATCATTAAAATCAACTTGGAGAAATTAATTTCTCCTTTATTATGTTTAAAACATTAGATTTGTTTAAATATTCTTGTGTCTTTTTTAATTCAAATACCCGAGGAAGCTTTGAGGAGAAGAGTGTCATCATTAAAGATTCACCATGCTCCCTCTCAGTAAGGGCTGGGCGAGATCATAATTCACTTCTTCAGATCTGAAGTGAGTCATCCAGAAAAACCATCCAGACATCACAGATACATTAAGATGAAAGCCAAATCAGAATGAACACTAGAACCAAATCCACATCTTCTGGTCTTCATGTGTCATAAAGAAAGAATATCATAAAATTGCAGAGACTATTGTCATCTAAAATAAAACTGAACAATGAAGCTAAAGTCCACATGCCCGGTACTAAAAGTAGAGGCAGATTAACACTGAAAATCCCACCTTACACCAAAGTCCCTGCTGATATTAAATTGATTTATAGGGAATCTACTGGCCAAAGTTGTGTTTACTTGTTAGTAGAATGATGCATCTCCAGAAAGCCTTGGCACAGGCATAGTCTTGCCATGCCTCAAGGATGTTATCCTGTTAAGTTCAAAGAAGAGTTGAGGTGTTGCACTGATGATGGTCTGAAGGCAACATCATGCTGAAGACAGGACACAGGCAGGGCAGGAAGGCAGCCCCATAGTCACACGTGGATTTTACTCTCTTACAGTCTCATGAAAATCAGGTGTATTTTTATCTCTGCAGGATTTAGAATCATAGAATGGTTTGGGTTGGAAGGGACCTTAAAAATCATTTAGTTCCAACCCCCTGCCACAGGCAGGGACACCTTCCACTAGCCCAGGTTGCCCAAAGCTCTGTCCAACCTGGCCTTGAACCCTTCCAGGGAGGGGGCAGCCACAGCTTCTCTGGGCAACCTGTGCCAGGGACTCACCACCCTCACAGGGAAGAATTTCTTCATTAGAACTCATCTAAATCTGCCCTCTTTCAGTTTAAAACTGTTACCCTTCACCCTATCCCTACACCCCTGATCAAGAGTCCCTCCCCCCTTTCCTGTAGCCCCTTTAAGTCCTGGGAGGCCGCTCTAAGGTCTCCCCGTAGCCTTCTCTTCTCCAGCTGAACACCCCCAACTCTCTCAGCCTGTCCTCACAGGGGAGGTGCTCCAGCCCCCCAAGCATCTTCGTGGCCTCCTCTGGCCCTGCTCGAGCGGGTCCGTGTCCTTCTGATGTCAGGGGCCCCAGAGCTGGATGCAGTATTCCAGCAAACTTTGACACTCAGCAACCTTGATGTAAGACTAGACAGCAGTTTTCACTAAGATACTTCAGGAGCATACAATGTCATCCTGATAGCTCGAACACAGCTAGAAAGCACACTGTACTTACCCATCAAGAGAGGATGACAGAGGGAGAGTACAACAGTTCTGTAAAAGCATCTTTGCTGAACTTCTTATAAGAAGTAGCATGCACCTACTTACAATGGGGGTCAAACAGCAATAAGGACTTAAAGGAGGTGGGAGCGGCTGACAACTCTTTCCTTGAAATCCTTCTTGTCATGAAAAAGGCCAAACCAATACAAACAAGTACTTTGCCACAAAAGAAAGTACTTGAACACAGTTCCACAAAGATAACAGTATTTTAGGCAGCTTTGTTGGGAAGATTTTCAAATCAGAGTACGCAAACCAGCCTGAAATCATTTCAGTTTGAACAGGATTCATTATGTAAACAAAATAGAAAAATATTTTTTTAAGATGTCAGGATGGATTTTCTTCTGTTACAAGTAGCATCATGAGATTTGTTAAGTGAATTATCTTTCCTTGCTTGCACACCTTGAAGCTGTAGCTGGCTGCCTGCAGAGATGATTACAGGATCTGCCATGGAAAGGACAAATGAGTTCTGGTTTGCTATCAAAAAGCCAGAAGTCATAAATCTCTCATTATCCATGCCATTAGAAGCAAGGTGCTCATCAGGGGGCTAGAAAGAGCACAGGAATTATATCTTGAAACCCATGCATGAGAGAAAAAATATTGTGTTTTCATTATGCATTGCTATTATCCTTTATCTTCACTTAATAAAATAAAGTGGGGAATCACCCCCGGCATATCCATCACACACACAGAGACAAAATTCAGCAGATTCTTCACTTTCTCCCTTTTCCCTTTCTCCTCCTCTTCCAAGTTTTAATCGTTTTTTTTTATTTATTCATTTTTTTAAAAAAAATTTAAGTGGTGTGGGGAGGAACACGTTCCTAGGTTTCTCTAGGCAGCGTAAGCTTACACTAACAAATCTCAGTCCCTAGAAGCACTGACTAACCAAACCTGCCAAAGCCCAGCTGTATGGACATAACTCAGGCCAAGGACTCAAATGGGAGTACACATCAAGATTTAACTGACATAGGTCTGATTTCTTCAGACTAAATAACATGGTCTGTCACTGGAGCTACCTGCTGGAGCTCTTCTGAGATCTTTAAAATGTAGTAGGAGGGAAATGGGGAGCTCAAAACCAGGGTATTAGAAGGAGGATATCTGTAAGGCATGGAGAATTGGGGTGGATCACAAGAGATAATAGTGTTTCATAGCTAAATCATTCTCTTTCATGATTTTTCTTCAGTAGGTCATTGTTGAAATGGAAGAGATGCCATAAATGTCATAGGTTCCTATTCCTGTGGCAGCAAGAGGAAGAACTGGAAACAGGATCTCCCAACACTGATGAGCCAAGCAACAAAGGTCTTAAAGCTCCACGGTTCCCCCCACTTTGGTGGTACTGGCTTCCACCCATCTCTTTGCACTGCTAAAAGAAATGGAATATTGCCCATATATTTCACCATGATTCTGGGAAATAGATACTTTTGCATAATTTGGACACATTTTCCTAGGAGGATTTTGCAAAGCAGTGAGAGATTGTGCATGAGCAGCAAAAACCCCAAACTCTCCTTGGAGAAGAGGACTCCCTTCTAGGTAATCCTGGCAAATTCTGACTCTTGTATGAGAAAGGGGCAGCATAAGGGAGATGACATCTTTGGTTTCTTGTTACAGTTCCTGTTTGGTGGCCATCTTATTCTTTTGAAAGCTGCTGATACCAAAAAGTTATTTGAGATTTTTTTAAACAAGTCCTCCTATGGGATCTTAGCAGCTCTGGAAACATCATCTGCAGAGGAATCACTGGGAGGGGTTTTGTCCTGGATGTGATGTTGGGACCATGCAGGAAAAGGCAGATCAGTGGCAGCCAAAAATAGAGATGAAGGGCTGAGAGTCTCTGAAAGTCTGTCACTGACATGGCACAGGAGGCAGGAGAGGAGAAAAACCAAGAGAAAGACAGTTGTTGGAGGCTGTTTCATGTAAGAAATATGTAGCGCTGACTTTTGGGTTAGACATATTTGAATAAAACATCTAAATATGAACATTAGATGTGCCAGAAGTTTGTACAGAAAAGAAGGTAGACAGGAGATAGAGACAAAGAAAGGGGGTGAGTCCAAGCAACATCAACATTTACATTTTTCAGGTTCCACTTATCTCTAATTTTAAGGCATTCTGAACACTATTCCTGGTTCAGATCCTTGCACTAAGATTCATTAGTACTGATTGTAACATTATTTGGCTTACTGACCACTGAGCACCTAATGCAATCTCAAAATAAAGATGTAACTAACAGAAATATTTCATACAGAAAGAGCTATCATAAGGCATCCTCCACCACTCTGAGTCCCCTTCACAGCATGTTATTAAGACATCCACGTTTTAGTGACCACATCCATCTCTGAAAGTACAAGAATGTTTGAAATAGCCAGAAAATTCTTAAGTGACAGTAAACATGACAAATACTATGCATAAGCAAACAAAGAAAAAGCAGTTCTGCAGCCAAAAAGTATATTTATGAAGAGTTATTTTAGTGCCATTACATGTATTCACGTAAAGGTCATGATACACACAGAATTTGATGGTACAAATGGGTTTTGTAAATAAAAATTCCACCTGTGTTACTCAGAACTGGTAGCAATTACAAAATGTGCACATTTGCTGAAGTTGCTTATGCATAATAAGAGCTAGAGGTAATTGTCTGGCCTCAGCAATTCAATATTTCTTACATTTATCTGCTTTTGTATGGGCATAACTTTAAAACAAGAAACTGCAGAGAGGACAAGAGAAAACCTGTGCACTGCCTGTTATGCATGCATTTTATGACTCAATATATATCCTGCTGCAAGGGATTTTTCACCATGCTTTTGCTTAACAATGGCATTTGCTTTATTGATTTTTTTTTTCCTTTTAATACTCTTAATACAGTGGTGGCTCCAGAAAATTATGTGTGCGTGGGTAGAGATGCTTTTGCAAGACATCAAAGTAGCGATTCCAACACACATCCATATTAGCCCAATTTTGTTTCCAAAACAAAGAAACAGGATGTTCACATGAGCCAAATTTGACACTGAACGAATTGTACAACGGAACTACACTCAGTGGAACACCAGTCATGCCAGATTTAATATAGACTTTTCATGTTACTTTTGTATAATAGAAGCATTCACTTTTGTGTAATACTTGGGATATTATTTCTTCCTGGAAAGTCTCTCTCATTAACTGCTGTGATTACTGACATCAGAAACTGCTTGATAATAGGGGATGCAGTAGACTAAGACCAAGAGAAAAAAATAAATCAGTGTTCCAAGGATAAAAACACAATAGCTAAGATTTAAATAAGTATGAAGCCTAAAAAGTTAAGTTTCTAAGTCAATAGTTTGAGCACAAAGTAAATAGTTTTATTTCACAGAATTTAAGAACACTATGCAGATCCCACTAATTTCAGTTGCCACTGACTTGCCTTGACTCTGATGACTCCTCACACAGCTGAACTTAGCAATTATTCTACCACTTAAAACTTTTTGGTTGGTGAAATATTACCTACTTTCGAAGGGAAAGTGAAAAACAAATCTCTATTCACAGCATGCTTTTACCACACAGCCGTGCTTTGTTTGATCTTGGAATTAGCCCTTTTGAATTCCATTGCAACAGGTTTAGAAACACAGATCACGCTAGAGATTAAAATAAAAACGTAGTAATACAAACATAAAACAGGGCATGGTGGATTTTGGTTTTATCACCAGATTCAACAAAAGATAATTGGCAATTGCCTTTTTTTTTTTTTTTAAATCACTCAGGCTTTCAGTTCAGAAATGGAGGGTGCAGAAAAGCTTGGCATTAACGATTAAATGTTAAAGCCCTCAGAATCTTAACTTTTGGCATCTTTTAAATACTGGTTGGCAAGGAATGAAATTTAGAGTTCTCAAGCTCTCTTTTGGCTGTGGATGTCACCTGTATGAGAAGGAGCAAGGCTGGGAGCTGTCAGCACCCCCCGCCCCCCCCCCCAGCCAAGCAGCCTCGCTGGACCAGGCAGCCGTGGCCGCTCTTCCAAGGAGCAATAACCTGCTGCCTAGCAACAACCCAAACCTCATGATTGTTTGTATATTCCATTTCTTGTGCAAAACTAAAAGCTCAGATCCCAAATTACTGCATTCAGCAAGATCAGAGCTGCAACAGATGGATAAGAAAACGCATTTTGCTTTACTTGCTGCAAGACTTCCTTTCTCTGCAGCGTTGCATTCATAAAACATACACGCACCCCCCAGCACATTTTGATGCAAGACCAATCTGAAAAGTGTTTCAATATGTGAATAGTTATTTTCACAATAGTTGTTCCCCAGGAGCTACATTTTAATGATGAGGTCACCAGGACTGATTTAGGGCCAAACACAAAAGGTCACATTCTCTTGGGCATGAGTATGCTGGATAGCATGACACAGCTATGCTTGTAAGAAAGTTGTCCCTGTGTTTTCAAAGTCCTGATTTTTTCCTAATTATTATTTAATCCATGTGAAAAATAATAATAAAAAAAAAACAACCCACACAACAAAATCCCCATAACCCTTTTGCACTGTGCTCTCTACCTGGATCAAATTTTTAGCCTGATTTCCAGAAGGAATTTGATTTATGCCCTATCCTTCTGTCTGTCTAACCTGGGGCTTTTGAGCTTGTGGGCTGCTTCAAGCAACATGACAGAAGGGTCGATAGCTGATCTCTGACAAGCTTACTGAAAAAAATCAATGGCTTTGTAGAAATGAGAGGCTGCGACAGAAAGAAGTTCATGGGGTCTCCCCAGTTTGATCCATGGACATGCTTACCAGCTGGGCAGGACATCCACAGTGACACATCGCTCATGGCAGGTGCTGCTCCTTGTCCTGGGAGCAGTGAGGAGGCATGGGGGTGGGGAGCAGATGGAAGAGAGGATGGGCAAGGAGATGTGAGGAGGAGAGAGGAGCACCAGGGTGATACTTGGGTCCCAGGGTACTGACTCATTGCCTTCATCATCTCTGCTGCTCATGAAATGATCTCTTTCTTCTTAGCATGTATTTTCAATTTCATCTCTTTGTTTTCGTTCTCTAAAATAATATGGAAATCTCATGCTAACATTATGGAAATTGAGAGGCTTAAAGAAAAGTTAAGTGCTGGAGGCCAATCTAATAATGCTGTATCTGCTTGACTCCAGTATTGCTGTACCTTAGACATAATCATGTACAACATCTGTCCTGTTTAAAGTCACATAGCAAATCATTACCAGAGTAGTCACCTTCCTAAATGTGCCTACTATGATAGACATGGCATTGGATACCCAGATTTTACTACAGAGAATACCTGGAATAAAGCAGTGTGAAGTAATGACTGAACAGCTTTGGTTGGAATGACGAAATGCTGAAGGGACTATCTACTGAAGGCAAAATAAAGTTGTTATGGATGATTACCACCACCACTTTGTTTGTCCTACAGTTGTTCTGTTCAGCGACAATCTCAGAGCCAACACATAAGCCATTAAATAATTTAGCTTGCACTCTTCATCCAGCACAGCTCACCCAGCCAAATTCTGGCCCCTCTTAATTTTGGTCTTTCCACTGGGTGCTTTGGGATGGGATTGATCCCAAAGGTCTCTTCAGGTCCACCAGTTACCTGAGACAGACATTGCTGAATGTGCTTTCAAAAACCTCTTCAGTCATTATTGATATTCTCTCTAACATTAACTACCATTAAATCCTCCAGCTAGAAGCTGCAGAATGACCTACAAGACATTACCAAGCATTTTCAAGCACAACAAGGTGTATGTGAAGAGCTTACAACCCCATACTAGCGACGCTGATGCGCAGGTGGGATGCGACCTGGTCTGTCTGAAGCCAAGAGCAACAAACTTTGCCTTGGTAGTGGGGGAGATTCATCCTTGTGCAGAGAGCAAGTGCAAGCCTGGATGCTTTGGCAAAGGAGAAGTTCAGGTGGAATTTTCGCTTAAGGAAGTTTCAGCTGGAAATTTAGTTGAGACATAAAAACTCTACAGCCTATTTACATTGCTACGGCCCTCATGCAAGCTGTATTTTGAGGTCTCTACTCTCCATTTTGGGCTGGCTCCCAGCTGAACTCTTTCATGATGCAGCACAACTCTCCCCTCTCACCCTCTCTGGCCCAAGCAGAAGAACCAAAGAATTCCTTGGCAACAGTTGGAATTTTATGGAATAGGTTGTAATTATTAACCCAACCTCCTTGAAATGGTCTTGCACATACACTGCCAGTGGATTATTCATGGCCAGTTGCACTAACTGACTTAGTTAATGTGTGTATCAGCAAAACACAATAACCAGTTCTACTTGGCTTCTGAATCCCTGTGAAAATACAGTCCCACTCTTTTTCACCCCACACCCATACTACTGGGGTAATCTCAGGTAACTAACACCCTACTGCAGGTACTGTGTATCTGTCACTCTACTGCTGGTCTCACACTTCCCCGTTTTAGGATGGTGTTCTGGCTAAATTCCCAGCCACAAAACCACTGCAGGTAGCTGTGAAAGGCCAGTGAATTCCTTCGTTTCCACCAACTATGCTGTCCCTCTTTCCAGAAATAACAATTCCTCTTCCCCTCTGAGTAGCATGTACCCTCCCTTCCCCTTTCTCACAGTGCAGCTACATCTTCTTTTCATCCTAATTTTCTTGGACCAATAAACTCAGGTAGATGTCTTTATTGGATTACTTGAAGTTACTTTAGTTAATTTCAAATATTTTTTAGGATGGAATGGGGTTTTGGCTGTTCCGCCATTTGCTTTTTTGATTTGTAAAGGACATTTTTTTTACATCCACTCAAAAAAGTTAACTTGGTGACTTTTATGTCCAAAGATGAAATGGAGAAGAGCTTGGCTTTTTCTGGGACACGTATAAACGCATGCTGAGAGCGCTCTGACAACTGCCCCACCCTGAGGAGGCAAATAGGGTCACAAACCAGTAACATTTTATTTTAAACCATGGACATCTGTTCTCCTGTTAGAGCTTAGAGATCCTGTATTTTGTTTCCCATGATACATACATGCAATCTGGTTAGTGAGAATGATAAACAGATGTGTATACACAGGTATTGCATCTAGGAGTACTGCATTATTCAAGAGAGTTGAGACTAAAAGGCCAATTTTTAGAACAGAAGTATTTACTGTAAATTAAAATCCTGCCAATTGAAGCCAACTTTAGAGGATTAGCACAAGATTCATGTGCTGCTTTAATCACTCAAAAGACTAAGCCCAAATAATGGCAAGAAAGGAAAAACAAATTCAGGGCTACTGTTTTGTACATTGCTTAATATATTCTGATAATCGCAATCCTATAGCACATACTGACGTTAGACACAGACGCCCTGCAGGGATACCTGGCAACGGCAGGCACAACAGCACGCTTAATCTTATGCTCCTTTCTGTTAAAGGTTTTGGCCTCCCTTAAACAGATCAAACAACAGGCTTTTAGGATAGTGCCTTTTTAAAAAGAAAAAAATTAAAATACACTCTTAAGTATGGATGCTTGGTGGAATAGAAGTAATTTATGATGTAAAAGAAGAAACAAAAATTTCAGCAAGTCATTCATGTTTTTCTAAATAAAGGGTCAAAAATGCTTCTGATAACCTAGGCTGAAAACATTATTTTGGAAGATCAGTCTAGTTTATGTCATATTGATTTAGGACAATTTTATTATTCTAAATGTATTACCGCATTAGTTATAGTAATACTGGGATTAACACCTTGGCCAGAATGTTAATGCCGATAGGTGTATAAATGCAGGTTTATATACTTCATTCAACATTTAAGGAAAATTTATCAATCTACAATTAGGTGGTGGGTTGTTGCCTTTTTAAAAAAATTTAAATAAAGTACTGAAATTGAGGATAAAATATTTCTGTACCTTGGGTGAAAGTTAGTGCTTCTGGCTGTGGTAGTCATAACGGTGACACTAGGATTTTCAAGGTTGGGGTTTGGTTTTTTTGCTGTTGTTTTTCGGTGTTGGGGTTTTTTTCCCTCCAGATAGCACTGCCAACTTATTTCCCTGTTGCTTTTAAAAAGTAATAGCTAAATCAGTAAGGTGCTATTGACTTCCCTGAGACTAGCCAAGGGAAAGTTTCATCATCTCCAAAATTTATTCTTCCAAACCCTCTGTTTTTCTACCAAAACTTCCAGTTAGCAGCTACTTATTGGCAGAGCTGGATTAAGAACTGGAATATACTAAACCCAAATTATTATAACTTCATACTCAGATTCCTGGAATAAGCTCCTCCTTTGGGGAGCCAACCCCAAGGTTAGCTCCACCAGGCTGGGTCAAAACTAATAGAGAAAGAAGCAGGGAAGAAAGCTTATACGGTATGAAGTAATGCCATAATAAAATAGAATATCTCCTTGAATGAGGAGTTTCCAATGCCTTCGCCTACAGCAAGTTATGATAACAGCCACTGCTTTGTATGAAGAAATAAACAGCTTTATGTTACTGACCTCTATCACATATAGCCATGAAATCAGAGTGCAATTGTAGTTATTTGCTGCTTTTTAGATATTCATTTCTCTTCCCTGGTGCTTAAGAGGACTGACTGAAGGCAGCTTATACTAGATTAGGCTTCCAACACCTTCATGCATTATAGACTTCCAAATACATTTTTTCCCTCTCTGAAGGTGAAAGTGTTGAGTCATTTCTTTTAAATATCTGATGGAGGTTATTGCTCATAAAAAGAAATAGCCGGCGGTTCAAGGCAGGGCTAAGTGAAACACAGCCAGGCGGCTGCAGCCCCGGAGAGCAGCACCCACACCTCCCCGGGACTCTGGCTCCCAGCTCCCCTGCTTCACTCTGCTCACCCTCTCCTGGCCTAAATCAGCCAGGCGCTAGCAGCTTATCCGAGATCATAACACGGATTAACAAGGGCTCATCGGATGGAACCACGTGCCAGAAATAATTATGGTTTAAAATGCAAGAGCCTGGCAGGAAGGGATTGTCATTTGTGAAGCCAGTCCATTTAATAGCAAAATAACCCACATATTACAGTAGAGGATAATTTGGCAGTTACAGTTTCAGTGGCTCAGACACATAAAATACAGTCTCATCAATGTGTAAGATTAGAAGTAATTAGCCCCTATATGGTAAAGTCATCAGTTAGAAACTAGGCTCCATCTGGGGATTTTTTGTAATGATGCCTCAGGGACAAGTAAGATGGGACCTTTGACTTACATGATTTGGAAGGGACTGAGACCTAATTAAATCCGCAAAGATGCAGTAACTGCAGTAAAAGGGATTTTAAAATATGAAACATATTCCCTTTCTTTAAATAAACTAGGTATATTACACTCTGGAACAGTAAGAGAATTACTCAAAAGACAGTGAGCAAACAGCTGCTGTGCAGCTGCCAAATAGAAGATGATACAGGATTACACAGAATTGAAGAACATTTAATAAGAATTGAAGAATATTTAATAGTTCTTTTTAGGCATAAGGTTTAATTGTGGTGAAGACCAATCATACAAGCCCCATCATAAATCCAAAAGAGTATGGGTTGCTTTAAATCTGTTTCTCCAAATGCACATTATAATAAACACTAATTGTCTTAAATAAAAAGCTAATTCTCTTGAAGAAATAATATACAATTTACTTTTTCACTCATTGCAAAAAAAACAGTCTTGCAGCTTTTCAAAGGGGGATACACCGAGCTACTATGTTTTTGCTACTGAATTCCATACAGCACTTACCATCTTCCATTTTCTTAAAAAGGCTTGGCACTTTGTACCAGAGTAATGAAAAATTTTAAGTTAGCTTCTCAGCAATGATTGCCTCATTTACATGATCTATCTTCTCCCAAGAATAAAAAAAGAAAAATCACTCTATGATATTAACATTTCTCTACCATAACTCAATATTATGCATTATTTTGTCAATGCAGAGCTTGATCATTAAAGCCTGGAAGCTAAATGGAAATGTGTTTTAAGGCCATGAACTAAGAGTGGAGCAACAGATATATACTAATCTCAAAGAGAAAAGACTACCAAGATAACACATATAAGATTACACGCTTCATCATGCTGCTTAAAAAAAGACTAATTAAAACGACAAACTCACATGTAGGCAGGTCAATGTTGAAAGAAGATCCCACCTAGCCAGAAACTTCAGGGTTCTTTTTTTTCTGCATTTGTAAAAAAGTCTCAGAAACAATTTGATCCTTGTGCATATGATGGTGGTGGGGCTATATTTTTATTTCTTTTATAAAAGAACCATCTTCAGCCATTCCTGAGTCAATTCAGTGTTTTAATCTACCATAAAATGTCTGTGAAATGTTACGCTATTTGGAATTGCCTGTAGAACTGTGAACGCAATAATCCTTATTTCAGCCAGATTTGGTGAAAGGCTATCAAACCAAGCCTCCAGCTATAAATACATTATCCTGTACAACACATCCACAGTCAACTATACAACTAAACACATGTTGTTAGCATGATGACCAAGACCATTCAACTCAACAAGAAGAGCCCCATACAAACCAGACACCAACAATAAAGAAGCCACCATGGCATCTCACTGGGGACATATAGAGTTATCATAACTCAAACACTGCCATGCTGGTCTGTGAAAATGAACCAGCCATCATAAGCAGTTAAAATGGATCAGTGTTTTCCTTTAACTAACCACAGCACACACATATGAAATGGCTTCCCCTATGCACTGTTGGGTCTACACTATTTGGTCAGATCCATGTGTCATTTCTGTGGATATCCATAATGCAGTTCCATCAGCAGCTGTATCAAAGAAGTTCAGTGGGCTCTTTCTTTACAAGAAAAGAAAAAGTAACCACTTACTCTGTTTCCAGTAGAAGAGCATGATGAGCTTGATGGCTAGTCAATCACCATGAGAAAAATCAACCACAATCTAAATGCTCAAGTATTTCAAGCCTTCAAGTGACCTTTCAAGAGGATTTCAGTTTGAAAATACAATATGAGGAAAAGCTATGGATTTTGGAATTCATCTTACATCCAAAGCCTTTGCTAAATGTCTTTTAGAGATTGCTAGAAATGTAAAATAAACAGCAGTGGGGATCAAAGCTAGGAAAAAATGAATTAAGAAAAAGGTGGGCTGGTGTCCAGCTGGTGACGTGGGTCAAGCAACATATATAACAATTTGTCTTTGATTACACATGTTGGAAATACCACTCAGCTTTCAGGAGAGCAATCTCTCCTCAGATAGTTAGTTTGATGAACTGGGAAAGACAGAGGTGGACAGAAAAAAGAAAAAAAGATAAACCCTCACAGAAAAAAATAGTCCCACCCTAATAGAACAGTCCCTGTGTGGGAAAATGCAATGGAGAGAAGGACAGAGGAGAGCTTTACTGGGAAAACCGTGGGGACTAAGGAGGAGGCCTGCAAAGAAAGCCTGGGTCCATCTATACCAGAATAGAACAGCACAGTTAATGCTTTTAAAGCTGAGAGAGTTTTCTTGGTTGGGGTTTTTTTTCTTCCCCCCCACTAAAAGCTGAAGAAAAGTTGATTATAAAAGCCTCTGTATCTTTGGACACTGAGAGGGACACTCTCAGGTTAAAAAAATTGCAAAGAACAGTCAAGACAAGGACGACTACAATTATACATGGAGCATAAAAATAGCAACTGAAGCAATATGAACTGTGTGAGTTCAAATAAGAACATATAGCATAGAAGCAGTGAGTAATCCAGAATGCCTGCTTATTTTTAAAAAAGGCATATTGATGTCACAGGCATCTCAGAAATATGTTGGGATTAAGATAAATCAATGGACACTATGAAAAAAAAAAAAAAAAACAGTAGAAATTATATAGAAATGACAGAAGACCAACCAGGCTGACAAAGAAGCAGAGCCAAGAACCAAGGAAAATATAAAGTAAATTAGGTAAATAAACAAAATACACACAGCAATACCTCAAAACCTCCTTAAGCTCGATTTCCATCCTAAAACAGCAGAAGTATACTAAGAACTAATATTTTCCTATAATGACCCAGAAAGGGGACTATTGCCGCAAAATACTGACACTAAATAAGTTGGGACTTGTCAGCAAAAGTCAAAAAAGAAGCAAGATGGTAGAGATCTGCAAAAATCACAAACAGCTTTCATAAGATGCCTAGGAAGAGGCATGGGGAAACGTGAAACTACTGGGTAGATACACATCTGTTAGAAGATATTTTTTCTGCACAACGCATAATTAAATTGTGAACCTAAATGACCAGAATCAGGATAATGATGTAACTGAATCCTTGCTCTGCACCTGTGTTGCTATTATGTTCCCATCACAGGGCCTCTATAAAAGGCACTGTGGGCATCCTTTAGAAATATTTAAGAAAATAAGACCGTAAGAAATAATGTAAAGGTGGTTTTTGGGTGTTTTGTTGTTTGGGGGGTTTGGGGTGGGATTTTGTTTGTTAGGGGGTTTTTGTTGGGTTTTCTTACAGATGAATTTTTTTTTCTTCTGATATTCAATGCCATAATGATGGTAAACTCCTATGCACAGCTAAATGATATACTGCAAGTATTCATGAATGTGAGCAACTGCAGTGCTTTCCTGCAAGATGACACATCTAGGAGATTAACCCACCTTTCGCATAAAGACAATCTGCAAGAAAATTCTACCCTTTCCAAGGAGTAAATTATTCAAATAACTCCATTGCGCAATTATTTTAGTATGTATAAATTGCAAAAACCACAACAAAAGGAGTTCATAGCTGCTGTTCCCTTTGATGTATATTTACAGAGGAATTCAATAAATTAACCAAACAGAAACAAGTTTAGAGGTTCCACTTCAAACTTATTTGTGCCAAAACAACACGCGCTGGGCTGAAGAAGAAATCTCTGTTCTAAAATAAAAGCTAAGCTGTTTATTGAAAAAGAAAGTAGCACATTCAAGGCTTTTGCCCATCCCATATTATGGGAGGATACTCTAGAGAACAAGGTCATAAGTTTCATAGTCTGTATTGCTGTTAGGAAGCAATGACAGATTTATTGTAAAGATTTGTCAGCAACAGCAGTGAGGTCACCGTGCCCCAATACACAGAAAATGTTCATCTACCTGTAACCCTACTACAGCTGCAGGCTAAACATTTCCTTACCCAACCCTTTGGCTTGAGAAAACATGTATTTACCTTATAAAGCTGTAATTCCGCATCAACATCCAGCTAATTGGAGGCTTACTGTCATTAATTTAGATAATATACATTCATCTTACAAAAATAGCTTCTAGCGGCTTCTTTAATTTAACCTTTCTTTTAGCCTTCTTTTTTTACTGTCACACAACTAGCAATTCAGTGCTCACAAATGACCTCCTGTGCCCCAATCATGCCATAACAATCAATGGTAGAAAATTCATAAAACAGATTAAATTCTACAGCATTCGCTTTGATGAATTACTGGAATTTGTTCCCTTCAGCAGCTCAGAGTTTATCTTTGATTTTTAGCTGAATGCACTGCATTGGAAAGAGTAAACTAGGGACACATTGTATTTTTGTTACTTACATGGCTGCAATGGAAATAGAGCCACAGCATCCATTGCAGTAAAGCTGACTTTTAAAAAGATTTTTGCTGTTTATCTCTGTTATCTCACTACTTAAAGCAATATATGAGGAGGAACTCCCATGCCACAGTTTCTGTATAAAATTTGACATTATTACATTATACTCTAATGATTATACTTTCCTACCTGGTGTCACACTGTGCCAGAATGAGGCAGAGCTGAGGATCATTTTTCCACAAAGCTTTAAAGGTGGCAAATGATTCCAAAGTAAAAAATTAACTCCATCACTGTAAATCACATAACATGTTTTGTTCAGCGTAAGATTATTATTCACCATTTAAATTAAGGATTGCAAAGGAAATTCATTCTGAGCTTTTTCCATTTCCCTCATACTCACAATTTGGCTAATGAACCAAGAAACCAATTAGTGAAACATCTCAATTTATAGCAGGTTGAGGTAATCTTTAGCCAGGGCACAGTTAAAACTCCTGCACTGTGAAAAGAAGACTTTTCATGTTCAGAAACAGCACTGTGGAGTTAATGAACCCTCTTAATACAAAGCATCAGTGATAGCACTATTTGCCCAGAGACGGAGACTTCACTTCTCCCCAGCAGCACCTACCAGAAAGCGGCAGAATCTGTGTGAATTCTCTACCCAGATACAGCATCCTCTTTCTGTTGAGGTTTTGTGGATTTTGAGGTATTTTGGCACATGGATGCGCAGTCCATGGCAGTGCATGGCAGAGGTTGGATGCCTGCAGAGATAGGGCTTTTGGAGAAGCCTCCTTTTCATGTAGCAGTTGTCCTCTTGCACATACAGTCCTCTCTTACCACTGTGCCTCAGCTTTGCATCCAAGGCATTGTGCTGAAGACTTTCTCCCAGTTTGCAGTCCTACTCACCAGGTAGGACTGCTCAGGTTGATCTGAGCCTGAGCCTTGTGCGTGGCTGAGGAGAGAGACTATGATAGCAGCCACTTTCCAGCTGCAGCACTGAGCCAGGTGCATCCTCTGAGGTTCCCTAGTCCCATGAACCAATGGAAAAAGTCTCACACTTTAGAGACAAGAAAATCAAGAGGTTTGAGGATTCAAAGAGAAGAGGCAGTGCTCAAACCAGCTGATGGGTTAATGAGGAGGGAATATCTCAACTCCCACTTTCTTCTCAGGTGCTGGGATCCACAGCTCAAACCCACTCCTTCACATCAGGTGTCTCAGCTAGTTTCTCTAGTTATATGTAAATGGCTCATTAAAGGGCTAAAGAAAGTGAAGAGGGACTCTAGACCTGAGATTCAGAAGTGTATTTTCCCAGTTTCCAGAACAAACTCATTAGCCAGGCTGGAAGGTGGACCAGGTAAAACAATAGAGGGTTCATGGGATAAAAGAAAGCACATGAAGGAATAGGGGAAGCAATCTGCTGCTCAAAAGAATTCTTTGCTCCAAGGAGTGCTCAGGCATTTTACACTATAAAAAGTACTTTAATAAAGTACATTAAAAAATAAGAACCAAGAACAGCAGCCCAGACATTCCCTTCTGTTGCTGTAAAACCAACATAGGTGACACTAAGCTCTCTAGCACAGAATATACCCTTGTTTGCTAAACCACATTTCTTCCATGGGGCTTCCATTCTCCTACCACCTGTTTCTTAACATTGTGTTATCACCCTTGGTTAAACTGATTAAAGATATATGTTGTCTACCAGAAAGGCATGGGTGCACAAGTGCAAGACGTGCATCAACTGCTTCTTCCTCTATTAAACCACATCAAATCCTTACATGCCTACCTAGGACCCCAAAATACCTCCCATCTCCCACCCTTCCTACCACTTCTCACATACATCAGTCCTCAATACCACCCTTGACATCCAGAAGCCAAATCCAATCCCACCTCTTCACGCATCAGCCCGAATGCCTTGCAGCTAATTGGGGTAAGTGTCTCAGAGGGGGAGCTCACCTGAGCTGGACGAGGGGTAGAGTCATAGGGGTATGCAAGGACCTTTACAAGATACAGATTTTTTTTTGAGGTACTGCCTCTATGGAGGCATTTATCTCATGCAGCTCAGTTAAGTCCTTCTACAAAGGCATTTGGAGCAACCCATCCGATACTCTAGTATGATGTGCACTTCACAGCTGGGGAGTCCCAGGTTTAGAGGAATTTCATTTCAACAGGAGAGCACTTCCAGGGATGATCCTCTGCTGATGCCCTTTCTTGCAATCAGCCTGTGCAACCCCAGTTAGAAAAGGAGAGAATCAAGAGAAGGAAAGCACTTACACTGGAAGTGGAGCCTGACTGACGCATGCACACTTAATAATCCCCAAAATTGGACACAATTCAGAAGCTGTATGTAGACACTGAGATCACTACAAACATGAAGTGCAAGAAATAATTTGAACTACTCAAACATTATTGAGCTGCAATCAACTAATCACTTAGGAAAAAGACCAAGAGTCACGAACAGCTTAATGTAAACATCTTTTCAGCACGCAAGAATAGGCAAAAAGGAAAACAAGTATTAGGCTGCATAAGGAACAGAATACACTATGGAAAATACAGTAGCACTAAACATAGTCTAGTGGTATGCTACAGTACTGTGCCTACTACTGATTCTCATCTGTAAAATTTTAAGGGTACCTAAGTTCTTTTGGTATATCTGTCATTTTTAGCCTTTATGTCCTAGGTGCTCTTATAACGAGAATTTGGCAATGGGCAATAAAAATGGAGGCTTTGTTTTTTAAATTCGGTGCATCAATAACCACAGCTTTGCTGAAAAAATATTTAATTCAGATTCAACCAAGAGTTCCTCTGAGGCTTGGGCTCAATTTGATGCTAGGTGGTAGAAGTCAGCCACTTCCTTTTTCCTTGGAATAGTAAAGAAAAAGGAGAATGAACTTGACTTTATTTACAGCAATGGTAATATCATGAGAAGCATGAGGCTTGGTAATTGAGTCAGGAGTAGAGTGGAAGTCTCCTGTGACAGCCTGTAATTGTCAGAGCTCCAGTTAAATTCAGCAGACACAGATTCAAGTAATATTCTGAATGCCTGGATAGTACCTGTATCAAACCTGGCCTCCGGACCTCTGGAGATTTGCTTCTCACTGCATTTTGGTCCTTCCATTTTAATACAGCAAATATTAACCAGAAAACTGTATGGGTAATTCTCGACTTCATGCTAAAAATATTTCATATATAAGTGCATTAAGAAATTCCATCCCCTAGCAACTGCAAGATTCCTGCTTGAAATAGTGATGGGAAAGATGGGGCTCCAGGAATTTTAGAGTCAAGCAAGGATGCTGTGGGTGTGAAATTGTTGGCAATTATGTCTGATCACTGGCTGCACATGTTTTTGCTGAACGTGTTCAGATTTACTGTAGAAATTGGCCTGAAGTATTACCAAATTCTGGGAGCCCTGATTAAAATAAACTGTGTTCAAGATACATGTACTGCAGTGAGACTGTTGAGTCCAGGGAGAGCTCTGCATGAGCAGGTAGTGTCAGACACCAGAACAACAACAAATTAAAGAAATGAATCGTCTCAGGAAATATTATTGCTGGTTTCTGAAAACAAGCTAAAACACAGTTGCTACCTGAGGATCACAAAGGGGAAAGAAACAGCATTAAAAGTAATAAAGCAGAATTTGGACATGAATAAGAGGCAGAGCAGCTCACTGAAGATCCAGACAGTAAATGAGCATAGATGATTAAGACTAAGTCATTACCCAGTAACCTGCCGTGACCATCTATCGGCTGGAAGGTTGGGAAGGCAGTCCCAGCACATGAGAAAACGCCCCTCACTCTCTCCTTCCTTTGCTGCTTCTCACAGACCCAGGACAGGACTTCATCTACCAGCCTGCAAAATGCAGACAGTAGCCCAAGTTTCCTTGCAGCTCGCTATGCTATTCCTCAGGTTTCTCCCTCCTGGCCCTTTCTGACCTTTTTGCTCCACGAGCTGGACAAGCTCCTGGAAGGACCCACAAAACCAGCTCTTTAACTCTGCACAAGCCTATCGACCCCCATGTCATTCAGCCCTTTTTCTTCAGACACAAGCACTCCCTGAGCAGTCCTGTTTGTTCAGGGAGAGGTTTGCAGACAACGACACAATTTGGGAGTCACAGACTTGCCCCAGCCAGGCGCTACAGGAGCTGTGGTCCTGCCCCGTTGCAGCCCTTGAACTCTGTACCAGCCTCACGGGGTGAAAGCAGCAGAGGTTGTGCAAGAGGGGACCCTTCTCACAGCCCCCCGTGAACCCCAGGCAAGAAAAGACCCCCCTGGTTTTATGGAAGAGGGCTCAGAGACCCCTTGACAAGCCCTTTTATCTTTCCACCTGCAAGAGAAAAGGGACCTGCAGTGGTGTTTGGCTCGCACTCTCACATCCTCCTCCCACGTACAATAACCAAGTCAGCCCACATTTCCCACAGGAGAGCAGTACATGAAAGCGATTGCTAATAGCTCAGCTGCTGGCGGGAGGCTCTGCACGCTGCCGAGGGAGGTTTTGGCTTTGGGCAGCGACGGCAGCATGGAAATTGCCATCAACCACACAAAGATGAGTTGAGAAACCAACGCAGATTGCTGGCCAGCAAATTTGGTCTCCTGTCTCCACAGCAGATGCAAAAAAAGAAGATCAAACCTTATTTGATGATCTGATGTTGCCACTGTGAATGTGGGTATCAAGGAGATGATACAAGCATGGTTGTATTAGGGATGACTCCCTGGGCCACGGCTGAATTTTGCACTTAAGGCAAAGCTGCAGCCCTTTGGGTGAGGAACAGAAGGTCTTTTCCCAACCATAAAAGTACTTATCCTTTGAGCACAGAAGCATCTTTTTTTCTACCGTAATCGTAACCTTTAGATTAATTTGCTGTTCTAAAATGTTTGTAGGTGATATCATGACAGTTTCCTTTTAAAGAGATTTATTTTATAGCTAAATTGCTGGGTTTTATTCTGAAATCTCAGCTACAAGGTTCCACAGGTTTTGGGGGGGATCTTCAGGATTAATGCACTAAATTTCTGTTTCTCAGACTGTACTAGCTGCTTTTTTTAGTCATCCTGCTATGAGGCATTTCTCCAAGCAGGTGATTTTTCCCTCCTGCTTACCATATCTTTGGCAGAGAATGCATTTTAGTTAGCTAATTAAATATAGTTGTATTGTACATCAAATATCAGTAATAATATAAGACAGTAACATTATGTCTACCATGAGAACAAGTTGCAGTATACGTCATGCCTGTAATATATCACTGTGATAACAATTTGATGCAGCTGTGCTTTTAAATCTTTGCTTGGCAGAGTGACTAGCAAGCACTAGGATCTGGCAAGAAGTTTTCGGGGAAGAGGATACTAATGATGAAGACAAGGATCCTCCTCCATGCACCTTGGCAAAGATGATGTGAACCCTTGACTGCCTATAGAGAAGCCCATGGAGCCACAGTCCAGGCAGCTGCTCTGCTCCTAGATCCACCTTTTAACAGCTTTTTTACCAGCACTCAATGCAGATGCACCCGTGTGCTGTCCTTCCCTGGGTTTCTCCTCCCAGACACTTTCCAGCACTTGTGTGAGGCTGTGTCCTCAGCTTTCTGATCCTCCTCCAGCTCTCCAGAGTATTATCAACTCTCCTTTCCTTCATTCTACATCAACTGGTATAATATAAAGAAAAACTCCACTCACATGTGCCTTGTATGAGTATGTTTTGGGTAGGGCATGCCTATGTGTACATCAGAAACTGCTTTTTTTTTTTTTTCTCCATTTTGTAGTTCGCTTAATATGAACTTCTATGCTGATTAAATGCTAGTGTATCCCAGCATTTCAAGATCTAATCTAACCTAAAACAGCTTATGTTTTTATATATGCAGGTTTTTTTCCTCCCAAAGGATTCCAGCATCTTTCACAAGCTGCAATCATAGAATGATTAAAATTAAGCCCTTCCTGGAGCAGTCAGTAGAACGCATGTTGAAAACTTGCCTTCACTAACCCTTTCAGTGGAGCAAAAGAGGGAAATCTTAGCTAAGCAAAACAGCTAAACGTCAGCTGATAGAGGAAATCTGAGATGCTCAAAATGCAATAAATGTAGCCACAGTGTTTCTTCTAAAGTGCAGAGTAGTAAATAAAGATATTTTTTGTGAACAAAGTTTACATTGTTCCAAAAAGCGTACTCTTTTGGAACATGCTAAATCTAATACCCTGTTCATCAAGTTGTGATCTTCACCAGATGCATAATACGTACAATTCTTGATGACCCACTCATCTTCTACCACCAACGTCCCTAAGTCACCAAAAACAGTCATGAAAAGAAGCAAAAAATTTTAAGTGCCTATAAGCAGAGATGGGCTCCTAGAAATTCTCAGTACCCATAGCCCCGTTCACTGGGGCACTGGAGGATGCAAGCATAAGTTTCACATTTATCTCCATTAATATTTTTAGTTGAAGCTTAAAGAACAGTTAAACAAACTAAGCTGTAAGAGAAAATACATATTAGCATTTAGATTAACAGTTATTATCTCCATTTCCCATCACCAGACAACAGTGAAATACATGATGATTGTTTAAGATTTTTTTCAAAAAGGTTAAGGGCTCCCTGAATTCAAGGCCTGGGAAACACTGGCCTGTAAGATAAATGACCCTGGCCCTGACATGTGCTGCATATCCTCAATACATCTGGACTCTAGCTGGAATTAAAATTCATATTGCAGTAGCAATTAAAAGGCAGAACTAGGTCATGAGCTGTTGTTCAAGGCAATATGCAGGCAAAGAAAGAAAAAAAAAATTAAGCAAGCAGCATTTGCCCTAAAAATTTCAGCATTGAGAAATTCAGAAAGATAACAGAAAGAGGAGGATACAATAGGAAAATAACGGATTGGGTGATTTAGCTACGCACTCACCTTTTCACCAAGCAACGGCTGCTACCACTCGACAGTTCTCAGTTTGCATTAGGACAACTTAATTTTAAGGAGAGGACAGGGAACGACTGAACTGGCGACGTCCAGCACCAGCCAAGCACCGAACGCTCACTGATGTGCCTGGCCCCGTACACATGGGCTGCTGCTGCATGTGTGATACGTTTCTTTACACCTACATACATCATTGTTTGCAAGAGTCATTTCTGTGGCTGGAAGATTTTTATAAAAGAAACCATAGCAACCCTCCTAAATCTATGTCCATTCTGGTATGCAGCTTTTTTCTTTTCGCCCATTAAGTTCTGTATCTCCATCCAGCTATTTTATTCTATATGGAAAGGACTGTATGAGAGATCTATCCACAATGCACTCTATGGTATATCATACTCAGTGTGACAATGCACATTGTACTATCCACATTCAATTGTAGATGTAGAGAGTAAGAATGAAATCACATTGCTTCAATTCCTTTTTTAAAATTATGCTGAGAAATTTTGTGCCGTTATCTGCAGGCTAGCACGGAACCTCGCTGCAGACTGCTTTTCTGGTTTTGCAAGACTGCACAATATTATTAATGAAGGTGAGCACACGCCTTCAATTTAATGGGTGTCTCATTTTCCCTCAGTCACATGAGCAAAAAGATGGTTGAATGAAATTTTAGCAAAGCGAGAGCCAGCCACATAGTTATTGATTAAACCTTGTTTTCAGTATAATTTAGCCTAAAGGTGATCTGTTGACAAAAACTGACTACATAGGAGAAAAGTACCCTCCTTCTGTTAGACTTTGTGGGGGAACTTTGCCTGTTAAAACCTGATATTATTGAAAAAAAAATTTAAAAAAAATTTTAAATGCATTTCCAAAACAGCCTTTGTTACACACAAGTGTTGTGGGTGGGATTGATTTACACGTACAATCATCTGACAGCTGTGAACATATTTGTTTCATCTACGTGTCCAAAATGCTGGATGTGAGGAGAGCTGTACCAGCACTGTGCTGGTGACACGGAGAGGAGAGCGGGCTCCTCCTCAGCATCCGAAAAGCAGCGGTTGGTGCTTTCAGAAGAGGCAGTAGGCAGAAGAGTCTCACAGAGCACTGTGCAGCCATGGGCTCTGCCTTGCTCTCGCTTCCCCATGGGGATGTCCAAGCCAAACTGTGCAAGACATCTCCCCAACTTGCCCGGTTGTTGTGTACTCAACCTCACAACTTTATTTTACATGTATGCAGCTCTAAGAGACACTAGAAGTTTAGATCACTAGAAGTATCAAAATAAACACAATCAATGAAATTCAAACAGACAGATTTGAAACACAATCCCAGAGGTGCTCCACACCACCCATGAGGACTGCAGCTAACGTTACCTTCTGCTCAGTCTTCTGCTCTTAAGACTTGTTTCCATATGTTTATCCTACGATATACTACAGATACAAGGGAAATTGTATCTATATTCTCTTGACTCGATTCTTCGTCTTCCAAAAGATGGCCAAAATAACTGGAATTTTGTCACTGTTTACTGTATGTTTGTTCTGCACTATTACATCCTCTGTCCCTTATAAAGCCTCCACCAATTGTCTTTAATCATCAGGAAAGGTTTATATTAAGGCAGAAAAGACATATTTTTAGTTGTTTGTGATACATCCCTGTGCAGGACCCTCATTGCTAATGGTAACACACCATCAACAAACCAGGATACAACACTCGGCAAGAGGCTGCGCATACTTTGCAGGGAGTGGAGGAAAGATTATGCATGTTCAAAATAGATAGTGGTCATAGCTGTATGCCCAACAGTAGTTTACACTGAATTTTCCCAGTTGCTCCTGGTGAACTGTCAGATGCGTGACTGACATGTTACACCATCACACGACCGTGATTAATGCATGTTGCACATCACCGATGGAAACCTGAGGCAGGTTTGGGCCTGGGACCACACACATAGGTTTGAGTGTGACTGTTCTCTGCTCTTCTCTCCCACTCCGGAGAGATACAGAGACATAAATGTCACATGAAACAAGACCAGTGTTGAAACATGCTCTGGGGAGATACCAGCTTGGGGTTGGGCTGGACTGCAAAGAGGGAAAGGACTCTGGTCCTTCAGACCTGGCTGCTCTCAGACACAGAACAGGTTTTACAGCAAAGGAACACAAGGAGAACAAGTGAAAACCTTTATTTTAAGAAGTTCATATGCATTGCAGTTTTATCTGCGCTGTTGTTATACTTAATATGTCTAGTCATACCAGCTCAGCTTTTCCACTTAGAAACCACTAGGCAGATACTCATAAGCATATCATTAAGGTAGTTATGTTGGTTTAGCCTTTTGTTAAGGTTAACTGAGTCATCCACAATGTCTTGTAGTTCCCTTCTGCTGGAAATTGTTCCCTGGTCACGCATGTGGCACTGTTGTCCCCAAGGTCCTACACACAACAAATGTGTCAAGTCCCATCACAAGGACATGCTGGACCACAGGACACGTCTCCCGCTCCAGGCTCTGCTCCATAGCCAGTGACCACATCGTGTTACCTTAGCTGAAGTTTGCTGCATGGCTCTGACCCAGGGGACCAGTAATGTAAGTGGTTGATGTTCAGCTGGTGCTCGACTTCACCAGGGCCACACTCCCAGACCTTGCTCAACCTGCACCCCGTGCAGGCTGCACACTGGCTTTTCCAGTCTTTCTGCTTTCTCTGCCACAAACTCCCAGACAGCTACAAAACAACAGCCAGAAAATTTCCTCTACCTGCACTTTAAAACTTGCCTTTTATTTTGTGTACTACTTGGAACTGAAGGTTGGTATTGTTTCAAATAACTTAGCCCAGCGTAACTGCCATTTAGACAAGCTTTGCAATGGAAGCCCGAAGTAGGAAACCTCAGCACGCTTCCACATTGATGCAGCAAAGTCCATCAACCGTAGCAATGCCCACAGCCAGGCAGAACAGCCACAATGCGCTGCCTTTGTGTCACTGACCCCAAAATGCAGCAAAATACATCTCACACAAAGGAGGGAATGCTGCCAAACCACAAAGAACCTGCTCTTGCCATCACTCGCAGCATGCACACCCATAGCTTTGTTCTCACAGAGCTGCTAACCTGGGGAAAGAGCAGAGACCACGCATCCCCCTGCCCTCTGCCTTGGGTGGGAAACAAGGAGAGATAAACATCCTCTAATGAAGAGAGACATGAGAGTGACATGTCAGTGATTACAGAAAACACCTCTTGCTCTATGTAGTTTTTATGCACAAAGGAAAAAAAACAACAAAACATGCTGCTCCAAATCACCGCACACATGATTTTTTGATACAAAATGTGCTGAACCGTTCTAGAGCACCTTATTTGGCCAAGTTTTAAAGACACTTCAATAAATTTGCATGAACAGCCACCTCTAAAATTCACAAAAGGTAGTAAAAATTAAAATGGGCACATGACCTCTGCCCATTGGAGATCCTTAAACAAAACCAGCTGCATGTGATTTTCTTTTTTTTTTTTTTTAAATTCAATAAATGAGAATGGATGTAGAAAAAAGTACCCTCAAAACTGTGGTTATACAGTTCAAGTTAATGTCCAAACAGTGTTTGTGGGGTTGACTCCATGGGCAGTGGTCAGGGGACAGAAAGGGACTTACCTGGAGAGGCTTAATGCTCCTGCTGAGACCCTGCATGGAGTAAGTGAAAAGAAAAGCTGCTGCCAAGGGCCACTCCAGTCTCTCCCCAGGCAGCAGCTGCCAGTCTGCCTTTCCAGCCTCTTGCACAGGTCATTTTATTCCCTCCGGCACTCCACTGTCCATAAGAGCCACGTAGCCTCAGCATTAAACTGCTTCAGTACCATATCTCTGTGTAAGTAGATGCTAATAATATAGTATACCTCATTTGAAAATACAAAACACCAGAATCTTTTCCATGTGATGAAGCTGATTAAAGAACAATCAGTTCATTCTTGATATCTCAATGCAACCAACAAAAAGCTAACGGGTACTTAATACCAACTTCACTTAAGTGTAAGTTTTGCATACCGACTGGAACCATCACCCATTGCATTTTTACTTCATTTTTATTTTGGCCCCTTCAGGATGCACACAAGAGAATATTTCCACAGAGGAGGCCTCTTAACACAGCAGTGACTGCAGTGGTTATAGGGTAACGTTCACATCCACACTAACGCTGCTGGCATCCAGCACAAACACAGGTTGATGGCTTGCAGAGCACCAGGAACAGTTCATGACTATTTATACTTCTCAACCCCCTTGTACCAAAAGCTTTTAAGTAATTAGTTTTCCCTCATTAGCAGATGCACTGCCTGGGGAAGGGCACACAGGTGCTCTCAAGCTCCATCCTGGATTACAGGGCAGTGCTATGGGGTCTCGGAGTGGAAAGCTCAGAAGTGCCAAGCTGGGCTGATGAGGAGGGTAAAACAACAGCAACATTTATATAAAACGTTATTCTCAAGGCAGAACTGCAAGTGTTATTTTAGCAAGATCAGGGACCATTACAGCAATAAAGATATTCACAGGATGTTACCGCAAACCCCATGTATTTAAATCAGAAAGATGAACGATATTTGTCAACATCACTTTTATGGAGACCCAAATGTACTTTATGAGACATCAGGTGTCATAGTGATTTTTTGCTAAAGTTGCATCCTATCCTAAAAGAAGCAAAGTTTACATACTGCATGTACCAAAAAATAATCCACAAACACAGCCGACAGAGTGAGTAGTGCTACTCCACTGCAAGCACATTTCTAATAAAATATGTGGGGTTTGTACCTTCTTAGTGACACATCTAATACATTATTCCATTTTTCTCTCTTATACTTTTAGAAGCAAAATAGACATTTGGTAAAGTCTAATTTAGTATTATCACTAATACATTCAAACACATCACTAAAAACTGTGCTGCTAAAATTACATTACAGAAAAAACAGGTAAACCAGACACCGTTATCTCCCTGAAAAATATGGGCCTTATGCTACAGCACCTACTGATGTGAGTCTATCGAAACCAACAGGATTACTTACGTGAATAAGGATTACTCCCATGATTAAGGAGTGCAGGATTACATCCATTGTTTGCATATCTCCTGCTATTTACATATCCCTATTTTCACCTCTTGTTTTTTTCTTAAAACATAGGGCATTTAATTACTGTTAGCACTAGATATCATTATGCAGTACTTTTATCCCTTCAAAATTTGGCTGTCTTTTGGATGTCAAATAAAATGCTTTTATGATCAAAACAAAGAAAATAAAGTAGAAGCAGCAGAATCTGGACTATGTAATTAAAAACAAACAAATAAAAAGAGGGAGAGCTTTTTATCCACAATCAAAACTTATTCAAGATTCATTTCATATTCATGCTTCTATCCATGGCCTCTGATCTTGGGAGCTGATTATTTATATCAATTTTTTAACCGTGCCAAGTAGTGAGTTACCTGAGAGTTCTCAGGCAATTCTGATAGTATTGCTACTGGAAAACAACAAAAATCAGATAAACAATTGAAACAAACATTATAGGTAGGTATACTGATAATGAATAATAAAGCAAAATATTTTGATGCTTTTCACCTTATAAAGAAGTGGTAGGTCTAGCCTTAGTTCATCACTACCATGTGCTTTACATACAAAATATATCTCCTTCTTATCCTTAGAAAAATTGGGTAAATTACCAATGCTTTTCAACTATTTGATAATACAACAGTACAGTTAATGCATGATAAGAATGTTATGCAGGTCTCAGTTCCTGTTCCCAACCTCAGAAATGTGTTTAGCTGAATAAAGAGCAGCACAAGTTACACTTAGAACAAGGAACGGACATTTCTTATGAAAAATAACACATGTTCTTTCAGATTCTCCAGTTTGTCACTGAATCACATTAGTCTCAGTTTTGGCTGCAAGAAATCAGACTTGGATCATAAATATATTTTGTTTTAGTAGCATGCTACAGGGATTCAAAAATTTAAATAATATAAGTTAATTTAAGAAGACTTGATTGTAACTTTAGTGTCGCTTCCATATATACTGTTTACACATTTTATAGAGTTAAAAGTAAAGTTATTGCATGCCTTTTAGGCTTCTTTAAGTCATTTTAAAAGCAGAAAGTATGTAGACTACTTTTAGAAAGGCCGATAAAACACTGCACATTACAGTTACTGTAAACTGAAAAGAGCTTACAGCGGATTCAGAAAACGTCACAAGTTGCACAAACTTACCAAAGCAACCGGTTTTCTTCCAAGAAGAGTAGTTTATGGTCAAGTACATTTGAGTTACAAAAGACTGTGTTTCCCGGGTCCATTTTGCATAAGGCTTAACCTGAAAATCCACCCGGCTGTGTCGGGCGCAGCGGAGGCACGGAGTTTTTCCCCCTCCAGAAGGCATCTTGGTGCTCTCCGGGGATGTGCGATGGCCCGAGCGTGGCCGGGCCAGTCGCCACTTGTTGCAGTGGTAACAGGGAAAGCCAGGATCTGCCTGCTCAGGCTGCTCAGGCATGAATAATTCATGCCTTCCACCTCCCCGCATTAGCATGCTGCTCAGGCAACTCCAATGAAGCAATTCATTTTGTCCTTTGTCTTCAGGAAAAACTTGCTGGATTAATGAGGGTTATCTGTGATGATAAAACCTGGGCCTGCTGATTTATTTAGTCTGATTGGTTAGAATTTGTGTCCCTAAATGCAGGTTTTATGACCAGAATATAAATTCAGTTGTGCATCCTCAACCTCAGGCAGGCACGGGTTGTTCGGCTACAGCAACAATATCTAGCTACAGCACATGAATGTTTCATTTTCTTGACTTAAATATTGAAGCTGGGCTCTTTGTTTCTGAGTGCTTCTTGAGCAAAGTTAAGAGGAAATCTCCAAGTACGCTGCTCGCATGTGGTTTTGCGCATATTTCTGTAATGACCTCTTGGACTGCTAAATAGCTAACACCTGGCTTCCAAAATGTTCATGTTCAGAGTACACGTTGTGGGAAAAAAAACCGCAATGAAAACCAGGAGATTTATAATTTACTTTTTAAAAAACAATCATATATTGCGGTGTTATTTTTAAAAGAAGGTTTTGAAGGTGATATCTTTCAATGTGACTTTTTAACTTTTAAAGTTTTTTAAATAATTAGCAGTAGCACCATTATTTTCCTCAATGTTTACCATCTAGAAATGTACAGTGACTGAAAATAATAACAATAAAATAATCATAATTCCAATTAATTGATCACAAAGCTAATAATTGAACACGATGAGGATTTTTTAATCAATTACCTATGCAGTTATATAATGCATTATTGGGATGTATAAACACACATTTTTATAATTTTATCTGATACTGTTAAGAGCAGCACTGGAATATTGTATTAGTTTTGGTATCCATATTCTAAATAGGACACTGGCAAATAAGAGAGTGCAGAAAATCTCTGCAGAAATTATTTGAACTCGCTAAGGAAAAAGGTCTTAAGAATATGTGATCTGAGCCGGTTTGCTGTCAGAAAGGATATTGAGAGTTGACTACAGTGTACAAAGGGCTTTACAAGCAGAAAAATACCTCAGATAGAAGTACTTCTGAGGTACATATTTCTAATGGAGGAGGTGATTACCTACTACAAAAATCTACTGAGTACACTAGTGACCTCTACATTTCCTAGATACCTTTCTAGAGGCTATGCTTTTGCCAAACAAACAACAAAATGTTCCTGGACTCGGAACAGGTTTAA
This sequence comes from Strix uralensis, assembly GCF_047716275.1. Taxonomy (NCBI): domain Eukaryota; kingdom Metazoa; phylum Chordata; class Aves; order Strigiformes; family Strigidae; genus Strix; species Strix uralensis. Next base: position 39,683,907 of record NC_133978.1, read on the forward strand.
AGACTTAAAATGCAGAGAACATAAGAACAAATACCTTAAAATCCTCTTAGCGTTGTACTGTGTTCCTGTAGTTGATTGGGGTCTACGGTACATAGTTTCCTATCAGTTGCATGTAGTGATTTTGGTAATCTTTAACTCAAACAATGTTGCAATGATTTCAGGATTGTAACGCAAATCAGGCTGATGAACATTTCATGGCAGACTTCATAATGTTTGCTGCCGAGCCTTTCAGAACAACCCAGGTGGATGCACTTTTCCTCCCACCATTTTCTCATCATTCCAGTTAAGACAAGAAAGAAAAAACAACTTGGAGCACAAGGATATGAAATAATTTGATTTTGCCTGAGAATTTATAAGTAAAGTTTATTTCTGCCTCGGATATTCTCGACTGTTTTAGACTGAGAAAAACACAACTTTATTCAGTGTTTGTTGTAGATGGGATTGAAGGATTTTTAAAACTTTGATCACAAGCTTAAAACCACAGCAGGGACAGAAGAGTTTGTGATAATCTGCTAGATTTTGGCACAAACTACAATTTGCTGTTTCTTCCAGATTGCAGGTGCGGTAGGGTTTCAGGTTGGCGATTACAGAGATCACTGCTGAGGTCACCCCCTCACATGGTGGACTTCTAACAATGGCCAAAAAATATATTTTCACCTGAAATAACTCTATTTCTTCACCCGCACTAAATGTTGAAAATGTCCTTTAGGATATGTGCAACATTAAAGGAAAGGTTAGGCAGAAAGGAGAAGATAACCAGACAGATACTGGCCAACTCAGTCCTAGGAAACATTTCCCCGCAGGATGTACCAAGACCGAATTTGCTCTTCATTCTGTATATATAATGATATCTCTAGCTGCAGCTGTGGAAGGGGATTATGCAGGTCGATATCAGCAGAACAGCTTCAGCAATGAAGTTGGCATGTCCTGCAACTTCTCTACAGGTCTCCGGGTAGATGGTGAACAGGATTGAGTGCAAGAGGTACAGAGAAGAAAAAGGGAATAACAGTCTATTGATGCTATGTGAGTTTTGCCTGAAAAATTGATTGACACAGTTGTAGCTCAGACTACCTATTCAGCCGATGTCACGTATGCAAGTCAGTGACAAATTATGGTTGACTGTGCTTGAAAGCTACAGAAACGTTGAGTAGCGTGAGCAGGAAGATGGGGTTCCTATCCATTGCCATCAAAATATCATCTTTTACTGCTGTTGACAGTTTAATAGCTACTTCTGTACGTTGGAGAGCATTGTGAAGTACTGCCACTATATTATTAAGCTAGGCTGGAACTTTCCTGTAAATGCAGTTGGAAAAACCACACATACGGAGCTTCTGAAATAGTTTAAGATTAAAGGTGTGCTGTTCACAATGTGAATAGTATCTCTCTAATTGCATTTTGGGAGGACCCACTAACACTTTAACCCCCAATTACATAATCATATATTTTTTCACATCAAATTGATTCTGTTCCCTTTTAAACATCTAGATGATGGCATTCAGTTCACATCAAGCATTTTTAATTCTATTTGTTTCCCTAGGCAGCTGAGATGGGACATGGATATGGGGGAGCTACACAGCCTCCCGCTGACCTGTGAGATACGGTGCGTAGTGCTGCAGTGGTGACTGTCAGAGCTACATCCCTTTAGTAAATCTCCACTGCTCATAAAAATATGTCTTTGTGCAAAGTTGCATCCAGGTATGTAATTACTTGAAATCACTCCTAGAATATACCAAGTTGCAAACCTCTGAAATGGTTTGCACAGCCCCAATCTGTCACAGTTCAAAGAAGATGTGTATAATATCACACGGATTAAGCATACTGTGTAGCTGTGGAGGGACAGGGTGATTGTGTGACTACGGAAAATATTTGGGATTCAGGAGACTGGAGTGTGACTGTCTATTGATACCTTTAAATTAGTTATCACTGTAGTATCTGGTTTCTGTCAAGGTATTGCAGAAAATCAGTGAGATGCATCTAGGAGGTTAGTGAATCAATTCTCTGCTCTGCCCCTGGGCTGACCCTTCCCTGTGTGCTGTCTTTCAGCATGTCATCTCAGTTATTTGTCTTTTTTGTTGTTGTTCCTTGGCACCTTTGGCAGCCCACATGTTCCCTGCTGAGAGGCCTGTCTATGGCTGCCACCTACCCAAGGTGGCACCTCTCCAAGGTGGCCAAGCTGGCTTCAGGATGAGACACCGAATGGTGGCTCTTCTGGCACGTGACCAGGAGGGGCAATGCTCCAGGATGACCGAGGACAACACCATTAACCAGCCCTGGAGAGCTGTGGTAATGGGGTGGCAGACTTGCCAAAGCCAGGGTTATGCATTCTGCTGTGACATTATTCGCCATCTGTTTTTTTTGAAGTACCAGAAAAACAAAGCATTACAAAAATGTCAAGCTGTGAAAAGAAAAGTCAAAAGCCAGAAAATTCAAAGTTAATGCTGATTCTTTAACTCAAGTCATTAACTCAGAGGCATGCCTGAAGTCTGGGCAGAAGCCTTAGCTGAACTCTTGCTGGATTGTGTAACCGGCTGAGGATTCGTACATCCAAGGGGGCAGATTCGTATATGAATATAAGAGGGGAACAGGGACTGGCTGAGTCAAGGGGCTGGGTGCCACTGGTATGGGGAAAAACAGGGAGAATCAAGAGACAGATTTCCTGAGAAATTAGGTAGGGGAAGGGAGACGAGAGAAAAGACAAGCTCATCCCAGAGACTGGCAGAAAAAGAAAGATTAAGGACACTGACAAATGAGAAACCCAACAGAGAAGACATGAGTTAAAAGGTGGCCAGGGAAAGGAAGAAGCTCAGACAGGAAAGATAGGGAATAATTGTGAAAAAAAAGTAGAGAGTGAAAGGAGAGTGACTTGGATAGGGATCTGGTATTGATCTGGCACAAAGATGGGGACTGCAGGGAAAAGGGAAGGAGGACAACGATCTCTCAGAGGGGAGGAAATGTAATTAGGACTGTGAGATACTGAAAAAGAAAAATCAAGAGAAAAAAAAGTTCACATTTGGTGGCAGTGGGCAGAAGAATCAAGGCATGTTAGATTTGTTCCTCTTTGGCTGCTGGGGTGAAACAGGATTCAAGTCTCCATTCCTCTCTCTGCCCAGGATGCCTTCCATATTGATCCTCCTAGCTGAGTCCTATCCTTAATTTCTGCTTATTATTTCAAAAATTCAAATTACACACAAGAAATAGAAACTAAAACAATCATTAAGGCTGCAAATGAAACACCCCCAAGTAAGGAAATTCTGAGAAAACTGAGGAGGGAAGGTTTTTGCAAACCCTGTGATTCATATATATATATACACACATATATATATTGCTCCTCTGTTCAAGATCTTAGAGCATCTTGGCTCTTTGGAAATACACACAGCTGGATACTTACATTTAATTAAATAGTTTTTAAGATAATGACTACAGCAGCTTCAGCATAATTCACAATTAAAAGCAATCAAACCCAAAATTCAAAATTGCTCTTATTCAAATATCTAGCATCAGTAATAGCCCATATAGTTTTCAATGAAATGGGAGTCATAAAACTACATTCCAGAGTTTACAGTTGTAATAAGTACAGATTTATGAGCAATAAGGAAGTATCTATGTGTACTTTCTTGTGCCTCTCATTTATTAGGCTAAAGCTGAGACATCCCAAAAAATGTCTTTAATTAGTTTAAACACTTAATTTAACAAAACAAGCAGTTTAAACAAATACAAACTACTATTCTCCTGCCACTGTGTACATGAAACAACTATTATTTTTGCAAGATTAATAAAGTCACAGGTGATTTTATAACAACCTAATTAAGGTATAATTTAAACCTAGGAGCAAGGATGTTTTTGCATCAGAACTGAGTCAAGGGAAAGAAAATATTATCTGTTAATAAAAACCATAGTACTGTTTTTGTATAATTCCTGTATATTTGTAATACATATGAAAACACTTTAGAAAGCAAGTTGCTTTGCTTATAAAGACATGCAATAAAAGGACTTGTGTAATTTTTCCCTTGAATAAACAAGAACATATTTTCTGTTCCATCATGTAATCCATGCATTAAGGAAGAACAGTGCAATGATGAGAAAATAATTGAAGTTAGAAAGTCAGGAAAAAACACTGATAAGTGGACTGAGGGGATAGTTTGCTGGCTCACATTTCAGACGCATTACATAAAGTGGCTAAATATTTATATGGAGTGTAATTAACTTTTTTCTTTTTTCCTATAGTAGGACATGGCATTACAAAATACTGAGCACATTCAACTATACTAAAATTGCTGGGAAACGAAGAGACCCAGCATTTTTCTCAACACAGATCAGAGCCCTTTTGGCTGCAATCCAGCATTGGATCTCTCGCAAGCCCCCTTCATCACAGGCAGACTTGGGCAGTGTGTTTCAAGAGATGAACATGGGCTCAGAATTCCCATTAGTGAACCCAACTAAATTCCCACGCCCTTTTGTAGCCATCTCAAATGATGATGAAGTTTCTCTAACTTATCAATAGACAATGCAAAAATTGGATTGATGGTAAAAGGAGGGAGTGGCAGTGTAATTTTGTGAAATCACCAAGAAAATGTGGATAGCAAATGTGTCCCTGATAAACATTCATACAGCAACAGCGAGTTGAACTGTGCATTATTTGTCCTCCACAATTCTGTAGCAATTGTTCCCACAATGGTTTCTTCCCCTCATTACTCATCAAGTTACTTCTCTAAACTTCATTTAGATATCATTCTGGCAATACCATTATTTTAAGAATATAAATAGTAGTTGGTAACTTCAAATACCTTTCACATGGACTTTAAAATTCTAAACATTGGTGAAGGATTTTACTGCATTTAAGAGTTATTTTCCCAAAGGTCTGCTATAATGCAGGTGAAATCCTGGCTCTTTCAGAGGCGATAGCAGATCTGCCTGCACCTTTATAGGTGATCAGACTATACCAGAAGCCTTACTTACCCCATATTTCAATGCCTTCCACTCATTACTTAGATATCAGGGATATCTTTCTGTTATAGACCTCCACAATGCCCATCCCTATAGGCCCTCATTCTTTCTTTAATACTTACCGAACAAATCATTAATCACCACCACCTCAGCTGAAGAACAAGACTTCAGACCTGGTGGTAGATAAGAGACAAAGTTGCAGTCGCCTCCAGCTGCAAAAGTAGGACCTCGAGATCAACAGCGTGGGAGAGACGCATCCCCAGTGCCTGATCTGACATCCACCACCAGAGACCCTGATGGCCAAGGAAGACCCAGTGGAACTGCTGCAGTGGGGCAAGGAATAAGGGAGGGTGTTTCTCATTAAATTTACTGTGAACTGTGCTGAAGGACAACATCACATTCACAGATACGAGAGAGAAACAACGGGCTTTGTTTACAAGTGCCCTTAAAACTCGGAGTGAAACATCCTTCCTTTTTGTTATTAAAAATAATGCCACCTAGATTCTTCGTTATACTTCTTTGTTATTGCAGCAGAGACCATTATGAAGAACTGTCTGTATTGCACAGCCTGGACTGTAGCAATCAGCTGCACAGAGCAACTCTTCTGTACAACAGATACAGCCTACCGCTTAATGATTCGCTTCATGGGCAATTTGTACAAAGAGGAGGCATTTGCTTTTTGATTCATTTTCGTTTCTCACAATAAATGGAATAATAAATTGACACGCCAAGTAGCTAAACTGATAAAGCACCTGTAATAGCCTCTATTTCCTCAAATATTTATCTCCCAAATATTTTTAAAATGTAAACAAAAACTATTTAATTGCTAATAAACCATTTGATATTAATTGGGTTCAAGTAGTAAGCTAGAAATATATTCGGTAACTGGCTGTGCTGTTCATGGGTCCTGATTAGCAGTACTGCTGGACTTGGATTATACCTTCATCATTGTATCACCAACAGTTTTAAAGAATCCTAAATGCTTAAATGAGAATAAAGACAGGGAGATGAAGTTACGATCTCTTACATAGATGCAACAATTTAATATTGCCTCTGCTTCCCAGAAGCAGTATTATCCAAGTTTATGAAGAGAAGGCCTATCATTAGTTCACGTAATTTGATGTAAGATCCACTGGACTAAGAGTCAAATTCTGTGCTTTTTCCTGCACAACATTACTAAGGTCTTTCTTAGACAACAAATGTCAGATTTTTTCTTTTTATCTGCACATTGCAAAGTGCTCGTATTGGTCTTGATTAACCTCTGTCCTGGACTATTAAAAATATTTCTCTGACCCTGACAAATCCCAAACCACCTCATTTCTAGCCATCCTTCTTTGCAGATAATTTTTCTGGCTCATTGCTTCAGCCAAATGACTCCGCTGTTTGCAGCCCTCCACTGGCTGCTCTTCCCTATTGCTCCAAACACAAACTATTACAGAGATGTTGATCCCTGCCTCTGCTCTGATACGAACACCGGCTTGGCTGCTGCTATGTCATACCTCTCAGTTCTGAATTGCATTTCATGCCAGTCTTAATGGACTGAAAGAATCCCCCTCAAAATCTAAAAGGACGCCTGATCTTCCTCTTTCAAACTCTTGCTTAAAGGTCACCTCTGCTGTGACTCCTGGAGAGAAAAAACATCAAACACCTTGATAATGGTCAAGGAACTAAAGTTCCGAGACAGTGCTTGTGACCTCATGGTAACTTTGTATTTCTCTCAGTTTTTTGTGAGAGCCACCCATGTTTTCCCAGCTTTTACTTTGACAGTAAATTCTCTGGCACCATGTTTCAGTCTCTGTTAAGTACAATCCCAATGAGCTGAGACGCCTGGCCGGTGCCGCAGTACAGATGGGACCGTGATTCTCAGTTTGGCAGCCACACCAAAATAAATAGATCATTTCAGACCAGATCAATTTAATGCTTTCCCTTTCATATTTTCATGGGTTCATTCAGGGCTCACAAGAGAGGTCAGCAGACAAAAAGTGGTACATGTGAATCAGGAGCAAGCCTTTACAATACCTATAAAATTTCTCAGTTGATGTTTAGCAAATTGTTTTCTTGGATCAGAGGATAATCCCAGTGGGAAAGGACTTGGGAGGGCTCAGGTCCAAACCCTGCCCCGGGCAGGGCTGGCTCCGGGGTCAGACCAAGCTGTGTGGGGCTTTATCCCAGTGGATCTTGAAACCTCCAATGATGGGGATGGCACAGCCCCCCCAGGGAGCCCGTCCCTCGGACCCTCTGCCCTTGATCATGGTAAATCCACAGATCTGGCTGGGTTGCTCAGAAACACACAGATTTGCAGCCCAAGATGCTGAACTGATTTCTAACAGAAACCTACATGATAAAAAAAGAAGAGGAAAAAAATCCTGTTTGCTCACTACAACTTTGGAATTGCTTGGATAATGGAGTAGTGTTAGATCACAATTTTAATATTATCTGTGCTGTTCAGTTCTCTCATTATAGTTTAAAAACAGAAATTATTATTTTTTTCAAATAAGGTTATGAAAATGTACATGCTACCACAAAGCATCAGAACAAGCCCAGAACCGTATCCTGCACTCTCAACTACTGATCACCATTTCCTACTGCTGTACCTTTTCTTTGGGTCTGCTTTAGTCAGAAGCTCTTCAAAGCCATCCTGGGTGAAATCTTGGCCTCGCTGGAGCAGATGGAAAAATCTCCCATCGGCTGCTATGAGGTATAAATCCTGTATCATCTTGGCTTTGCCATGTAAATTGCTAAGGCTCCCCAAGGTGTATAGGTTTTGATTACTTTTTTGTCTGCAGCAACTGGGTCTCATGTAAAGAAATTTACAGGCACAGTAACCTACTCGACCTGAAACAATGAGCAACAAAAAGTAATTTCATTGCGTAGTGTATGGCGTTTCACATTTTCCCTTTGGCCATGGTGCCACCTCCCAGTTCAAGTAAGTAAATTAATTCCCAGACACAAACTTAGAGAGAGCTTACTTCTCTTCTTGGTGTCTTGTTGCCTGATTTTCTAAGAAATTCATGACCTTCATAAATAATTCAAAAGGGAAGAGGCAACCTGGAGATGACAAAAGTTTATCTGACTGCAATTGTTGCTAGGAAGGGTGTCCTTTCTTCTTCAGAAGGTCACATTAATGGCAGGCCTCTAGTAAATTAATACTTAAATAGGTCAACAAGGTTGACAGCTACAATTATACACTGCAACTCAGGAAAACACAACAGTGATTAAGGATAACGCAAATGCTATTCCCATCTCTAAGTTATAGGTGACTTCATTTTCATTTTTTTCTTACAACAGAAATAAAGCATCTGCAGAAATTAAAGGCAGAGGGATCTTTTAGATTAAGAAATTATGCTGTGATTCCATCTTAAAATTTTGCTATGCTTAAAAAAAAAAAAAAGATTAAATGGTAGACAAGGAAGGAATCCATATTTCATAGAAGATGGTCCACAGTTTGTGTCCTCTCAAACCAATAAAGAAAGACACTTTTGGTCTACAGGTCTGCCAGCTCATCCTCACAGGTATGTACAGTTTGAATGTACATTTTCTCTGGGACATGTTCATGCCAGACTGTCACATGAAAGGCTGATGGACCTTTCAAGAGTGAAATATATATTAGAGGGCTAAAGTGTGAGATAAATATATACATATTTAACATACAAGTTCTGAAAACTTCAGGTTAATTAAGTATTTTAATTTAATTACATACCAATAAAATGTCTTCCAGTCTTGGAAAAAGGCAGCTGCAAACTTCTGTCTGTGAGCCTGCTGTGTATACACAGAGAGTTGGAAAGCTAAGGGGTGGTCAGGTCTGTGACACAATGGGACATCTTCCACTGAATCAGGAAGGTAAATGTATGAATGTAAAAAAAAAAAATAATCCTGTATTGCTCTTTAAAACTTTGTATCAATGTCTTATAGGAACTGTACATATTTTACCATTGTCTGCTCTTGTAACAGTTATTTAATTAAGTCGCTCTCCTTAATGCACTGTTTCAGTTGCTGTTGGTATTGAGCAGGTTCTTCCAAAAGAAGCAATCATAAACTACTAGATGGGTTTACTCAGCTGTGGCACTTCTAAGCTGATTTAAGCAGTCTGTCAAAATGGAGTGAAATTAATTAATTCACTGGAGAGCTTTGCCTTCTCCAAACTTAAGTAAAAAAAATGATGCAAACTAGTGGTAATCAGATCCACATTTTTCCAGACAAAGTGACCTAAATTATTTTAATAATGTTGAAACATGTACTTTTTCTAATACAGAGGAGCAGATCACTGAAGACAGGATACCTCTCTACTACAGAAATCCAAAGAAAGACAACCTTGTTCCTATTTCACTGGAATAAATTTCCTCCTCGGAGGCAGCTTCTACATTTTGGGTATTCAGCTACACCACGCAGACTCCATTTAACAGCCCAGACTGTTGCAGGACTGTGAAGAGCATTGCAAGTGCAGAGTAAAAGACAATAGTAGCTGGATTACGTCCATGTCCAACTGTCGGAGATGCTGAAGCGGACAATTGCCTTCTGGTCCTTACTAAGGCTTTTTCAGGTCTTAAGTGCTTCCCTGATAGCTTGGTACACAATTATAGGTGGATTAGAGAAAGTGGTAATAGGGTATTTTTGATCTAATCTTCTCTGAATTGTTAATATTAAAGGACCTTTTTCCTCTTCATTATACAGTAAACATGAACCACTTCTTTAAAATGAGCATTTTAGCTTACTAGCTACTTAGCGCCAGGGGGGTTTTTCAGCTTTTTTTTTTTTTTTTTTTTTTTTAAGGAACCATGCTGAATAGCAGGAGGCCTGTGAGAACAGGAGACAACCCCAGCAGAAATCACGGTAGGAGCATGGCACACATTACAACTAGGTGAGGATGACCTCATCATTGACCTCATCACTGCAACACCTATCTCCTCGAGTTGTTTTTTTCTTAATACAACTGTCAAACTCTTACACAAAAAGACAGCGAAAAAACTACGAAGTAATCAAGCCATTTCAGCCCAAACTGGAAAGAATGGAGATACAGAATTATTGTTCTAACTGAATACCTGAGGAGGTTTTCAGTCTCTAGAGTGGTCCTATAGCCATGTCAGAGAGGATTTGGCTGTGAGATACGAGCAGCTGGCCGTTCTCTTAGCAACCTTGCAGCATATGACCACAACCACAAATCTTCAGCTTTTTATGTTATTTTAAACATACCCTTGATGTGAATTATGAGCATTTGCCATAGAGTGGATTGCTTTGGTAGATGGTTTCATAGGTGAGTTTGCAACCTTTTACTGCAAAGTAAACGTTGAGTTGACATTTATTACATACTCAGCCGTGATTTGCAAGAGGGATTTTCCACCTTGCTTAGGGAAGATCCCACAATATGAGCTAGCTTTCAGAAAGCATTCTTTTTTAGCTACTCAGACTGATAGCATAGAAACTAGAAATAAATTATCTAAAAAAAAGAAGTAATAAACCCCCCCTACTATTATTAGGAACGTATCTGTAACAAGATGCAGTGATAGCCAGCCCTGATCAGGTATCAAATCAGATAGATTATTCTTGTAGTTTGGATTAACTCTGATTTAACTCTCTGGTTGAAAAAAACACCCTATCTTTCAGAAAAATAGTATACAATAATAAGCTCTCCCAGTAACATGGGTAGCTGGAGTAGTGCAACGCCCTGTTGTGTGCCAAGCACACACAAGTGCAAAGATTCTGAGGTTGGTTTGGGACATTTTGCGCACTGGGGGGAAAAGAAAGAGAAAAAAAAAAAAGAAAAAAAAAGAGAGAGAAACAGCAAGAGAAGGCAGCAAGGAAGCATTACTCAGGGCCACAGAAGAGCTGCAGAGTTGCCCAGAGATAAAGCTAAGGAAACTTGGCTGGTATTGAACATTGAGTAGAGGGGGATCGGTGTGGTGAGCGAGGAAATGGTCTCCTACAGCTCAAGCCCTGCTGGGCTTAGAGAAACAGGAGGGTGAACGTGCCCTATAAACAAACAGGGGCTCATCAGAGGAACGCACGACTCTATCATCACTTTCTCTTCCTAATGGAAACAACCTGCAGGACATCAAATATTGGCTCAGTGCTCAGAACAGAAGGGATAACATGGTTATTAGACAGAGCCATACCTTTAACTCATAGAGTGCATTTTCTGTGATTGCTTCTCAGACAATCACTTTTTTGGTTTCCAATGCCCTAGGTAGGGGAATAAAAATGAATACTATTACAGATTAGAAAATAGCTGGGGTCACCATATACAGGAGAAAAGAAAGGGAAAACAAATGATAAATGCATGACAGGCAACAAAAGCTAAATTGTAGGGCAGAAGTACCAAAGTATAGTTTATACTAGTATAATTTATGAAGTTCTATCTATATTATATATCTAATTTACCTCTATATATAAACAAACTACATAAAGTGAGGAAAACCATCTTGAAAAGACCTTTGCAAATAGTTTGGCTTTTGGTTCCCAAATGGGCAAACAAAGAAGCATAAGCGCTTTATAGCAAATCAGAACAAAACCACTCCATTTCTGTCCTTAATTCAGTCCAGGTTACTTGCCCCAACTTCTATTTTTCAGAGAAAAACTGTTAATCTAGAAAATTGCCTTGCTTTAGATGTAAAACACAATGAAAAGTGTGCACTGAGCATCAAACTATGTTGACTTCTGGAGCACGGGATCACAACCAGCGCAGTGCAGCAGCAGATCAAAATCTGAACCTCCTCAGCATCGCCTTACAGAGGGGGGATGCTATTACAGAAGTTATGTCAGAGCTCTGATTTGCTTTTATCTAGTGCTGTATTTCAAGCTCCTTCTCCTGATAACGGTATCTCAAAGATTCGGCCTATTAAAGTTATCTAAAAGTGATAATCGTTTTCTCTACAGGGAGTACGTGATACACTTCCTCTCCTTCTCTCCTACCATTTTTCTCTTTGTTGATACCTCTCCATCCATCTCTGCAGTTTTATGCCAGCTCTGCCTCCAATAACCTCTTTCTGTACATCTTAATTTTTAAAGGCACCCATCTTTGTCCATTAGTTTGCCTCCGTCTGCAGCATGACCTCATTTCACTGTAGGGTTGCCATAAAATCATCTACTATTGCCTGTTTGCTGTCCAAACACCTGCTGTGTGTTCCCATCCCAGTGAATCTGCATTTTGCTTTGCTTCTCTTATTCTGTCCCTCCCCTGCTTTGTATGCTGACACTTTTTTCCTAATTATTTTATTTGCATATATACCTTTTCCACTCAGTGCTCCCATCTTTACAGTATCTCTGTCACAGATTCACCAATTCTAACCTCACTTTAAATGTATTTAAAAAGATTTTGATTTTTTGCCCGTTTGTGGATGTAAATAAGGTGGAAGGATGTGTTACCCGATTTGTGGAGACAGAAGCCTTTTTAATCTAATATCACTAATATGAAATAGGCAACTTTTGCAATTGCAGTTAAATGGAAAATTAGGTGAGGCCAATTTGTCAGTTTTGAAGGCCAGTTTGAGAAATCAAATCATTCAGAATTACCTCATGCTTTGTCATATGAGGGTGTTGCAGAGGTCAGCGAGAAGTCTTCAGGTCTAATACTGGACACACATGATGCAGTCTTGCTTCCAGTTGGCATCTCTCTGCTCCCACAGCACAACATGGAACTACACTGTACTGGTCAAAATGCAAAATTATCCCCAGTTCTCAAAGAAAATAAAAATCTGACAAAACAAACATTCAAAAAACCCCAACCCTTCGTGCCCTGTCTCACAATGCATGTTATAGCCCGTATTCCAGGTTGGAAGGCTCTTCTAAAGGCCTTGATAACTACATTTCTGACAAATAAGTAGGGAACTAACCTTGCAACAGGTCCCAAGCCTGCTCCTTCCAGGTGTGTCACCAGTGGCAGGCACAGGTGAATGGCAGCTCAGCGGGAACCAGAGGAACATGCTCTTGCAATAAGGGAGTGCTGCTGGAGCCCGCTATAAAAGCCACTGGATAACTGTGTGCCTCAAATGTAATTTCAAAGCCAAGGCAAGCTATTATTTTCAGCTATGATTTATCTGCATGCCACTCTAAATTAATTAGGCCAGGGAGCCCTCACTTCACCTTTCCATCAACTGCAGGACAGAGATGCCTGGTGTTGCAACCACTCACAGTTCTCCTCCATACGGCAACGTCCAGGATCTCATCCCTCCTGCCTGCAGCATCTGTGCTCCTCACTCGGTCAGGACCTTGGGGGCAAACTCTGCACCTCCCCAGAGAAATCCTTTAATTGCGGTTCTTGCAGTAGTGCAATTGCTCTCCGGATCAAAATCTCCAGCCACCTCACCTGGCTATCCCCCATCTCTCACTTGCAACCCAAAGGGAGCAAGAGCAGTTGTGGGTTTTTTTCTGTTCTTCTTGCACCTCTTGAGTGGCAGCTAAACAGCCTAAAGTTTCCTAAGCTCTTTCCCAGACAAAAATCCTCTCTTGATTCTCCAGGTCCATTTCTGACTTTCTTCTGTGTCTGCAGAGAAGGAGGCTCTCTGCAAGGGGCAGCATTAGCCCAGGGGCAAGATATTTTCTTCAGAGGGAAGAAAGCCTACAGTAGATCTTGTGGACTTTTTAACTTCCTTGGAAGAGTTCTCAGGACTAGAGGATGGAGAGAACCCCCAGTGACGTGGAAGAAGGTTATGTATCACTTCAAACAGCCCTGAATGCATTGTCTTGATGGTGTACCAGTGCAGAAGCCCTGAAGAAATCTCCTTTCTCCCTTCATGGCTCCCATACAGGCTCCCTCCATAGGATAGCTGCCAGTAAATCCTCAGAAGCTATAGAGCTTCCACGTGGAGTGTGAAAACCTTAATATCCTGCATAGCTAAAGGCAGGGGGGACAAACCTCTAAGCAAAAGAACAAAAACCCCAACCCCACCACAGACAGCAATTCTGTATTTTGACAAGCTGCTATCCCAGCTCTCTTAATTACACCTCTCCATTAAGTACAACAACCAGCAGCTGTTCTGTGAAGCTTTTTTTTTTCCCCAAGAAATTAGTTCTCATTGGTTAAACACTCTAGTGGATGGAAGGAAAGAGAGATTAAAAAACCCCAAAACAAACACTAACAAAAACAGAGAGAGAAAAAGAAGGCACAGCTAAAGTTCAAATGAGCTCAGTCCTCACATGCCTGATAACATGCCTGCACTCTGGGTTATTCTTGAATGTCAAAATAAAGACTCTGAGTCTGAGCTTAATAATTTCCCCAGAGCGCCATTGTCCTGCAGAGACGGTTTGCCTTTCAGTTCTTGGCTGCTGCCAAGGGAGAGGTGAGGGAAGTGAACCACTTTATTTATTGAGTTGGTTGTTGTAACAATTTAAACTAAGCTCAGCATCATTGGCTGCTTCTTTTGGGTTGGTTCCTGGAATTAGTAGTTTTTCCTTCAGATCTGCATACTGGAGTCTCTCTGCTTTTATAACACAGTTTTGTCCCAGCTTCAGCTACATCTTCTAACCTGAGAAAGGATTACTCCATCTTTGATATCACAATTAAAATGGATCAGGAGGGGGAAGTAACGATTGATCCTTCAGCCGTTGTGCTGATCTGCTGAAAGTGCTGACTTATGCCCATGAGCAAAAACATTGAATCACAGGGATCGATAAACAGAGCTGTAGTGGTGCAACTGCTGCGGGCTGCACTGTTAGACTTGTACTGGCAATTACAGAAACTGGGTTGGCTTTACAACTGCTTCAACAAATGCCCTATATCCCTGATTCTTCCGTTGCAAAAAAACCTTAACTTTCCTTCAAATTACCAAAACAGTATACTTGTGTGCTGCTTTCTGCCTTCCTAAAGTGAAAAATACCTCAGTTGTTTGGTAAATGCTTATAGCTCTATGTTATGCTCATTTTCATTTTAAACTAACAGGTATTAAGATAGCTGCTCTTAAATCTACAAAGTTGGATGTGCTGCGTAGAGAAGGCTTATAAATGAATAAAGGATTCAACTTTTTGCTTTCTGATGCTGGGGGCAGGCAATTAAATGGGATTGAACTTCATAGTTTAATAGTTTGGAAGTTAGTATAGATGATCGCAGCTACATAATACTTCATGAATTATAAAAGAGGCTAAGGGACAGATCACTATGGATTTTATGCTTCTAATGGCCCTTGTAACATGCCTACAGGAGAAGATATCGTGGTCTTAGCTGGGACCTAACTGAAAGAGATCTTAAGACTAAAGGATAAAGGCAGGTAGAGGAGGCTTTGCATTACGTTTTGGGTATGTCATACTCTGGACGGTGAACACATCCTCAGATGTCTTTAATCTACATTTTTCCCAGCTGCAAAACGAGAGTACTACAGTGATGTTAGTAAATGTGATATATGTTGACTGTATGGCAAAACAGAGAGATACAAAGTATCCCTTCACTCTGAGATCAGCTTTGCAAGTCAATATTTACATGCCTTCGCAAGAGTCAATACCAAATATTTGGGATTAATATGTCATTGGTAAACATCAATACCAAATATTTGGTTAAAACATTCCAAATATTTGGTAAAATCAATCCTACTGACTGCAGGTCAGAATATAGATAGTTAATGTTTTAAAAATAATCTTTAATTTTTCATGTGTTATTTTGTCAAAAAAACCAGCAAGTTATCACTATATTTTTTGATTGAAACTGGTGCTTCATTTACTCCAAATTTTCAACCCATTCCAGCTTTTTCAAAATGGAATTATTTCTTTTTAAATCAGATATTCACCCAAGAAATTACATCAGCTCTTCCTCTGTGTAGGAATGTTATCTGCTGGCTTTAGAACACAAGGAAAACTGAATATGAGATCAGGGTCCATCAAATCACAGAGGAGAATCTATTCCTCTGATAACCCTTCCCTGATTTGTTTTTTTTTTGTTTGTTTTTTCATCCTTTTTTTTCATCTTGCTTATAACTATTGTTCATTTACCCCAAAAATATTGCCATGAAAGATTTCACCCCCAAAACTTAAGAGCACTGTTGGGTAGTTTTACCTATAAACTTCCACTACATGGAGCTCATAGAAAAGGGTTCTGTTGATTTTTCCCATGACAGAAGATTATGTGATTTTAATGGAGTATTAGTAATATGGCTACATTAAATGCCAGTTAAAACCTCTTTCAAATTGGTATTGACCATGGCGAAATGGGACTATGTAGATATCCCAGTGATGAGAAATATGAATGAATATTGTATTTTCATCAGAGGTAGAATTTTCGAACTGATACAGAAACCCCTGGATAGCATTATCTATACAGAGGAGCTAAAAATAGACTAGTTGCTATATTAACAACAGCAAAAAATGGCTTCGAAGTAATTATCAACTATCACCACGTGTTGAAATACCATTTTGTTCCATAGCTGTTTCAATCAATATACTATTTATTTTCAAATAACCATGCACTAAGGATCATTTGGACATATATCCCATAAATACACATTACTTCATTATCGACTCCTTCTATCCACTGTTGCATTATTAACAAGCAATCTAAAACAAGCAATCAAGCAGTAAACAGTAGGAATTTATTGCAGTAAGAAATTGTAATGGCTCTTATACAGTAATTGCTCCCCAAAATATTTTTGCAGGGATGACCAGTTATTATGGGGATTATGCCCCCAGGAATTATTTTTCTCTGTGACATTCTTTGCAGATAGGTAAATTTAACCAGTAAGCCAGTGAAGTGGGAAGAAATACAATATTTGCAATGAGCTGTATCAGGGAATGTACACAAGACAGTTAAATTGTACTTTTTATCCAAGGATCCAATCACTTGCACAAACATGAGACTGCTGAATTTCAGTCCCAAAAAACCTATTGTTTTAATCCTATAAGTCCAATTTCTGCAGTTGCTCAGTAGCCTAGAAAAGAAACCAACCAGCCAATCAAACCCTGAAAGAAGGATTGTTTCCTCTTTTTACTTTTCTAGAGCACTGGGGGCTGTACTCTGCCGAATATGCAGTGCCATCTTTATGCAACTCATGCAGGGAAATTATCCTCCTCCAGTATTGTGGGATGACTGATGGCTTTCTCATAAAAGATGATCTACTCAGGGGCAATATCAAAGGCTGCAGTGGCAAATTGCCAAGAGCTTGAGGGCTGCACCTAATTTGCATGTAAATTTACATCAGTTTTAAAGCCATAAAGAAGTGCAGCAGTAGTACTTGAATATTTCTTGATAGGTTTAAAAGCGTGCTGTGTGATCACCAGAAATAAAAACCTGAATGTGACCAGCTTTATCACCTTCCACGCTGAGTTCAGGGCTGTGCCTTGAACCCTCTGATCTCAGCAGCAGATGCTCAGCATCCCCCAGGACCCCCACTGTAGCAGCCTGAGTTGTAAAACCCCGCTCTCATCATCTTCATCTTAACGCCGTTTAATATTATTTTACTGTCCCTTCATTAAAGCCAGATGCCATGTTCATCTTGCAGACCTGTTGACATCCGTGCCCAGAGAGGGGTGCAGTGGAGGCGGGGGGGGGGGTGGGGTGGGGGGGGGTGGGGGGGGCGGGGCAGCTGCTGCTCACACCTCCCCCTTGCCTTTCTCTGCACCTGGGCTCTCCTCTTCCTCCCCCTCGAGGCACGCTAAGCCCAAACCAGCCTCCCTGATACGATAGTAATAAAATTCTGTGGGTAAAGAGACTGTATTAAACTGCTGACTTTGCAAAATGCACTCCCATGCGTATAATCTATAGTAGCTGAGAATATCATGAGCATATATATGCTTTCCTTCATTGCATGCTCTGGCACAGTGATGCAGCTCTGGGAGGATTAAGTCCATTTTGCATAAATCCAGTATGAATTGCAACAAGTTAGGGGAGCAGGTGGAGGGGGGTGCTAAGTGGAAAATTACTGAAGGAGGAAAAAGATTGAGAGGGCAGAGGCAGGCCCGTGTGCCAGCTGGTCTGCAGAGGGAGTAAATAGGAAGGATGAGTTCAAATCTTTGGATTTTAGATGAAGACTGAGGAAGGGGATAACGCAGAAGCTTCCTGGCAGCCCCTGGTTGCCTGAGGCCAGAGTGTGCATCCGACCACAGGAGCTGCAGTCTAAGTGATCTTCTGGGTAGCTGCCAGATTTGCTTTATTTCCAAACCTTTCACTCATTTTCCTTCTGTCAATAAAAATCCCTGCTTGAATAGATAAGCTGAAGCTGGGTGTCTCATTAAGCCTGAGAATTCAGCCCCCTGCTATGCTACTTTATATCATTAAGAAATATTGCCCAAGCTGATCCACTAAATCCTTGTATTAGCCAGCACAATTAAATCTAATACGGAGAAAAAATGGGATCTAGTGGGACTTCTTGGGAGCTGAGCAGCACCAAAGCAATGTAAAATGGCCAGTTACTTCACCTGCTCAGGGACTTAAACTGGGCAGTTTGATGGACGAGATATCTTAGAAATGCATGCAACACAGCTATACAGCACAGCTCTGTATCAATAATGTTTTTGTTAAATTTTGTTAGATGAGGTGAATGAGAAAGGTGTGTTACAATGTTGGCGAACCCAGCAATGTGATAATTGTAATGTCCCCACGTACTTAACTGAAAAGTGCACAAGCAGCAAGTTATAAAGGGTTCTACTTACAAACCCTAAATCATTCTATTTTAAATTGCTTAAGAAAATGCTCAGAGTTTCTCAAGATGAATTGTGGAATACCTTGAAGTGAGAACATAAATCCCAATGCTGTCATTCTTTTTCTCCAAGGAGTTATTAAACAAAGCATCCAAACGAGAAAGTCAGGCGGTTGTGATTCCAGCATTCTACTTCTCTGTCAGATGTAGACTTTGTGACTTCTGAGTTTCAAAACAATGCCCTAAACATGTCAACCATTAGCAGTGATACTTAATGAGATTTGCAGATAACCCCTTAACACAGTGATTAAGTTAATTTAAATGATTCATCTCCACTGCAGCCCGTTAGACTTGTACATAACAGTCATTTGCATAGCAATAAAAATCTCCATCTATCCACACAGGACAGTTTTATAAATGTATTTCCAATTTTACTAATGTTTTCTCTTATTTGTTTGCTTGGAAGTTTCTTTTGACTACTACATTTTCCCAGGTGCTTATTCTGGTAAACTAAACTGGAGATCTCACAGACAAGTATCCACTTCTGCAACGCCACAGATGTGTCACTTACCAACGGCATTACAAGCCTGGATGTGAAGAGCCCTTCCAACTGAGGCTTCGGGGTGGATTTTACTTATGTGGCATTACTGAAATTGGTATGTGGCCAAGATATTAACATTAGCACTTCACTTTCACACATGCATGCACACATACACACACGAAGAGCCACAGAAACTCTAATGAGCGCAGTTCCAGCGACTGTGTCAGTCTGCATTAACCCAGGATTTAAGCTCCAGTCTTGCCCCCATTGAAGTAAATTGCTAAACTTGCTCCAACTTTGAAAGGTACGAGAGCAGATCCTTACATCTGAAATAAATCAAAGAGAAAAGCTCTGCCAAGCGAATCGTTGGCAAGTTTGTATTTTCTGGAAGATCTTGTTCCCTGCTGCATGGAGCTGCTTGGCCAAGTCGACCGCAGCAGGAGGTGACACCGCAGGATTGTGTAACACGCAAACTCCCCCTGCTCCCCCCAACCCAAACAATTAATGACTAATTGAAATTACTTCTCCTGAACTGACCTAGAGCCATATGGATTAAAACAGATTTCTGAATGCTAATTACACTACATCATTTTCCAAATTATTTTAAAAATTGGATTATGTACCAGGAGATGGGATGTTTGAAGGAGCCACTAATGAGCAAATCATGCATAAAAACTTGTTTGTTATGTTGGTGATTGAACAAAATAAGGTTGCGGGCATGATGTCGTGTCCAAATAAACAAGAGAAACCAAAGAGATTCTGAGAGGAACACCAATCTTCAAGCTGTAATTCAGGTAGCTTCAGAAGCTGTGTTAAAGCCAGAGAATGTTTTAGAGTATTTTAACAGATATTTCCCTCGCTGAAATGGCTCTAGGAGGGCAACCACCAGTTCCACCCATCAGGCTGGGAGCTGAAGCAAAGATGGGCAAGGAAAAAGGTAAACTTGAAATTCAGATGAAGGATGGAGATGGGAGCGGGGCAGGGAAGCAGGAGGCACCAGAGGATGCCTGTGTGCCGTGAAGTGCAGAAGGTTTGTGATTCTTAAGCTGTGCAAGCGAAGGAAGTGCTAGCAGCTTATGAATCATAGTTTTATCAAGCAACATAGGTGCAAAAAAAGTCATGCTGCATTACTGACTCTATTCTGCTTGGCTGCGAGGCATCCAGGACAACAGGGACACGTTGCTATAGCAGACAGTGAATGTGTTGCTGTGAATGCACTACTCAATGGGATTTTCTTCCTCTTTCTCTCAATTTCCAGTAATGGCTAATGTTATTACTGGGTTATTGGGGGTTTCAGGGTATTTTCCTAAGAAATGACGATGTTACCTAAGTGACTAAGTTGCTTATAATCCGTTTTCAAAAGTTACTGAGGAGTTTAAGAACAGAAATCTGATTATCAAAGAGACTCCAAAATTGCATTTTTCTAAGTGTTTGCTCCAGCTTTCTGATGTAATCAAGAATAACATAATAATTTAATTGCTACAAATATTCTATAGATTCCCTGCTCAAATATTACAAAATCTAGTTTTAGACCTTTTGTACATTTCTGGTTGAACAGTTTTGCTGTGGCAAGTTAAGGACAACACTCCAGGGCAGTTAAGGGCAATACTCCAAACAGGTTTCCAATCCCTGAATAGATCTGTAGATCTATCAATCAGTTCATCTGTCTGTCTGTCTGTCTACCTACTTTCAAGTGGCCATGAAACTGCATGAAAAGATTTATAGTTAATGTGTCCCAGAAGTTCTTATAATACAATTTCACGGCCAATTTCAGTACTGTATTTTTTCCTCATGGAATTAAGACATTTACTGCTTGAAAAAAACAACCAAAACACCCAACAAAAACCAAGCCCTATATGCGGTATGTAAAGAATGAGGTTTCTAGAGTACTTGCTCCAAAGCTTCAGATTTAAGTCTAAAATAGGAAATAATACTCATTTCTCAACTATACAGAATGTATAAGTGAAGATGGGCTTAGCTTTAAACCTAATTTTTCTGAGTATCATTCCTAACAGAGAAATTCTGAGTTCTTTGCATTGTTTGAAGTAAGTTGTGGGGTTTTTTTGGGGGGGGGGGTTTTGGTTTTTTGTTGTTGTTGGTGGTTTGGTTTGGTTTGTTTTTTTTGTTGTTTGTTTGGGGTTTTTTTAAAGGACATAAATAAAAAGATACTTTCAGAAACTCTGGATATTTTTTCTCCCTGGATTGATAAAGCTGTGCACCACTCTTTCCTCATTCACAAGTCTCCTTACCATCTTACCCACAATTTATAAAAAATCTCTTATAATTACTGAAAGAATTCTTTTCTGATGTTACAGTTGTTATAACTTTGAAACTTAAGTTAATTTTCTATTCTGATATCAAAAAAGGCATGTAGCAAGAAGAGAACGAAATTATGCGTTTTGTAGCAACAATCAATGTCTTTGAGTCAATCTCCCATTTACATTTTTTAAACTATTTCTCTGGTAAGCCTTGAGACAAGACTTCCATAGCAACAGAAACAAGAACTAACTCTACATCGCAATGAATGCTAATAAAATTGGAATAAGAAAAGAATAACAGTGGTAGATTATTTATTTTTAAGTTATTTGAATGAGGCAGAGTTAACCTCAATGAAGAAAAAAAACAAACAATGTTTTTCTTCAGCCCAGCCATCGATTAAAACCTAAATAGCATATTCTGTTAATTGCTCTGTTCAAAGTATTCTCACAGTTTTCAGTGGAGTGCAGTGGTAAAGGGCAATTCTTGTTGGGTTTTTTTCAATTTTAAACCTGAGATACAAAGTTCAGTTTCCTCCTGATGAAATGCTGACCTCACTGAAACAGCAAAAGGAAAGTCAAAGAGCTTTTTGCCATTAACTTTGGTGGCCAAGATTTGACCTAGAAGATGCTTTTGTTTCATCACTTTGCTCTGCTCTGGTTACCCAGAGAACCAGGTGAGCGCCCAGAAATGCATCCAGAAAGCAGCATCACTTCACTAGATTTCATCCTTAATGTATTAAGGGAAATTCTTTATTTGGCACCGATAGCGTAAAGGACTGCAGTGACCCACAAAGAAAACTTATGGGCAAAACCAGAGCCCTCAGCAGTTCTGTGAAGTCCATCTTCAAACAGCTAAACCCGGCTGGCGTGGGCAGAGTGAGAGCTCTGCCAGACAAGCAGAGCTTGGAAAGGCTGATGAGTTTATCACTTCCTATCACCCATCTGGCTGCTGAGGTAGCTCAGCTCCTCCTTACCCACATCCCAGGCTGCTCTCCCGGTCCAGCGTGTGCTGGTGCTGCTGAAACTGGGGGAGCCACAGCCCCTGAGGCTGGGGCTCTTTTTCCCAACAGGATTTTCCATGGTATTAATATGAGGTGCAGCAGCAGGTGTAGTCACTGGCAGTAAGTTGTTATCAGGCTGGTGAGACTCCTTTGACTCTTGTGTGTGCCTGGCAATGTTGGTTGCCTTTGACAGTGAGTTTTTGTCGAGAACAAGGCCATCCGAAGAATTAAACACTTCTAATAAAAGGTTTTGGTGGTCTTTTTTCTGTGTTAATATTGCCCCCATTGATAATCTCAGTTTGCCTTGTTTCAGGTTAAATGACTAGCAGGTCTTCAGGAGTCTTAAAGCTGCTGTAGGAATGGGAGGAAAAAATCTGCCTGAACTATTTCAGCCCCTTACGTGGGTTCATATTCAAATGGTAGGCTGAGAAACAAGCCATCACTTTCTGCTTGAGAACATGACCATTGCTTTCATTTCAGGGTTTGGATTTTGTTTTTTTTTTTTTTTCCTTCACTGCCTTCTGAGTTACAAACCAAATACTGTTGAAGTAGCTGTTGGATTAATTGTGCAGATGCTCTTCATGCTTTTTATTCACATGAACTGTGGATGACTGTAGACAGTAAGGTAACACTAAAGAAAGTATGAGTCTTTTCTTGCTTGTACCTGCCTAAATGCATTGACACAGGGTTATCTTTGATACCCCTTTATTAAAGGGATGATGCCCAGAGGTTAGAAATTTCACTCAAGCATCGCCATGTTAGGTGGTCACTGGACCATCAATGCGAGTGTTGTCTGGGAGAGATCTGCAACAGTCCATTTTCCCACAGGATTTAGTTTTACCTGTCCTGATGACTTTCATGGAGCTCATTCCTGAGGATTTCTTTGAGAAATATGAGATGAAGAAGGTGGCATAGCATTAGCTTCAGTGAAATCATTTTGCATCCACTTAGAGGACTGTCTCCATCTCTGTGTCTTTTTCTCCTTTCTTCACTCTAGTACTCCCCTTCTATGTTTCTTGTTTGCTTTTTAAATTATATGCTAAATAATTGTATATGAAAACCCTATAAATGGGGGGTTTTTGGTACATTTTACCTTCTAGCTAACATAACATTGCTTTTCTTGCCTTTCTGGTAGGACTTAAATAATTCCACTGTTTGAGACATTGACAGCTCCTGAGACTCTTAAAAAGGAAAAAACACACAGAAAAGCTATTGCTACCTGCAATTCCTTCCCTGCATGTAACCTCTCTGCCCCTAATCTGCTCGCTCTTTTACCTATTGAATCAGAAGTTGGCAAAATCAGGTCGAGCAGACCTGAAGGCATGGGAGCACGGACCCTGAAAAAGCATGAGCTCTCCAGTCAGCAGCAGGGTAGAGATTTTTGTTCTGACAAGAAGTTGCATAACTCTCATCTGTTGTGTGTATTTTTCCATGTTTCTTGGAGGCTTAGTTAGGGCATGGTGAGGGAGATATCAGGCAGAGAGCAGGAGAGATTAGTTTTGAGGGTAACAAGGATTGCCTGCAACAACCACCTTACCATCCCATCAGGGAAGTCATTGTCTGTCATTTGGACCTGTTGAGACGTTCTCAAATCTTCAACAGTCTGAGATGACCAGCTCAGTGAAGACTAAACATCTTTTTATACTCTACCTGCCTCTGAATTGAAACTTTCCTTTAACCTAATAGCAAAGTGTGACCACACATTGGGGAGCTCGGTCCTCACAGACAACACTGGTCTCACTCAAGGAATGGAGCTGGATTTGCAAATGATTTACACTGACACACTGAGTGGATAGTACTGGTTGTATAACTCGCACTTGTGTCACTGTATTTCAGTGATGCTAGTGTGCTGCTACAGTTGTTTTTTTAAGTGGTTTGTAAGAAAAGATTGTCATCAATATTTAAAAATCATTTTTTCATGAAAATTTAATTGTGTGCTATGGTGATTCTAATCTAATCTAGTCAGCAATGTTTTGATAATCCCAAAAGTCAGCAGCTGTACCCCAGGTGACCAAAATCTTTCTTGTCTTATTTTGCTTGTAACTGCTTTATCATTTAAAAATGTTTTGTTTAGAAATCCAGATTTACCTTATGCCTTGTCATTGTCGTTACATTATGCTCTTTATGTGTAAACAGAGTGGACGTCGAAGAGCACATATCATTATTAATAGTTAATAAGAGAAATGGAAATAAAAGTTCCACAAACTGGTCTTGTAGCTAGGAAGCCATTCACCGCACTTTATGGGAAAGGCTTTAGTTTTTGCTTTTCAAGACAAGTTGACTCTCTTGCAGGGACATAAAACCAACCCCCTATTTTTGCACTTACTGGATATGTAATCTTCAAATAATGAATATCAGGATGAAAACAAGTCAAAGAAGTATCAGGAGCATTTTCACCCTCTCTTGCTAAGGACAGCAGTTTTGCTTGATTAAGGGTTACAGGATCAGAGTCCCAATAACAGTTAGCTGTGGAATTGAATGCATGATATATTCCTTCTCCTCTTCCCTGAACTAACTCTGCTGCAAAATGAAGCTGGGATATTGATGACTTCAAAAGAACTGTAAAAAACGAAGCAACAAGCCATGATCAACCAGCATACTTAAATACTCTATGACAGAGAAAAACTGTAAGAGAGGAAGAATGATTCTGAGTCCATGGTATTTTTCTATGAGGTGTCATGAAGCTAGCAGAGTTGTATACCCACAGTACACAATGCAGCAGCATGGGAGAGGTGAAACACTATTTATTCACATTTTTGTTAATACAGTTATTAGCTCAGCAGGAGATGCTGTGTTTAATTTATAATCTAGCTCGCTGTGGGTGGTGGCTACAGGCAAATGATCAGAGTGAACTTTTGACTCAGCCAGCCCCCACGAGTCACAGGACTTCTGCGGTTTCCCTGAATTACAGCAGATCCTTGAGGTCCCGCTGGGAATGGGTCCCCCGGTGCTGGGCAGTATGCAAACATTTGTATAAATTACATTTTTGAGGCTGAATTTTCCAGTGCACTGCATGCTTGCACTCATTGCTATTCAGTGAAAACAGCAAATGAGGAAGCTGTCTGTTATCTGGTTGGGACTCAAGCAGAAGTCCTTGATCAAAAGACAAATACCTTTATATTTAGTGATTCCCTAATCATTCTCTTGAAAAAGTTTAACACCAGCATGTGTCTTTGGTGATAGGATATTTATTTAGCTGTCTATATTGCTCTCTTCACATTAATGACATGCTATTTTTCCTTCTACTTAATTAAGACTATCTTCAAAGAGACCCTTTTATAAACAAATTAGGGTTATCTGGCTCAGAATTTTAAATGGAGCACTGTTTGGTCAATACAATTGATTGAAGAGATCTAAACACATCTCTGGGATACTTTATTTCTGTCTTGGAAATTTCTGAATGCCTTGTTCAAGCAGAGGTCGAAGTGCGTGACAGCCTCACAGCCTCCTACACCATTAGCTGGGCACTTTTAGGATGGGGGCAAACAGCACTAAAAAAAACTTCAAATGGAGCCATTGCCTTTAAATAAAACTGTGTGAAAGGGAGTTGGTGAACCTGTCATGCTTTCAGAAGGATTAGGGATCATGGAGTAGATATGTTGATGACAAGGCACCCGCTCATGTATTTTTAGCTTCCATGAGAAGCAGTTTAGCAGATAAGAAAAGGAAAACATGGAACCCTTCATCCACCCACCTATTCACTGATCCATCCATCCATCCATCCATCCATCCATACCTGAATACCAAGTTGTGTATGGATAGAACTGGAAAGAGCTTTATTCTGTCTTGTAAAGACAACAGGCAATTCAGATCGAGCATGTTAACACGTAAAGTTCTATGTAGATACAGATGCAATGGATTAGATGCACTATTAATTTATATTTCTTATACAGAATGCAGTCTTGGAGTCGTGAATCTCATTTGGGATGCTTTGATACAGCACTTTTCAGTTTTATTTTACAAATAATGTTGAGATTGCAGTAAATTAATGAATTTAGAGAAATTTTAAATATGTCCTCCAGGACAACTTTTAACCTTGTTGCATACCTGAACATTGTATCTGTATGTGTGACCTTC
Source organism: Strix uralensis (assembly GCF_047716275.1). NCBI lineage: Eukaryota > Metazoa > Chordata > Aves > Strigiformes > Strigidae > Strix > Strix uralensis. The sequence goes on from NC_133978.1 coordinate 39,710,278, forward strand.
CTAACCAGGGAATCTGCATTTCTACATACATCTCTTATGTTTATTTCATGACGCAGATAACATTGCGCTGTACAAACTTCTAATAAAACAGCCTAATTGCACTGCAGACCTACAAGCAGATAAAATTAGCCTAAAGAAGGAGCAGAAAAAAGTAGCAAAAAGAAAGTACCTGAAGAGTTATCAGATGCAAGGAGATTACACCTTTGTCTCACTAATTAAATACTGCCACAAAATTCATGACAGTAACTAAAATTTCATGATAGTTGTCCACCAGCTCAGCAGTAAATCCTCCTATTGTGGAAAAAAAAAATAGTCATGCCTGCTTCTGAGCAGGCTTAGAAAAGTAGTCACCATGTCTGTACATCACTAGTCTCTTCATTCTCATTTATTTCAACACAAGATGCATATTTTCCAAAGGGAAAATTAGAGTTTACAGATATCACAGAATCACAGAATCGTCTAGGTTGGAAAAGACCTTGAAGATCATCCAGTCCAACCATTATCCTTCCTGCATTTCCAACATCTGCGTATAACAGAGGATTCAGTGTGCAGTCTGCACTGGGAACCATTTCTACGCTATGACAGTAATCATTTCAATCTGATATTGATAACATACATTTTTTTGATGGTTAATTTAGTTCAAATTTATCTGTGCCAAGATATCAAGCTGATAATTGATCTCCAACTTTGTTCTGCAGCATTAATTAAGTTTTGGAAAAGCTTACAGATCAATTTATTTTAGTTAATGCAAATCTGCACCTATAACAACACGACTCAGATATTTATCACTCTACTGTGATTCCCTTTTCATGCTTCAGCAATTCATGTTTACATCTGGTTTAAGTTTTTCTAATCTAAAATAAATCAGCATGAAAAAGCATTTGATTTCTCATTCATATTCTCAATTGCCTTTTATTACAAAGATAATATCCCTTGTCTGATTTTAAATGGTAGAATTGTTAGGTTAAAAATAATGAATAAAAATGTTGTCACTCCATAGTTTTTGCAACTAACCTAAATTTTATTTGCCTTTAAATAAAGTAAAAGCAAAGGGGGATTCTTTTCTATGGACAAGATAGTGTAACATTATTTATATAAAGCATAACACTTGCATGTAATTCCAGCTTTATGCAATCACTTACAACTGTAATATTTAGATGGTCTTTATTTTATTTTAACCTATGGGGACCAGACTGAAAATCAGTATTTAGAAAGATGCTGCTGCTGCACTGAGACGAATTGCTTTACACATGCTGGCTTTTCCAAGGGCTGTACCCAGACCATGCCTGTTATTCACCTCAGATTGACACGGCATACTCATTTCACGTGGGTAAGAGCCTTTTCAGCGATAAACTGACAGCTGCCTGACATCTCTTACAGGCAAAACTCCCTCTCCTGTGAACACCGTGTGCCTGAGCCATGCGTGTGGGTTTGAGCAGCACAGAGCAAAATCTCTGTCCTGGCTTGTGTTTCAGCCAATCTGGCTATAGCCACAATTAATTTCTTTGCTCTAACAGTATTGACTTCAAAGGCATTTCAAAGTTGATGTGAAAAGCTCCTCACCATCAGGACCTGACTTGACTTCACTCCCGCACAGCCCTTTGGCTGTGGATGGAGAAAAAACAGCTTGGGTCAAATCAAATCAGTTCCAGCAGCATCAGGTTTATAATCTTTTCTTAAAATGCAAAAGGCGGCTGTTTTCAGGTGGGTGTAGACCCTGTGCATGAATCTCTGCCTTTACAGAGGGCTTTTTGTGTTTAGATATAGCTTCCATTCACTTTAAGCACTGCCCAGGTCTGGAGAAAAGCCCCACCAGCTCCAGCCTCACCAGAGTTTTGCAGATGGCACCGTGGTGGTTTTTGTGGATGTACACGTGGGGTGGGCTCCTGGCATGAGCTGCCGTCTTGTGGCACATAACGTGGCACTTCTTTCCCTGCAAAGTATTTTATGGTGCTAAAGAGTCACGACGGCAAAATGTCCCTCGATTTTCCCACAACCTCCTTTGTGGAGTCACTGTTTTCTCAATTTTGTTTCAGAGCTTTTAAAAACATCTAAACCTGAGCTGGTCGCAATGACCTTTCAGCACAGCATGCAGAAAACTCAGAATCAACTCTTCTCTCTGTAACCCCCACTTTTACCTAACGTTGCCCATTTCACAAGTCCTCATTTAAATACTTTGCAGTATTTCTATAATAACAGATCTGCAGTATGGGGAAGAAAATATTTGCCCATCTTAAAATTTTTGCTGTAGGCAACTTAGATTGTCCTCAACCTGCATCCATTGTAAATGGATATCTAGCACTATACAAGGGAGGAAAAATTCAGTTTGTAAAACATGAGGTCTCTTTATTTTTCATTAGAAAATTTTATGTACATTGTGTTATGTCAATGAGCTGTGATTTGTCACATAGTTAATGAGGCAGGATACTGCTAATTAACCAGATGAGGTACAAGCCAGTAGATCCACCTTTATCAGGAGCAGAGCTGTAAAAATTTTCCCAAAGTATTAGATTCTGGAGTTTGTGTAGTGTGATATGTCTCTGCCAAGCACTTGCTGTGAAACTGTAGCCGTAGCCAGTACTGCAGTCACCGAAGCAGTGCAAAGAGTTAAAGGATGCTTTCTGAAGAAATTGGTGAGTTTTTGCCATGTGGGTCTTGCCTTTTTATTTTTTACTTGACCTTTTCTGAACATTTCAGAGGGGTTTTTTTACAGCCCACTCATCCAAAACCCCATGTAGATTCTGCGCTGTATTGATTTTGTTCATTGTAGAAAATGCTGACTGGAGAAATAGAATAAAACTCTACTCCTCTTAGCTTTTTACAACTTCCATTGGCTCATGAAGGTCAGAGGAAAATGCCATACCCCACCCTCTAAATGAGTGGTTGCTTGGGAACTGGAGAATAATTTTCAGATTGTTACATACATCCTGAGCTACTGTTCAAACAGCTCCACAGTTCTAAAGAAAGACTGGCAAGACCAGCAAATTCAGGTTTTGGTCATCGATTTTTTTTTTTTCTAGTCCCTGCGATAATTTTAGTTTGGATGTCAGGAGTGTATCTTAAGTGTGCCTCTTCACTTCTACCATCTGCTTATCAATGCAGATCAATTATCAACAGGAAGTCTTAACTCAAGAACGCACTACTGCCTGCAAAGCGCCATAATTAATGAGTCCTTCTTTTGCATTCAACTTGTGGAGTGGGTGAGAAAACAGGGACATTATACAGCACTTGGTTTAATCTCCATGAGTCAAGCTGCAATTTTTATATCCTCTCTGGAATTTGGGTTGGATTTTTTTTTTTTTCCCGCAAATTAGCTTAGCCATAGTGATAGTACAGATTCCCATTTCTATATTTGATGGGGTTTTTTAGTATGCAGTTTTAAAACCGGGAATAGGACAGCTAAAAGCAAAAATATCACTCTAGCTTCCTCTGGCTATAATATCTAAGGCAGAGGACCCTCTTTGAAGCAATAAAGCGTATCAGCACAGCGTGAAAGGCATGATGTGTCGAGGGAGACGGTGCAACACACTCTCCGCTCCTCCTCAGCTACTCCCAAAATGCGGGGCAGAAGGAAGGAAGAGCCCAAGCTACTCTCTCTTGAGCAAGTTTGGCATGAAAGGACATGTTATACCAAAAGAATCAGCAAAGAGACAATCCTTGCCCTTTCCTCCTCCAAAATTATACTTTTCCTTCTATTTTATAATCCAAAATATTCTGGGGTGCTTTTTGCATCGAAGACTATAAAATGTTGTTCTATTCTTTAGCTTTTATTGACAGTTTTATCCCTCTGGAACAAAGGATTAATTTATTTTTTCCTATCAACAGGCACATTTTTACAGTGCTTGCACAACTGTGGAAAATGGGCACCACAGCATTATTTTTCAGTCTGCTTACTCAATTATTGCCATACAAAATAAGCTATTTCAGAAATGTCTTTCAAAGTAGGTCAGGACAGAACTATATAAGCAAGTAGTCTGTGCATACCTTTCCAAAAATAAGTGATATACCCTGATTTGAGAGAGGTTCCGGGTTTCTGAGGACCTCATTGGCTATACTACTGCATTTAGAGGAATTTTAATTAGCAGTGTAAAACTAATTACCTTCAGCTGCCTGCTCTGGAGCTGTAGGTGCTGCTGACAGCAGGGCCCTGACAGATGGGCAGTGGTAAAGCAGCCGTTGTGATGGTAAAGGTGATAAAGTTTAGACTATTTTGTTCTCTGTTTCTGATTTGCTTCTTTTAGAGTTGTTTTGGATTATCTGTTTAGATACTCGAGCAGATGTGCTGAGTTTGACTTTTAGGGAAGGTTTATCTCGTTCCTCATCCACAACAGTCTGTTCATGAAGCTACCAATTCGGGTGCTGGATGATTTCGGTGAGATATTGAATGAGGTTGAGTTTTTTTGGGTTGATGTTTTTTCTTTTAAACTTTGGAGTGGCACTGGGCATTTTAAGATCTCCACAGATCTGAGCCTTGGTTTCTCTCTGCTTCAGTTCCCTGCCTGTAAAATAGATTAATCACATTTACTCATCTCACAGGAGCATTGTGAAAATGCATACATAAAAAGATTGTCAGATGTTCATATATCATTTAACAGAGAAATGTTGGTACCTAAAATAAACATCTGAAAGCCTTCCTGTCCAGGGCAGAAAAATACAAAGAACAATTTTCCATGCTAGCAGCCAGCAAGTAATTTTGAGAGTGAGTAATTCTTCCCTTCAGAGACAAGCACCAAACACATCCACCGAGCTGTAGATTTAACTGAAAATGTGTAGTTATCAAATGTTCTACCAAGTCAGGGGGCCTGTAGGCTGATCTTGCTCATTAATCCTGAATTTGGCATAAAAGGCATCAGAAAATAGCACGTTTCTTTCATTGTTTTTTACTCTGATTCCTTTCAAGTCCATCCTTTCCCATTAACAAAAGTCTTTAAAGCATTTCTAGCCAGGCAGACATTGGGAATTAATCCCCTTGATAATGTGGTTTTCTGGCACTGCCACGGTGTTGCCAAGTCTCATGGTTGCAGACTTGTTCCTAACACTGTGCTCTTAAAGGCAAGTGGCTGTGCTCTGTCCTTTGCTTTCCTGTTCTTGTTTCTTCCTTTTTTTGTTTTAGGATGAAAGTCTGTTCCAAGCCCTGACAGTTGTGCATATGTTTCCAGGTTTTTTGAGTAAATGCATCCTACACACTCAAAGCCAGAAAATAATTAATATAGTTTCATTTATTATATATCTGTATACATGTAATTATCTTATTCCCATGATTTTTGAGCCAATAACCTTTTTGTTGACCTGATCACAATTTTAACAGAATTACTGCTCTCACCCTGCATATTGGCTACAGCTTTACTACAAATGAAGGAAAGATGAGGAAGTTACTGTCATCTGTAGAACAGTTAAAATCTCTATATTTCTGCAAAATTAAAATGAGAATTTTGTGTCGCTAACAATTTATAGAGCTTATTTTGGGAAGTGTGTTAGAAGTTTTTTAGTGTTAGAGCAATGCAAAGGACTTCAAGGTCCTGGAGGTCTGAGTGAGACTTAATTATGCTGAAAAGTTCTTTGGTGGAGTTGCTCTTACCATGTCTGCATGAGGACTGAACCAGCCCCTGATGGTACTGTGGCTTTTAAGAGGCTCCTTTACTTTAAAGCAGAGTTACCTAACTTGTTTGGAGGTTTCACCAAGTTCTAGCTTATTTTGAACATTTCTATGAAACAATATCTTGACTTTTCAGTGCTCTAAAGACTTGTGGAAAAATCTATTTACTCTTTCACTCCCTCCCCAGCTCCTCAATTCCTTTCCAATTCCTCCTGGCCAGAATGAAATCTGAAATCAAAAGTAGAGGTCTAGGCTTGGGGATGTTTTGTAGCAAAGTCCTTCTCTACCTTGTCAAGTGAAATAATCATTGCATTGTCAAGCAAACGACACCTTCTGTTTCAGTCCTCCAGCTGTTTTATTTAGCAGGAGAGTTTGTGTAATTCAGCAAATTCCCACTCTCCTTGCATCCACCAGCCCACACGTGCTGGGTTCATCCCCTGGGATAGGATAAACCAAGAGGAAATTTCTCAGAGAGGTCAGTTTACCCATGTTACTCTATTTTAGAGCTGATACTATCACATCAGCACTTCCTCTGCTACTCAAACGCAACTGATGCAAAGCAACGATCCCAGCACCGGGGAGGATGTGCACCCATCCCCTGGTCTAGCCCCCAAGCTGAGGAGCCTGTTCCCAGGCCGTGACATTGCTCCTCCAGCCCCACCTCTCTGGGCAGCTCATCCGGCCGAGATTATTAAATCCTGCAGTCAGAGGTGCAGGAAAATGGACCTTTCGGTGTGAGGACAGCACTGACTGCAGTGTGCTGCACTGCCCTTGAGGACAGCAGGGGGGCTGATGTTTGAAAAGCGCTCTGACCTGATAATTAACCCAAGCAAAGAACAGTACATGTCATGAAATGCTGCCTTTTTTTTTTTTTTCCTTTGCCAAAAGATCTTCTAGCTTTGACTTTAAATAAGAATAGAAATGTAATCCTTCAGATTTCCTTAGGATTTGCTTCTTTCAAAGTAAAAATCCTCACCTTTAGAGATTTAGATTCTCACCTTTAGATTCTTTTTTGCTGCCAAGGAAGGAAAAGGAGTATTTTTGCACAAAAAGAGCATACCCATAATTTCAATCCCATTTATCAGCAAATGTTCTGTAGCAAGACATGTCTATATTGCTTTGTAGTCCTATCAGACAAGGTATTAGCACAAACTACTGTTACACGGGTACTTGTGAAAAGCTTCCAGCAGTCTTCTTTGCCAGCATTTCACAAGTGGGGATTGTCAGTTCATGTATGGAGTGCCAAATTGAGTTACTTAAGGAGTTCTTCCCTATCTGAAAAATAGCCTTGCTGGGTGTCTGAAACTGAGATAAGTATCCTGAATCATTTATCTTCAAAGAGTTTAGCCATTCAACATGAATTTCTATCATCCAGCAGAAGTAAAATAGCTTTCCAGTAATTCCTGTGGCTGGTGAATTAGGACTGACTGCCTTCCGAATAGTGCACTAACCGCAGGTCTGACCACTTTATACTGTTATTAAAATTACTTGAAACCTTGAATTCTTTGACATTGAGAAGAAAATTTATGACAAGACTGAAGTCTAAAGAAAGTTCATTTCTACATTACTAAGCAAGTCCCTCCCCAACAAGAGGGCTTGCTTGATTTCAGAGAGACACAGAAAGGTCCTTGAATGCCTGTCATCTTTCAGAATAACAGCATCAATATGCGCGAAGGTTAATGTCTCACAAAGGACTAGGAATCTGCATATTACATTTATCAAAAGATGTGTAAATGAGCCATATAGGAGTCTACTACAATGCCTTGCATAATTTATTCCATGTACAATAAAAAGGTGATCAGATTTCATGCATGTTTACTTTTTGAAAGATAACTGCCTGAGTGTTTGAACTAGCTATGGAATACAAATACAGTTCAAAGTAATGTGTTTATCTCCCTGACATTTTAATCTTGAAAACTTTCTTATTCTCATTGTTTTGACAAAGCGATTCTCTTTTGTGAGAATAATCTCTCCCAAACATGAGAGGACTTGCTTTGTTTCAGACACACAATATATCCGAAATTTTATTAGATATGCAGAAGTGAAACAAAAGACCCATAGTAAAAGCATCTATATTTTTGATATTGTTTATTTTTTTCTAGAACTTTAAAAAATAGGAAAATTAATTAAATCTGAACTGACATGTTGAAGTTTTAGAAACAGATAAATCCTTGTTTCATAAATAAGTGATAATGTGCAGAGCCTGATGCTACAATCCCTTGCTCTTGGAGCAAGATCCTTGACAGCATAGGTGGTAAAGTTGGGCCCTTTCTACATCCATTTCCTTCCCCGTAGTGGTAAATAGCTACTAATGCAAGCTATCTCACATTTATCATCTTAGTATAAGCATTATCTAAAAGAAAAATGCAATTTAAACTTTTTATAATGCACGATTTCACATTGTTGTGGCATCAATTAGTGTCTGAAGCTTCTTCTAGTATCTAAACATTTCTGATTTCAACACATGGACATTTTTCCCCACAATTATGAATTTATCCTTATCTTTACCTTCTACTTGCTAGTTGTTACGTCTTTGTTCTTCAGTGTCTAGCAGGTGCAGATGAAACTTTTTTTTTTTTTAGTTTTCCTTTTTTTCAGTTACTTTCCACAAAATTGGTTCTCACCATATGAACATCTTCAGACTCTGTATGTGAGGACCATACCTGGCATTTCTTGAGCACACATTCAGCATCGCCTGAAGACTCTTCCCTGCAACAGATGCAGCAGAGTTTCCCAAATCCTTCATGGCAGAGGGAATGGTGTTGCTGTCGGGAAGCCGGGCGGAGGAACAGACCCCTCTTTGTTTTCGGTTCAGGTGCTGAAAGCTTTTTGAAGTTACTGTTAAACTCGCTCATTTAACCTCCCCGCCCAATTACTTTCAAACCCTGAGATAAAGTTTTCAAGCCTACTGTATCTAAAGCTCCGGAGAGGTATTTTGACATGCAAAAGCCTCATCCCCAGTATTACACTCCCCTACCAAGTCCTTGAGAGCATCGGCTGGCCCACGTTTCACCCCTTGTTTGTGGTGCTGCTTCATTGTCCCATGGTTATCAGGTATCTCCCACCGTTCTGGTTTCAAAGGCGTGACCTTATTTCACACTGAGTGAGATACTCTGAAATGAAGTATTTAATTGCAAAGCAAGTAACTGTATTTTTCAGTCTCAAAACTCTGGTTTTAAATAATTCTTAAATGTCTTTTAGAGAGTCTCCAGAGCACTAGAGTTTTGCAGAACTCTGCAAAAGCTTTTTTCCTTAACATGACTGATAAGTGAGCGTGCATATAATAGATGCAGTGTCCTTACAGTTAAAAAAGATATACACTTGAGTAAGAAATAACTTGCCACACAGAGTATATTTTGTAAAATTATTTTTTAATAAAAGAGACTTATGTGTAACAATGCTGCAATAACAAATTCTGTATACTCCTGTATACTTTCAGGCCAGCTGAATTCTTACAAATTCACAGAACTGTATTAGTGGATATGTCTCATAAAGTATTCCAATTTACAATAACAAAACCTCTTTTCTTAATTTGCATTTTCACTGATACTTCATTGTCTTCGAGAGGCCATGTCTTTATGCGTTGTAGCCAAGCAAAGAGCTACAGTTTCAGCAGGTCTAGAGCACCAAGCCCAAATGGATTGTATAGTCAAAGAAGGGTCACAGCAAAAAAAAAAAGAGGAATGAAACCTTAGTTAATACTGTGTGCTGATGAAGTTGGTTAGTGAAACTTGTTCATTTAGAGGAACCAGGATTTTCCTGTTTGCTCTAGGACGTAAACTCTCCCCCATCACACAGAAGTGCTGCCGTGGCTGAATTCCAGAGAGGATGGTGTAAGGCTTGCAGCCGTTGGATCTACAGAGGAGAATTCAGTGTCAAATCCAGGCAAATTCACTTAAGCAGGCGAAATAAAAATAAACAGACATCATTTAAAGTGCCTGGCAAAAAAACTTAAAAAAAACAAACAAAAAGCCAGTCCTTTCATTGCAGCGATTCTAGTGAAATTCAGGGTTTGGCTGTTGTGGTCTTCATTAGGTGGAACTGGCTTTCTTCAAAGGCAGCCAGCACCTCCTTTGTATGGCTCATCTCATTCTCCTGTTGCTAGTCTTACACCGTTTTTTTTTCAGAAGACATGGGCATTAGGGTACAAGCAGCATTTCTTCATCAGTTCACAAACGCTCACAATTCAAATGTGTCCAGTTAATATAGCCACATAGCTTGAAAAATGTCAATTACTCATGTCAAATACTTTTATGCTACAATATGAATATGTCAGCAATATTTAATTCTTTTTTGAAAAATAGTTTTTTTTCAGATAGGGAGACTTCATGAGGAGTAGAATGACCCTGACTAGCAACCATAGAAACCACACAGAGATAATGTTGTCTCAGGAGACAAATTTATTTCTCATCCAAATTTAGATGGCCTATTAAGGTTTGTGGCTTCCTCCTCCAGCTTGCTTCAGTGGGAGACTATCCTTGCTAGTTTATATACAAACTTAGAGCTTTCAGATAAGGCATGAGAAGTTACACTGAACACGGATATATACATTAAAAAACAAAATCTCATTGAAGCAGGATCCCTGAAACACTTGCCTTTTATGTGAAAAAACTGCTACAACAGTGTTTTATTCTGGGAGACCAATTGCCTCTGTGTGAGTCATCAGAGGAGTTGAAGTCAGCGAAAACATTTGTGATAATACAATGAAGCAGCAGAACAAGTTTTTCCACAATGAATGTATTCAGAAAAGGCCTGTATACTTACACGCAGTAGACTCGGGCTGTATTCACAGTATGCCGCAAGATTTGTTGCAGGTGTATGTGTTGCTTCTAGATACATGTTGGGCTATTTCAGACTATTTTCCATGCTAAAATTGAAAATGGCCTAGGAAAACCAAATAAACAGATGAAAAATACAACTTGACATCAACATGTCAATAAATGGAGAAATACACTGATACTGTTCCATAAAACCATTATGTCAGTGGTGTCAAAACCCCAGGATTTCTATGCTGGAACCATTCACAGAGACAGAGAGACCTGCCCAGGGCACAGTGGAGAAGAGAGGGTCATCTAGTGTGTAAGCGGGTTTTGGGATTGTAGCTTTGTATACCTGAGGAAATCTACTCTTTCTGTCAAAAATCTTAATTTATAAATGTAATTTCTGTAATGGTATTGTACTTGTGTCTGTTAGGAATGATATAGCCTGTTCCTGAGCTGCCCTTGGACTGAAGTTAGCATACTGATTTATTTCAAAAAGGTGTCCACGGAAAAGAGTTTTCCTGCCCCTTGAGAGCTGACCATACTCTTACCCCCCTGCTTTTTACACACCAAATTACCAGGGCTGGCTACTAGGTGTGAAACTTTCCCCTCCGTGCTGACGGAAAGGCTTTCCCTGCAAGCTGTGAAATGCAGCATTTTGTTCTGCTCTAATTATGTCCTGGATCTTCGGCGATGTTTCCGGGCTACGTCCTTATGTTCTTACTGTCTGAGGAAACCAGCCAAGTGCTAACGTTGGACAAAGAGCAGGGAAAAGACGTCAAATCTATGATTTATTTTGCTTCTTAAATGGAGAGACATACTGCTCTGTGAGAGAGGCCAATGACATTGCAACGGCAGCTTCAAGGGAAAGAGAAGTTTTTTTCATAGCAATCACCATGTATCTCTCACCCAGTTAAATAAGCTCTGAGTAAGGTACAGAGTGGGACAGGATCACTTCTTCCTCTGCATTTCTCCCTGGGGAAACCTGTGGTCTGACTGCACCAGCAGCCTGGTGCTGCTCAGTCATGTATGGTGTGTCCACTGCCTGGACGGCCAGGGCTGGCTGAGGGCCACTGCTTTATTTTCTAGTCCTCCTACACCTCTATGGGACCAAAAAAAAGTATGATCTTCCAAACCATTCCCTAGCTCACCCTGTGAAAGAAGACCATATTCACAAATTCATCTTTCAGTGTATAATCAAGGTCTATAAGCTCTAGTGACTGGGGATTAATCTATTTTTTTTTTCTCTTGCAGTGAAATAGAACTTGCAATACTTAATATGCATTTAAGCATTTAAATAAGGAATTCTTTTAAAAAAGCAAAATAGCTACAGGTGCTATATGCCAGATATTTATGCCTCTGAATTCTTAATCTATTTTATAATGAGATTAACATTCACTGCTATGAAAGATCTTCCACTGCAGGTTATGCAGCATTTCTGTGCTTATCTGCAGGGGGCTGTGCAGATCCAATAAAGCATTAAGCTGCAAGAAAATAGATTACTCTGAATTCATAAAGTGATAACTTAGTTTCTTTTGAAATGCTGATGACATGCAGTTTTTTACTTCTAGGTACTTCATGGGCATAGTCAGGTATGTGGCTTCATACAGCTTGTCACCTTCTCAGAAACAGAGTCCCCGAGGCAGAAAATGCAACTAGTAGTGAGTGCTTTTTATGATGCCAAAGTCTCCTTCAGCTGTAGATATTTAATTGCTGCCTCAGCCAAAAGTCTCTTCAAACCTCCCCGAACCTGCTGGGAAACAATGGTTTCTTTTGTTTTGTAAGAATCATAATGTGAATCGGCACCTCCCGACACCGGGAGGTATTGTTACCGAAACCGGGAGAGACAGAGAGAAGGGATAGATAATGATTTCTGTGAGAGGGCATGAACTAACTCCTCCTTGGCTTGTTGAATTCTGTTCATGATTGAAATCCTGATGCATCAGCTAAGGAAAAGTAATGGCTTCTTGTCAGATAAATAAATTGTGAACAGTTTCAGTGTATATGACTACCATAAAATGAGAGTCACTTCCATGTCATCCCGCTTGTGTTTGCCTTTTAAAGAACAGAAATCTTTTAAGACTTCTAATGCTTTTAGCATTTTGAACAGAAAATGTGGAGATTTTATCCTCTGGAGAGGATCACCCATAAATACTAAAACTACCGAGCATTCTAAAACAAAGAGATAAGAGCTTTGCTCTTACATTAAGCTTCAAGTGAATTCAGTAACAGTCATTATCGTATTTAGTCGGTTTTCTATGCAACCTTTTTGCCTGAAAATAGTTTCCTTTTGTATCTGTGACGACCATTTTCCTTGAAAGACTCTGCAAATCACTTAGAATCTGGAAAAAAAACCTCTCCTGTTTAGAATCTCTGAAAAAGTTTACTCTTCCTCAAACAATTTACAGCGTATTACGAATCCCAGTACGAAAAAAAATAACTCTGTGTTTTCTCTTGGTGAACAAAGGCAGCTCTGTCGCAAGGGAAAGAGCAAGTTGTGCAGATGGGGTGGCAGAGGACTACTGTTCCTTCACAGAAAGTAGGGTTGGTATCAGAGTTCATGTTGTTCTGCTTCTGGTCCCTGGGAAAACAATAACTGCAGAAATTCAGATACAGCTGCTCTCATTAGCTTTTATTTGCCCTGAATTAATATTATGACATAGAGTTTTTAGATTTGGATTGGAGGGCTGATGAAATTGTGGTGGGAGGAGCAAAGTTTGGCATTCGGGCTGCCTGTTCGCAGGACAACCTCATTTAACTATCTGAGTTGTCCCATCAAAGTGCCTCACTGAATCCCAGAACTGGCCACGGCCCTTCATGTGGTGAAAGCAATGAAGTTGCTTTCAAAACAAAATCAGTTCTAAATTTAGCTTCAAAACTATGTTGTTGCTGTTAATGAATCAAAAGTACTCAACAAAACCACTATATTTTCTGTGCTTTTCATCACACTTTTGGTTAAAAAAAGGAAGAGGAAATTTTATTACCACTCACGGATTTAATTTTGTAAACTGCTTTAACCATTGCTGCTCTGAGTGTATTCACAATGTTCACACACACACTGAAAATGTCGGGCAGCCTCAGGTTTACAAACTCTTTCTTGCTAAGAATAAGACTTGACACAACGAGCTGCACTACAGCAGGTGAGACATTAAGTTGCAGCAAGTAAGGGCAGAAGACAGAATCCCACCACCCTCAGATCCTCACATATTCCATCTCAAAAGGAAGAAGTAGTTATTAGAATTGTAATCCTACAATTAAATATAGAAAACTGATGGACCTGACAGTGCAGAAACCACAAGAGGAATGAGGCCAAAGAAGTAAAATAAGAATTGCAGCTGTGATCTGTTAATCAAATTAGAAATGCATGCACTCTGAATCCATCTCATCTCATTTAAAAATATACATATATATCCATTTGAAAATTTGCACTGAATATGAACGGAATAACTCCTCAGCTCGCTTGAGCTTTCTGTCCAGACTCTGTCTCCTCCTCTTGTACTGCACCTTCTCTGGTATCAGTAATTTCAGTGACCTTTTAGTTGGCATGCCATTTTAGAAAGGGCTGCTGTCTTTGGCTGTAGACACATAACTTAATGCAAGAGTGATTTAATTTAAAAGTAATTTGGTATTGTGTGTAGTAACATTAATCACAATGACTTTATTTGTTATAAAACAGGATAGGGTGATTAAATTAATTTTCATTTCACTGTAATTTAAAAATGAAATGAAGCACCAACATTCAGAATTATTTGTATTTACAACATTGAATGTTGTATCATAGAATCACAGAATGACAGAACCGTCTGGGTTGGAAGGGACCTTAAAGCCCATCCAGTCCCACCCCCCTGCCATGGCTAGGGACACCTTCCACTAGCCCAGGTTGCCCAAAGCCCCGTCCAACCTGGCCTTGAACCCTTCCAGGGAGGGGGCAGCCACAGCTTCTCTGGGCAACCTGTGCCAGGGCCTCACCACCCTCACAGGGAAGAATCTCTTCCTAATACCCAATCTAAATCTGCCCTCTTTCAGTTTAAAGTCGTGACCCCTCACCCTATCCCTACACCCCTGATCAAGAGTCCCTCCCCCCTTTCCTGTAGCCCCTTTCAGTCCTGGGAGGCCGCTCTAAGGTCTCTCCGGAGCCTTCTCTTCTCCAGCTGAACACCCCCAACTCTCTCAGCCTGTCCTCACAGGGGAGCTGCTTCAGCCCCCCGAGCATCTAGATGTCAAAGGACTTTTGGGAGTCTCCCTTATTTTCATATCACAGACATGACTTTTTAAAAGTATTACACCTCTAGATAATTCATTTGAAAATAATGTATTAATCGAATTGAACTGGTTTTTCTACTTAGAGTCATATCAGAGGACAAAATGAGTGAAATGACCCCTCCCCTCCTCCTCTCCCCTGCCTATCCTTCCTAAAGAGCCTGTACCCTTCCATATCAACACTTTATATTGTAAAGTTATATGTCACATATTTGGGTAAGAAAAGAAGGAATCCTAATATATATGGCCATTAGGAAATGTATCTTGCCATTTCCATGCCATTTCCTTGCCATTTTCAGTATATTCCAACCATCACAAGGCTTTTTTTGGGGTATATTTTAGTCATAGTTATCACAGAAGCTTATTCCTTTCTATGTCCAATTTATAGGGAAAGATGACGCAAGTAGTTCCAAAAAAACCCTTTCTGCTTTTCATTGACAATTTATAAATTGCCTGCCCTATCTCCATGTTTGCATGTGCAACAGTTCGGTACATGTACGGCAGAACTGATCTGACACATGGGTGTTCCTGACATCAAGGAAGGGAGAATTGTCTCTCTGCTGTTGTTGTTAAAGTCTAGATGAAATATTACACAGCTGGCATCATGTTTAAGTAGTTCTTAAGACACTACTTCTTAAAACAGGCTATCCATGTAACCTTTCAAGCAAAATAAGTTGTAAAGAGCAGCAAGGGTGAAAAATGCTAGAAGTAAATAATGCTGAGAAGAATAAGCTCCTCTGTGCTAGACTACCTTAAGTGACTTGATTGATACAACAAAAGCAAGTGTTAGACAAGAGATTATAAATGTAGAGCTTAAACCCATTAATCAGATTAAAAACAACATGAAAAGCAGCACAGATTCATAGACTGAAAGAAAAAGATATAAAATGCAGCTATAGTTGGTCATCCTAGGAGGAAATTGGACAGTAATAATGGGCAGTAACTGAAGACTGAATTATTGAAGAACATATGGCAACGGATCGATGCTGATCCTGTAAGGCTCTTGTAATGGCAGTGTTAGGGACTTCACTGGTACATACCTTTTGCAATTAGGGAAAGTGCTGGCCCTTTGGGTAAATAATCTATTTTCGCCATGCAGAATATATCATTGAGGGCTTCAACTTGTGCTGTTTTACTAAGTTTTACACTGAAATAGTATCTCTTAGGGTTATAACGTCCATGGATCATCCCATTGCATTTTGAAGCCAATAGTATGTACATTTACAGGCTGTAGCAAGGCTCAGGACCTGAACTGTCCTACCTGGGGGCTTCTGTCCATTACTCAGCCAAATTTCCCCTTCTGAGAAATGGAAAAATGAAGGAGCTGTTATGTGTAGATTTTTTCCCTATCAGAGAATCCAGACTTGACCAAAATACCCCCATCTTGTTCACCTACAGGGTCAATACCTGAACAGGACACAAGGACTGGGTCTGGGAGTTGAAGGGGTGTGAGCAGAGAGGCTGTGGAGCATCACAGGACTCTGGCTGCCATCAGCATGACGTCCTGGAGTTTCCACTCAACCACTTTAATCTGCATAATGTCAATGGCAGAGCTGTTTCAGCAGCCTTCCTTGTCTACATGGTCCCTGTTGCAAATTATTTTTAAAAATGTTTTGGCAACATACTCCATGTGAGTAGGTTCACATGCATAACAAGTGTTGCACCAGCAGCACCTTTCTCTGCAAGCCAGCCACATTGCAATTCATTTGTTTAGCAGCTAGAATAGTTGTTGTGCAACAATGGAAGGGTTTCTCCACGACAGGGCTGAAAGTTTGTGTTGCTCCAGGTCACAGCTCCATGGGTCCCTAAGCCCTGGAGGGAAGAGGGTGGTTGGTTTGAAACCACCTCTGCCTTTCAGGCACATCCGTTTCTTGATTTTAATTTGCTCTGTATCAAACTCTTGCTCTCCTCTGATTTAAGCTATTTCTTAGAAATGTGTTATGTATCATGTTTTGGGAGATTAGCCCATTTGCTGGAATTCAGAACAGAAAAGGCTTCTTTTTCTGTTCTCTGAACTCAAACCAATGTTTGTAACTCAGAGAAATAATTAGAGAAGTAGTTTGTGAGTTAATTTCAGCCCCAGCATGTTAATATGTACTTCTGTTTTTTCCAATTTCCTTTTATGCCTTGCCTAAAGTCCTAATTGATGAAAATTCATTGAAATTATGAATAAAATAGAATTAATTTTTCATCTCATGCATAGCTGGTATTTATGTCTCTTTGCCATAAGATACCATTGAGGCTGAGTTTAATAAGATTTAACGAAGATACTTCCTGGGACAGAAGGAACATCTGGAAATGTTAGACAGCCTTAAACAGAATTTTATCCTGTATCAAAATAGCTGTGTTAGGAAGAAGAACCATGGGCAGCATCCTTGTTTAGGCCACTCCAAGGATGCTTTCTCTGCTCTCGCTCCCACCATGTGCAGCACCAGTGGTGCCATGGCCCATTGTGGCCATGGCCATGCATTCTCAGTGTCACTTGAAATGAGACCTCTTTGGTCTTTCTCTTGGTTGAGAAAATCTCATTCTATAGAAAAATAAACTAGCAGCTGACCTCAATGTTATTAAGAATAAGAGACTTGTCTCCTACATGTTGAGATCTCAAGCCAGAAGATATTTAAGCACCAAACAAATCAATAAAGTTTATTTACATGCTGAAAATTTACCACATTCTACAACAGAAAAGAAAGCCATGAAAATCCTACGTTTTCATCTATGTGAAGGATCCATATCTGGCTTACTTTTCTTCATTACTCATGAAGTATACAAAACATAAGAATAATGTGTGAACATAATTGTGAAATGGAAGCATACAGAGAGGTTAAGCAGATTGTCCTGAGCTCCACTGTTATTTATACAGAAATAAAACTGTAACATAAACCTAAGCATCACATTAAACTTAGTTTTCTTTTGGATAACGGATTGTAAAAATATGGATTTATCAATATACAGTAAGATATACCTCACTGAAGCAGGTATGGATTTAGACATTAGGATCAATGAGCAATCAAAAGGAAGATTAGTGTTTAAAGAGCATTAAAATATCTGTATTATATTAACAATGGCAGGGAAAAAAAGAGATAAAGGCTCAGGAAACTGGTGGAGCTTTGTTCCCATTATAGCTACAGCTTCAACACTTGCTTGTAGAGAATTAGGATACCTTAAAGCATGAATATAAAATCACTTATTTGGACCAGTAAACTATAGGATCAAAAACTAGTTCTTTTTCATCTGTAACAGTTTTATTCTAGGATATTGTCTGAAGGAGAACTTTTACATTCCTTTGAAAGCATTTTATAGCCAGTATAGTATAGGGCCGAGAGTGCAGGCTTACGATAATTAAATATGTGCCTATTATCATCCAGTAAACAACATAGTGAGGTACTGGAACAGGAATAATCATGCAGCCCCGATATGGCCATGCCTATTTTCTACAGATTCATGTTCCGATGTTCAGAAGCACTTTATGCCCTTACTGAGCTGCTGCCTACAGATTCTTCACGTATGTACTCAGCATTGCCTGATGCAGCTCACTTGATTTAAACTGGTGAAGTAGCAGGTCTGACTCTCCCCCACTCCAAGGCCATTTAATACATGCAACCTATTATTCAGTAAATCACACAAAACTTCCACATTTTCCTATTAAGAACCCCTGTAATTAACTTAAAATACTTCCTCGCACATCTTTATCACTTTGAAACTTGATCATGATTTGAATCTACTCAATATTTAAGAGCTGAATCAGAAGATAATAATAACTGAAGCAGTAAAAAGACAGAGGACCAAGCTTACCTATTAATCTGCTGGAGATGAACAAAGAGTATTGTACCAAAAGGAGGAAAGCATGCATATACATCTCTATCCCATCTTATAGCAGTTTCTCTAAGCACAATGTCCTTTCTCAGAAAATGACTTTTTGAAGTAGCTATGGTAATACATAACCTATCTTTCTTTACAAGCATATTCTATTCCCATAACTTCCTTTGAAAATATTGCTTGTATCAAAACAAGTACTTAAAATACTTAAATAACACTAAGGCTCCCAATAGTGACTTTGGAGTACATTCATTTTTTATTAGCAACCTACTTCACTGATTTCAACAGGGCTTTGTGCGGGCAGGAGTGGTATTTGATTGGGAACACCCCCCCAAATAATAGGAATAGTAATTATGTGCTAATCATTATAGTCTGTAACTCTGACTATATGCCAGTTGTCATCTCACCTAGGACATGAGTTCACTTTATTACCTACTTCACAGGCTCCAGTTACCAAAGAAGTAATAATTCGTTTTCTGGAGAAATAATCACAGAGTTTAGCCTTTCTTAAGTGTCCAAAATGGATTTCTTTACAATCCAGTTATTCCGTTTCTTCTATCATTAGAGATTTCATTTCTGTGCTGTGCCCATCCCCTAGCAGCGGTAGATAAGGAGGTCCCTCTGACAGAGCTCATGTAATAGAGCAGGACCAAGGTCTGTGATAGCGGTGCTAAGTAATTCTGCGGTAAAGGGATGCTGCTCATCTGCCAGCAGCTCGGTGAGAGTGGCAATCAATCCGCAGGAAGGCCTGCGATGTAAATCACTTCTATTTTGGAAAGGTTTTTTTCATGCTCTGTACAGAATTATAAAAGCTCATTATGGAAATGAAAAATTAACACACACTTAATTACATGCTTTTTCGAATTAAGCTATACACCATCAGGGACGGCGCACAACACACAAAGTAGCATCAGCAGCTTTTTGGTATCCTTGCCCAGAAATGGCAATCAGAGCTGTGTGATAAATATCTTGTCTGTATTGTCACTTCTCTACGAGTGCAATGAACAAAATATGGGAACCGAACAGAGGTACAAACCAGAAACATTAGACCTGTACTGATTTCTTGAAACTGGGCTTAGAAAGTTGGAAAATGTTTACACACAAGTGCAAGGTAGTTTTTAAAAATCTGTTAGTGAAAATGTGTTTTTGTTGGAAGGATCATCTGATGATACACCTCGTTTTCCTTAGTATGTCAGCCAATGTGTTTACTTCGCCTACAGCATTTTAACCTCTAATAATAATTGAATTTGACCTTTATGTAGTGCCAAAAATGGACTTATCTGCAATCCTCTTATTCTACTTTTAACATTTCTGGAGCTCTCATTTCTCTGTCATGCCTCATAAAAGTATACCTTACTCAAAATGAATGCATGTTCTCATCTATCCGTAAAGATATATTTTCAAGAAAAGAGAAGAAATTGAAGTTATCTATATAAACTAGAGAAATTCAGTCTATCAGATATGCTCATAAAAGCCAGTCATGCATTAAAAATCTTCATGGGTCGTTTAATAATTAACTGGATTCTAAAAAGCTGGTTGATGTTTTTTAGATCAAGAGCTTGTGCTTATTATAGGCACAGTTTGGCATGTTTGTTTGTTTAGCGGTGTTTTAGCAGAGGAATATAATACTAGAACAGCATCTGTATTTTTTACTTTTCTCTGTGCAAATAAAAATGTTCATGTGCATGAAATCCTTCACCATCAAATTGTTTCAAAGGCAAATTAAAGCTCAAATGCCTGGTTCTACATTGCCACACACTGTGTATGGTAATTTCTGTCTATGCAGAAGAATGACAATGTGGCTATAAAAATTTCGGTTTGGACACATCACAAGCTCACGCTGCATTGATAGGAATAACAAAAGAAAGGGAATGTAATGAAGAATAATGAAGAATAAGCTGAACTTATAAACTTAAGCCCATAGTACTTACTAGTTAAGAAAGTGTGATCATACTTTATCCCACCCATCACTTGGCAAAAATGAGAGTATGCAGTTATTTACTGTAACTCAGGGGAGCTGGTGTAGGTGAAGAACAAATACTAGACAATTATACTATACTTGGAGTGAAACAAGCAGTATTTGGGTGATGTTTTACACCGATGTCCACAAATATACCTGAAAAGCCAACCTACACCAGGACCTGCCGGGCGGGTGGACTTCTGTCCTGGGGAACCCACAGCTGCTGTATGGACCTGGGTCATGAACCAGCTGGACTGTAACGCCCTCACTTCACACTGCTGCCATCTGAAAGTCACCGTATTGCAATATTTTTTCTCCAAAATCTTCATTTTCTTCAGCTAGCACTTTCCTACCACTGGTCCTATAGAAGATAAATTTTAACCTCAGAGGTCTGATCTTGGAAACCTAATTTCTCTCTAAATATCTGTCCCCTTGCCCAGATGATGGCTTCCTCCATCAATGTTTAATCTTTCTTAACTGTTCACACATTTGAATAACACGATTTTAGGAAAAAATATTTCCCAGTTTTTCAGTCAAAGGAAAAAAAAAAAAAAGGTACAATCAGGAAAATTGTAACAAATGTGTATTGGAGAGAACTTAACAAAATAACTTTGAATGCTTCATCTCCATTTCTGTTTTCCCTGTGTCCCTGAGATGGCCTCCTCTGGTGCACACGGGAATTATCTGAAGTTCTCTAGTGAAGCATCTCCTACTGACCATGGCTGTTGATCTGCCTCAAATGATCACTCCCTTTTTATTATAATTTCTCACGAGTTTTTTCCTCTCAAGACAACCAATATTAGCCCCTTGCTTAAGGCAATTTCTCTAATTTATAGATTTCTGGCAGTATTTAAAAAAAATTAGTAACTAGAGTAAAAAGAGATTTGAAATACAGGTGGATTATTTTACTTTATTCTTTAAATATGAATGTTCTTATTTGTTAAAAAAATCCCCAAACCATTAAATATCTTCAAGGAAAAAGAACAGCTCAGACAATATGTTAAGCTAACCGATGAAGTATATTTAAAAAAACTTATTTTAGATCATAAACTATATTTATGATTGGTGTGTGCTTAATCTGTGGTCCATGTATATATCCCTTGAAGAAAGGTTTCCATTCACCATAATAAGAACTATTGTTGAAGAGAAAAAGTACTAATCAGAAGTAGCGGAGGGAAAGATTTTCCGCTGTAAAAGCATATTTGAGACATGAAAAGGCTGTCCTCCACAGTGAGAAAGGGGCTCGGAGTGAGCACTCAGCAGGGGCAATAAAAAGCACCGTGCAGTGCCTGGGCATAGGGCTGAGTCCCAAAATGAAATCTCTATTCCTGGCCTTTTCCCCAAGTCATGGTTTCCTGATCAAGTGCCCTTCGTCTTGAAGGAATCACGTCACTTCTCAGTTTCCAAGTTTCCTATTTGTAGAAGCATTTAACTCCATTAAGTGCACAGAAATAGAAGGTAATACGCAAAATGTTGTTTTTATGAACACTTCAGCAACCCATCTGCAGGTCCTGGAAATACCTCCCCATTTCAAATGTAGTGATATAGAATAAGGAGGCAGGTTTAAATTATTTCTGTCATATCAGTTTAGGTCCTTACCGTAGCTTCTGTCATCAATGGACTTTATTACTGTGGTCGACTATCTCTGCTCCTCTCCGGTTGTCTGTCTGTGTATATATATGATGATATTTTTTGTAGGTCAAACAATTTACATTTGTAAGCATGTTCTTGTGATTTTGCAAAAGGGGAGGAAATTTGTATTTTTAACACACATAAAGCCATTGGTCTAAATTGTGTATAAACGTCATGGTTTGAAGCTCCTTTTTCACATCTCTTTTATAAACTCTCCTGTGAGAGGGGCTCCTAGCCAGAAAGCAACAGGACCCTGTGCCATTCCTCTGCTCCTCAGCGCAACAGTCCCGGTATCACTGGGTGACCGTGACTGTTGATAATGACTGCCTTGTGAAAAAGGGTCAGGAATATATTTCTGTCAAAATAAATAGTGGATTGTATGCTAGGGCAAAATGTGTGACAGTGAAATGTGATTTGAAAGTGTCAGGTTTGATGTGAAATGATAGAATGAGTGTGTGTTTTCTCAGGAGAACATGTCATAGCCATGGTTAAAGAAATGATGAACTGCATTTTGAAGAATACTCATCCCTTCTTTTAAATCAATGTGGAAAGAAAAGTAACTCCCTTCTGGACATTATTCTCTTCCCAGAAGCTGTTTACATAAGAAAAATGCATCAGGAACCAAATTCCAGGGGAACTTTTTATTCTGATGGGGATTTTTCTTCTAGTTTAGTAAGCAAGAACAACTATATATATCATGCAGAAGTTATATAAATACTGGTCAAAATGAAGAAGGGATGCCTTCAAAAGCCCATAATTGAATCTCACACATAATTGCATGCTCACTGAACCTCAGGCTCACGTACTGTTGCCTTGCATCTGCAAAAGAGTTCAGCCTCTCTGTGTCTCGTGTGGGAGGCTCACGGCAGTCATGCATTGCACACTTGCACACACCAACCTGAGAGCCTCAGCAAAGCGGCAAACAAAACCTTTGCCAGATGATCCGGCGCCTTGCTCTGGTTCCCCATCTTTTCTCTGGAGTGCCATGCCCGATTCTCACGCCGGCTGTGAAACCCATCCCAGCTGCCCGTTCAGATTTTGTGCTACAGCACATAGTTTATTATTCTCAGATATTCTTAATATGTACAACGTGGGGAAGAACTGCCGTGTGGGCAGTGGTAGCTAATTTAATGGGTTTGCGATTTTCTTCCATGTAGCAGGTTTTGTCTGAAGCTCAGGATTATTCACCCCTTGTGGGAAAAAAATGAAAAAAGTGAAATTATTTAAATGAATTATTTGGAGGGTGAAGAATATTCATGTCTATTGATATTTTCATTGGTTCTTATAGACAGTTGCCAACTCATACATGTGTTAACGTTTACCCTAAAGGATTTCCCTAGCGCTCCCCCACTTCCAGCAGTCACCTCTCAGTTCTGCAAATATTATTTGCACTGAGATATTTTCAGGCTTGTAGTTTATATACTTTTCATGTACTGTTTGCTTAAATGACTTCCTCACATCTGTTTCTGTCACCCTCTGGTACGCCAGTGTGTAAAGGCCCTGTACTGGGCGTCAGGGCAGAAGGGAACCCCAACTCCATCCCTTCCCCTCCAGCCAAGCCCATAGCAACATGCAGCCCCTTCTGCCTGCTGCAAGCTGGGCACCTCCCAGAGCACTCAGGAGCAAACCTTTACCCCATGTGTCCCAGAAGGGAACACAATATTGCACATCAGGTCATTTATAAGCAAAAAATATAATTAGAAGAAGTTTCTTTTAAAATATGGTTATCTAAAACTTCAGATTTGTAACTTTGTTCCACTTTTCCAAGTAATAAAACTAAAAGAGTATTTTAAGGTTATATCATTCAACGCCAGGGGAATAGACAGGATACAGAGCAAAAGTTATGATCTTTTTTTCTTTAGTGTCCCAGATAATGTGCTTTCATATTGCTGACAATTTTTACAAGACTTTTCTTCCTTGTTTCTTGGGAATGGGCAAAGGAACATCACATACCGAGGAAGGCCTCCATCATCATCTTATCCTCCTTCCAGCTCTTTCTTTGTTTCATGTTCTCGTTGTATAACATACCTATTGCAAAATTAGTCTGGGGCTTCAGGTTGCCTCTCTCTATTATAACCGTTAGGAGAGTCTGATAGAGCCTAATGTATCTCATTTTATGAGAAATACTAAAAGCATTTTTTTGCCACATCCATAATCATTTTATTTTTGTGAAAGTAAAGGCAATAAGGCAGAGTGAAATTGTGAAGGGACATTAAAATTAATATTTTTTTCCTCCGTGCAGCCAATATGAGGAGGTCTGGTTTGGGGCACCCTTCACATTAGGTTTAGGAAATATAATCTTCATCACTCTGTAAAATATTTCTGGTTACTTTGAGTTAAATATATAAAAGTTATTTTAGCTTTTGTCCTTTAAAATAATTTTTTAAACCCTCTAATGTCAGCCAAACACAAGAATAGTCAGAGTCCTTACACTTGAAAAGAACAGAAGCCTGATGACTTGAACATCTACATTAGAGATTCTTTGGCAATTTTATGGTTCATATATCTTTCATTCAGTAGAATGTTAGCTGTCTGTCCCCTTCCTGGAAATAGGAGAAAAAAAAAATAGAGCCACCTTAAACACCAAAGTAGGGGGAAATAAATAATTTATGAATTGCCCTCCATATTTACTAAGAATTAAATTATTTCTTACATTTTAAGCTAAAATAAAAGTTAGGTGAGGGAGTAGAGTTGGTAGAACTTTGACATTTCTTCTGGTGCTCCTTTGCTGTATTTATATCTACTGCCTTCAAGCACTGACTCACCCTCACTGAATGCCCACGCTCTAAGAGAATTCACGGACGTTTTCAGCCTTGCCCGCTGGCAGCAGTGCAGTGACCAAGCACTAACAGCACCCACACAGCCAAGATTTGCAAGATTAGTCCCCATCCCCACTTCATAGAGCGTTCCTAAAACACTCCTGGAGTACACCAGAGAAAAGGTGCAATTCCCAACATGCTTATGCATCAGGGATGCATGACCAGTCTTTTGAACTTGCATTTTTTTGGTTGTATACATCCAGAGGTTGAAAGTTATTGTGTAGAGGTCTTGCCTTCACGCTGGAAGGGTGCAGTAGCTTCTGGTCAAAGCCGTGGTCTAGGTATGGAAGGAAGGAGTTTGGGAGAAATCCATGGTTCAAAAACCTTGGTGCTAAGAGCTCATCGACTGTTGACATTACACAGCCGCAGCAGCTGGTGTGGCCCCTCAAGGTAGATATTTCTGTATTAATACACTGTAATTTTTACAGTTTTTCAGAAAAAAAATCTACTCTGTTTTACCACCCTTATATCTGTATGCAGAAGAGGGAGAAAAATATTTTATTGTTAAAGGAAAGCAAGAAATCAACAGACAGGAATTGAAGGGACAATTATAGATAAGTTCAATAGATGCATATGCATACTGAAAGAGAGTAGTGCTATAGTGAGGAAAATAGAGATTTTATGTTCCCTTACTTTTCATCTGATATCTTGCCCATTGTTCCAGTGGTTTATTGCTAATGTCAGATTTCACCAGAAGAAATTTAATGTGGCTTTTGCAACGGTTTTATTTGTAATACCTTTCTTTAGCTACAGACTGCAATATTAGACCTAATTTTTCAAATATTATGTATAGATTTGATTTAACAAGGTGTTTTGCTCTGAATTTGGGTTTAGAAGGAGACAATAATGTATATGGAATAAATGTACCATCTGAGAATAGCAGAAACATTTTGCAGTTTCACTGATCCCGATATTTTATTGCATATGAGCTGTACCCCTGAAGGAGATAAGGGATCCAAGATTTCTGGGTAGACAGCTTTAATGAACAAGTTCATACCTTTCAAAGGGCAAATGTTCTACGAGGCACTATGACTGCAAACTTTTCAGAAATGCTGATTGCATTTGGTAAAGAAGATCTGAGTTAGGCATTTGATTAAAAAAAAAAAAAAAAGATTTTCCTCTCTTAATCCTTTCAAGTGAGGAGGAATCTTCACAATAAAAAAAAAAAAAAAAAAGACACATTGCTCTCCACGTGATACCCGAAAACATCTGCCATCTCCTGGGGGCTTGAGAAAGAGAAAAGAAGCTCATGAAATATAAAATTACTCTGGAATCCATATTAATGACTACAGCTTTTTTTCCAGTGGGCTCCACTGTACTCTTCACCCTGCGCTTTACATTGCTGCTCAGGCTCCCCAGCACTCAGAGACAGCAAAGCTGTTGTTAAAAGCCCCGCGGCAGCACAGTTCTCTCTCCTTGGCAAGAGTAAATCAGCAGCCGGGGTATGTCTGGAGAAATCGCAGGGTTTGCGGCAGCAGGCGAGGATCTATTGCAGGGCTGGTGCTGTGGGTGAGACCTGCCGCGTAACTTGTACGATGGAGACCCTCCCTGCACGGGGGCCACGGCAGTAACATCCTGTCCGGGTTTGGATTCTTGTGTTGGATCCATCCCTCAGCAACTTCCAGCTTCCCGCCAAGGAAGTTTTAGATGTGGATGCGCTGTCTCACTTTCCCAGTTGGGAGGCTGATTTTTTTCCAGTCGTTTGGTACCTCTAGGGAAGTTTTTTGTATCTGGAGGTTTAACCAAACCCAAGGGAAATTAAAAAGAACATAGTTTCTCCTCATTTAATCTTATTTTACTAAAATATCCACAGATGTGGAGCTGTGTGTCCTAGATAGCACATCCATCATTCTGCTTTTGCTTGGATAAAGTTTGCCCTTAGGGACTCCCAGGAAATCTGTCTTAAAATTACCAAACCTACCATCATCTGAAATTATGTAGTTTGTGAGTTCCAAATCAGTAAGAAACATCAGCTTCCCTCTTGTTTTGCTCCAATTTAGCTAAGGATAAGAAAGGTGCTTTGAAACTATTCATATTCATTTTAAAGCTCAGTTGAAGCTCTGCTCTTTCCCATTTGGGGCACATTTTTCCCATTTGCTCTTTCCTACCTGGGGCATGTTTTTCTTCCATATCTCATCAATAGCTGACAAATGCTGATACCCTCAAAATGGGGCTATGGGTGAAGAATTACATCTTCCAGCCTCCTTAAAGTGTAATCCTGTAAGTGGGAAGCCCAAATATTGGTGGGTTTTGGGTGTGGGGTCAGGGAAAATGGGGTTGGACTGTACAAGGAAAAAGCCATAAAAAAATTCGAGAAATGCTGTCCAAGGTCTTTTTGCTTGGTTCGGATAGCCAGCGAACTGAGGAAGGTGTGTTTTTTCATGTTTAGAATAGCTCTCTCAACAGCCTCCAAAATAATTGAAACAAGATGTTCAACTAATGGATTCTTTGAAGATGCAAGTGGTGCCTGAAGAGAACCTGCCGTCAAGTGATGACAAAAACACTAGTTATTTATCAGCAAAATAAATATACCTCACTTACCTCTGGTGAGTCCAACCATGACAGAACTAAGTACATACTCTGAAGCACTCTTTCCCCTACTCCTTCACAGTTTGCAGTTACCTTTCCTTCTGCTTTCCTTAACTGAAGGTCGAATAAAGCATTAGGTAAGTTTTATTTCCTGATTCAAGTAAACAACTTGAATACAAAGGCTTAGACTGTGTGATCACAGATTTTCTTTTTTTATGTCTGCTTTGACTGCTCAGATAAGCCCCAGGGACTGCCCGTACTCCCTGGGACAAGCGTGTGGGTGAGATGACAGCATCGTCTGATATGGACTGTGGGAGGGCTCCTTCCAGACCCACTTTCTGATTTTAATTTTGGGTAAGTACTTGTGCACATTTCACAGAAGAAATGATCTCTACCTACCTTGAGTTTCTGTCTGTGATAAATGACCAAAGAATATCGTTCTAAACAGTTTGCGTGGTAGCAAAGATATAATCTGAAATACTCAGAATGGATAAGAACCTATAAAAAGAGTGCGGATAAAAAAAAAAAAAAAAGGGAAAAGAAGTCCTAAACGTTTTCTGCTTTCCAATCAACCTAATTATTAATTTATATAATTAAATAATTTTATTTAGGACTAATGAAGACATTACACATAACCCTTTAAGTAGAAGCTCTACCACTGTTGCCAAAAATATGTAATGTGGGATTTCCTTGCTCTGCACAGCACGAGGTGGGACAGCTTTGTATATTGTTATGAACCTAGAAAGGTAAACTAGCATTGAGACTCTTTTTCCACCCATTCCTGCCCCTTGTCTGGTCCCCCAGGGCAGTTATCCTGCCTCCCCCAATTCAGTCTGATGGACATCTTACTAACTGTGATGCGCCAGCAAATCCAGCCGTAGGAATGGAGGTTGCAGTGATGTGTCCTGGTCAGAAGGTATCCTTGTACCTGACAGACATTTGCTCAATATTGTCATAAAATACTTAAAGATGACAAAAGACCAATTACACTGCTGCATACAGCCCAAGATGGCACCATTTGTAAAAAGGCACTAAGGTGCTGGTTGGGAAACAGGAGGAAGAAAAGATGGAGAAGTACAAGTGTCAGGTGTAGCAAGAGATTTTTCAGGAAATAGCACAATTTAACCTTGCTGAAATTTGATGGACTTATGACTTAATTATACCTGATCAGGACATGGATGCTCATATCAAAGGTCAAAGTGAGGCAGTGCTACAATACAGGAAAAGTACAACCGACAGTCACAGTTTGAAAGGAAAACCAAAATAAGTTACACCAAAGAAATGCTCTCCTTACATGCCTAAAAGTCACAATTAAAATTGTAGCTTGGCCACGTCAGAGAGCATAATACAATTCAAAATATGTTTATTATGAAATTGTGACTGAACCCATGCTTTGAGAAGCAAACTGCTGAAGCACCAATCCCCAAATTTCTCTTCTGGGTGTATTCATTTTTGGATACTTTGTGATTTGTTCAGTGTTCAAAATGTATTTTTAATTTATTCAAATGTCAGACAAACCACAGAAAATCTATCCACTGACCTAGATTTATCCATTCTCAAAACTGAAATTACACTTTCATGATAAAAGATAAAAAGCAATTTACTCTTGAACTTAGCCATATATAATAGATGATTAATTATTTTAAAATGCATTAAGTTTAAGCACCTTGTCATTTCCCCTCTAAGGTCAGGAAGGCTGTCTGTTATGTTGGTGATAGTATACAGAACGAGATACACAAGAATTCTCCAGCAAAATCGCCCTCAGGTTCCTTTCTTTCCGGCTGGAGTAGCTTTCTTTTCCTAAAATGAAAAAATTAACAGTCGTTTCCCATTCATTCACTCATGCTATTTTGGGATTTTTTAATTTTTTTTTTTTTTTAAGATTTAAAATGCATTGAAATAAGTTCATGTGGATTTCTGCTGAAATATCAACAAGAGCAAACACAGATCTTTAGGCTTTTCAAACGGATAATAAGCCAATTTATATGGAATAATAGTATTACAGAATTGGTAATATTACTGAACTGGAAGCATAATATAGCTCAAGGGAACAGATAAAACTGTTCTCTAATTCTCTGGAAAGATCCAGGGTCATCAGCTGGAATAAGGACAGGCTTTAACATCTGTGTCTGGTACCCCTCAAACCATGTAACATAGGGACGATGCTAGAAAATAACTGCAGATTTTGCAGTTTTGACAATCCTGTTCAATGTTTCTCCCGTAGCACTCCCACTGAAGTGAACTGGTATACTGAAAAAAGTTTAAGCAAACAATTTCATGCCGTCCAAAATGTGTGGGAATCAGAGAACTCTGTTACCCACAGAGAGTCTCAAGGGCTGTCCACCACGAAGGCAGTGCCTCGCTGCAGGGGGGTGAGGGGGGTGGGACTGGGGCTATGGAACCAGGGAAGGTGGCAATGAGTGCTGTCGTTTGGCTGACCGGGTGCTGTCACTTCTTTCAGAGCTCCTGTCACGTTGGACAGGACACGTCCAATCTAAAAGGGTCTTGAATTACTGACGGATGACATGGATGAATTCGCTCTGGCTCCATCAGCTGTACTCTGCCCATCTGCTGAGTTTATCGTGGGATCCATTAAACCAAACTGTAGGAAACTGCAGGTCAAGATTTTTTGTTATTTTATTTATGGGCAAGAGAGTAGAAGGGTTGAAAATGGATATAAAAGGTAGAATCCCCCTTTAAAAATTGAGAGGAAACTGAGTCGGGCAAGCATGCAAAATAGGTTCTTAGAACATCTGTGTGTCTATACTGGGTTTCATGGCAAGGTTTTGGTACTGGGGGGATACAGGGGTGGCTTGTGTGAGAAGTTGCTAGAAACTTCCCCTGTGTCCAATGGAGCCAATGCCAGCTGGCTCCAGGATGGACCCACTGCCAGACAAGGCCGAGCCCATCAGCAATGGTGGTAGCACTTCTGGGATAATGTATTTAAGAAGGGGGAAAAAAACCTGCACAACTTCAGCCAGAGAGAAAATATGTGAGAGCAACAGCTCTGCAGACACCCAGGTCAGTGAGAAAGGAAGGACGGGAGCAGAGATTCCCCAGCAGCCCGTGGTGCAGCCCATGGTGAGGCAGCTGTGCCCTGCACCCAGGGAGGTCACCGGGGGAGCAGAATCCACCTGCAGCCCATGGGGGACCCCACGCCGGAGCAGGGGGATGTGCCCAAAGGAGGCTGTGACCCTGTGGGAAGCCCACGCTGGAGCAGGCTCCTGGCAGGACCTGTGGGCCCGTGGAGAGAAGAGCCCACGCTGGAGCAGGTTTGCTGGCAGGACTTGTGACCCCGGGGGGGACCCACGCTGGAGCAGTTCGTGAAGAGCTGCAGCCCGTGGGAAGGACTCAGGTCAGAGATGTTCGTGGAGGACTGTCTCCTGTGGGAGGAACTCACGCTGGAGCAGGGGAGGAGTGTGAGGAGTCCTCCCCCTGAGGAGGAAGGAGCAGCAGAGACAACGGGTGACGAACTGACCACAACCCCCATTCCCCATCCCCTGCGCTGCTGAGGGGGAGGAGGGAGAGAAATTGGGACTGAAGTTGAGCTTGGGAAGAAGGGAGGGGTGGGGAAGGTGTTTTCAAGATTTAGTTTTTATTTCTCATTATCCTATTCTGATTTGATTGGTAATAAATTAAATTTTTCCCAGGTTGAGTCTGTTTTGCCCACGACAGTAATTGGTGAGTGATCTCCCTGTGCCTGTCCTGACCCGTGAGCCTTTCGTTACATTCTCTCTGCCCTGTCCAGCTGAGGAGGGGAGTGACAGAGCGGCTTTGGTGGGCACCCGGCGTCCAGCCAGGGTCAACCTACCACAGCATCAAATATATTTATAAAAACTGCTACAGTCAATCTTTTCCAGCTGAGTGTTCAGCAGTTAAAATATATATCATATTACAGGAACTGTAGAGGAACAAGAGAAACATTGTGTTGTCTAAAGAAAGGAAATGTCACACACTGTTCAGGCTGGAGATAGTAAAAATTCACCAAAGCAGTTTATGGTATAATGACATTAGCTGAACTTGCATTACTGCTCTCTTTCAACACATTAAACAGGTTAATAGAAACTAAAGTATATCTTCCAATTAGTGATGATTTTATATGTCTATGTTTTTATACCCACATGCACTTTGGTGATGTATCTTTCTAATTATTAGCTTAAATAGGATTTACTGGGTTGGGGGATGGTGTGACAGAGTTCGGTGTCATCAGAATAATGAAAAGCTGATAAGAATATCTCTGCTATTCTGCCCAGCAACTTCAGCTATATATAGAGCAGAAGTGGGAACACGATGAAAGTCTGGAAGGGACCAGACGAGTGAATCTCCTCATCTGTGTTCATCAGTTCCTGGAACTCCACAAATTCAGCCAGGTCTTACGGACTTTCCTGTAGCCTTGTAGTCACGCCAATGAACGTTAATTGATGCATCTATAATTGTACCTAATTACTGACACTGAATTATTTAGTCTAGCAAGAGGGAGCATAAGCAGAAGTAATGGGATTAAATTAAGACAGGGAAAAATTAGGTTGAATATAAGGGAAAATTCTCTGGCAATGAGATTCATTAGGATGGGTCCCAAGGGAAATGTTGGGCACTGCTTTGCTTCAGACATAGAAAATTAAGTTAAACCCGTATTCAGGAAATTACCTAGATAATTTGGTACGTCTTTCCATTTTTAAATTATTGAACTCTTCAGCAACTCAACTGCTGAACAAATTTTTGTAGGCAGTTCAGGTGGCAGCCAATCTTACCAACTGATGTCTCTGAAGAGATGATTGCCCTCAAAGCACTTCCATGAGAGCAGACCCTGCAGTTATTCAAAGCAAGTCATACTTAAACTTTACTGTAAAGCCAGAGATGCTTAACCTGCGGTTAAGTAGTGCTTAAATGCTCCCCAGGGTGGCAGTTAGGAGGTAGATAGTTGTTTTCCCATTCTGAGATTATAATTATCTCCTGTTCTCCCAGGTAGAAATATGTGATGGCAGTACATGGGGAGATAGGAGAACCCTTTTAGAAGAGGCAGCCTTAATGTCTGCTCTTTCATCTCCTTTTATCATTTGACCTGTGAGAAGCTAACCGTAACAAGCTAACAAGAAGAAACTGTGAGCATAATAAGACATATGCAGAGTGAACTTTTATCACGACATGATTAATGATGTTTGAAAGTGCTGTGAGTGGCAGAAAAGGTGAAGGAATCTCAACCAGAGAAGGAAGACGACATATCCTGCTTATTACATTCTGTAATGCCACCTCAAGGCAGGCAAAGAAGTGTGAACTTTTACAGCCTTAGTCGCTATAAATCCTAAATACGATTCCTTTTAGAATTGCCTTAAAACTTCAGTGCAATGACAGCATCTCAGAAGACAGAAAAAAGAACTCATGTGGCCACTGATGCTTGCTACTTCTATTTATCTTCATCTGTTTATGTTTAACAGCCAGTGAGTTTTATTTTGGCCTCTCTGGCATTCAAGTTGCACGCAACCAGCCTCAGCGGAAATTGCGTGTACCTTTGGGGGGGAGCTCAGCAAGACCTTGCTGCTGGCAGAATATCGGCTGGCTTCCAGCCTAGTCCTTGCTGCAGATGAGACGATGGCCACCCCATGAATCATCAGCACTCCTGAGCGCCGTCGGCACCACATCACCGCCGGCACACTCCACCGCACACAGCAGACTGGGATACGGCCAGAGTTAAACCACAATGTCTTGCACAGCTGAAAGTGAAGGAAAATTGCCCATATTTTGGAATGAAGTTGCAACTAAATAGGAAAGAAAACAACCTCAAAAACAAACAGAAAAAAGAAAAACCCACCTCATTGATTTTGTGTTCTGCAATACTGTTGGAAGCTCGGATAAAAATAGGGAAAATATTTCCAGGTCTTAAACGTTCACATAGCTATTTCTGCTAAATAAACACCCATTAATCTTTGTTCCTCTAAATGTATGGATATGTCAGCAAGCAAAAGTAACACTAAAACTTTTGCATTATTCGTATTTAGTAATATTTACAAAAAAGAAAGGAAAACATTCTAATTCTCAGTACCCATTGAATGAGTTAACATTTCCTTTTCTTGAATCACTGACTTCTGCTTCTCTGTAAGCTGAAATACAGCAAGGTGAGTCAGTTTTTGAGAGATGCTCTGCATACTTCTTCATTTATGATGAAGAGCAAGACTTTTCAAGGTCCAGAATGTGCTTACAGACTTCAGCTGCTCAAATCCTTTCATGTCTTTTCTCAGAACTTTTCCCAATCAATTAGAAAGATAATTTAAAGAGCCTTTTTTTAACCTTTATTGATGATCTTTAGCATGTGGCTCTCTAATTTATAACGGCATACTCTCCCAATTAATCCCAAGTAACTCATTTTTCAGCTAACACCACCAATGTTGCAAAGTTATGTGATCTATGGCTATTTTCAGAACTTATTATTCATTCTAGCTTGTGCAGCACTGAGAACTGTGCTACCCCTTACCCACTAACGTTGTGTACTATTATTTAATTGCAGTTATGTGGGGTTGGATGCACTTCTCAGAAACTGGCTCTCACCACCGAATGGCTTTGCCTTTCATCTTTCGTGAAGATGGAGCTCTGAACTATCATGCAGAGATTCCCAATGGGCTGCACTAGGAAAGATGAGTAGAACATAAAAATCTTCAAAGATAGCTACTTTAAACTCTAGCAAACTCGCGTCTTTCATTTTCTTGCCCATTTTCTCTCATTCCTTTTGTGAAACTCTTTGTTAATGTTTTAATTTCCAGTTCAATACTTTTTTCCCTACTTATAGTGGAAACCTGGCATCCAACAGTGGTTTCCTGGCCCTATATTAGCTTCTCCCATGGCTCATGTGGGCAAAAGTGAAGCAAAAAATAGGTACAAAGCTAATATATCACATACAGCAACCTATGTTGCATGCCAGCTACAGGTAGGCACCCTTCCAAATATCACTCGTTTCTTTAATCCACAGTCCCAGCACTATTTAGATCATGCATGTGGGTATGATGGCAATCAACCAAACTCAGGTTCCTGCAGGTTTTATTTCTGCTTTTGTTTCCCAGCCCAGTCCTCTACACACGGAGGCTGACAAAAGGTGAGGAATGATATTTTACGGCACTGGTTTCTATTGCTGAGTGGGCACAATTTGAGGCCAATGAAGTCATTAGGAAGATTCCCACTGAATCCACATGAAATTATGGTTGCAACTATACTGAAAACTGTTTTAAAGGGTTGCTTCGTGGATCTGTGTTATAGGGATCCATTTCTCACAGGCCTATTGAACTCTGTGCTAGATCTTTGGCTCACTGGGGGAGATTCCCACTGACGCCACTGAAACCAAGATCTCATTTTTGTTTCTCAGCTCTGCTGAAGTCTATTTAAATAGACTTAATAATGTGCATATATCCTTCTAGTCTCTAAAAGAAGCTATGAGATCAGGTTTGAAATTAATTACATACTTAGAGGAACAACAATCCAATTTTAAATCCTTATTTATTTGCCCATCTGTTAACAACAGTGCTCAAATATTGAAAATTACAAATGTCTCTAATTTTATCTGGTTTTGTTTGTACAATATTCTGACTAAACAGTAACAAAGACTGCAAAGTATGATGCCATTCTGTGTCACACCTGTAGTGTGTGGGAGGGAAACAAGTGATATTTGCTGCTTTGAGAATGCAAAGCCCACTAACTGCTCTGGTAATGAATGGACTTATTTTTTCCATAACTCAAAATGTCACAAAATAACATTATAATATTATGCAGTTGTTCTCAATAAATATTTGCAAGTAATTTAAAGATACTATTTTAAAATACAAATAATTATACCTTGGAAGAAGGCAGTCAAGACTTGAGAGACTTGATTTCCTACAGCTGATTACTAAAGCTGACTTTATTTTCACATTAGTCTGTACATGACCATGCTTTCCCCCCCAGCCCCCATTTTCTCTTTCTCTTCTGCCTACTAGAAACCAGTGAATGTACCGGAATCCTAAGAAGGATCTGATGCAGTTTTTAAAACCTGCAATTTTTAAAACTCGAGGAACGGGTGCAAGTTGTGTCGTGTGTCCATACATCCCTGGTGACCTCTATGGACAACCAGCATAGTCCCAGTGGCCTTATTTCTTGATGACATCAGAACAGCTGGAGTTTTAACAAGCTGTGATGCTCTCATGTCAGACCTGTCATAAGAGTTTTTTTCAGGTTCAGAAGAAAAATTTGGACTATGCTAGCATAGTTCACAATCTGAGTCCTGAGATGGAATCTGAAGAATGTATTTCTCATTTTGCCTTCAAAATTGTTATTATCATACAATAATTTTGTAAGCATACAAGATGGGTGAGGAAAGATAAAAGAACTATGTGCAAAGTTACAGTTTTCAAATAAAAGAATGTGCTTAACCACCATTTTCCATCACACCAGTAGGTCTCTGCTTTGAAGGATCTGTTTAATTATCTTCTTTGTTTAAACCCTTCAGGGTGTAAATTCAAGCATATTTTAGGGAAGAGCGCTCCCAGAAAATCAAAAACTTCTGGCAGAAAGTCAATTCTACTTGCATTTTTAATATACAGTGATGCGATTTTCAAAACTATAGCTATTGTGTTATGATTCCCACCAAAACATCCATCCTGAGGGTTAATAGAGTAGGGTTGAAAAATTTTGTCTCTGGCAGTGCCACAAGAGCATAATTTGGATTCCAGCTCCATAGCGAATGCAGGGCAGGGCAAGCACCCTGTCAGCAATGAAAAAATAATGAATTTAACAGAATAATGGATATTGATTAGTGACATTTATTTCTGATAAAATGAGAAGAGTCAGCAAAAGGCAGAGATGTTGAAACTAATTATAGCCTAAGCAATGCACTGAAACAAAGTCAAAGCAGTCATATGAACTAACTAACCTGGGACAAAGAGGAGTAGCAATACCCATGGCCACCTAAGGACACACAGGAGGACTCCAGTGGAGAGGAAAACTCTGTTTACCTGAGTTTTGTTATAGCAAAGGTGGCCAGATCAGGCTCATGGAGACTCTTTGTATCTTGCTCTCCTTCCCATTTGCGGTCATTACTGATCTTGCTAAATGCTCTATTCAACACAGATGGGGCGTTCATCATACTTCCTGTGTTTTAACACTTGTTTTAAAAAAAATCATCCCACAAAACAAGTCTGGAAACTGCAGGGCAGTTTTGCTGTCAAGATTTTGGGAGAATGATCCGTATCCAAGAGACTTAAAAAAGATCACTGAAATTGGAGACCCTTCTTCCCTGGAGGGGGTGGAACACTGATGGATGGAAGTGGAAACTACTGATCCTGATCAGAGGGAGAGTGAGGGCAGGGCAATCTGGCCTGAACAAGTCTGCTGAGGAAAGAAGACAGCTTCGGCCAGGATGAAAGAAAAAGAAGGAGGAACACTGGGGTTGTGCTTCCCATCAGCCTCGTCTGTCTTTGGGCACCATCTTTTCACCCGCATGATATTCAAACATCTTAATTTTAATCTTAAAATCTAATATTCCTGACTAGAGGACAGAATAGTCCTTGTTTTCTTTTACTGTCTTTATAACTGTAAGTCTCATTGGTTTTGCTGTTACTAGTTTTTCCCCAACACGCTGCAGTGTCTCATTCATCAGGTCACAGTGGTGATCACTGTTCTCCCACTGGAGGGACAAAAATATTATTTATCAGCACTGCCACTGGCTGGATAATAACTGTTTGCATATACTATTTTTAATTCTGGATTTTCCTATAACATATGCCAATATTTTTCAATATGCTCTTCATTTATGTCCTTGAGGAGCAATATAGAGGATACATGACAAGGATTTATTTATTTATTTAGATATCATTCAAATTTTTCTGATGAATTCCATGAAAATCTCAAATAAAATATTCTGGAGATTGTTAGTCAATATTTTTGCTGTTTTAATTAGACTTTTCAAATACATGAAATAGCACGTTTTATAATGAAAAAATATTTTCCACATTTGCAAATGGTCTTATTTTACACATAAAGATTGTAAGTTTGAAAGGACGTCAACCTTCCATTAAAGAAAAAAAAATTATTATTACAGTACTTTCTGTGCCATATAAAGTAGAAGCATATATTGCATTGACTGCAGTAAAATTACATACTGAATTAAACACGTACCGCTGCAATATTTTAATGCTCTATTTTTTTTTTTTTTTAAATATGGTCCCTAGTAGAGTAATGAAAACAGAGATAAGCTTTTAAATGGGAAATCCCTTGAAGAATGGAAGATAGTGGTGAACCTGGAGAGGAGGTCTGTCTATACTGCGTGATTTCCTTCAGTAAACAACTAGCAGCTCAGGCAATTTTTTCCCTTGTAATTCCTCAAAAATGTCCTGCATTTGGAGCCTCAAGGGGAAAGAGAGATCCTCCTCGCTCCTTCGTGGCACCTGTGGCAGAAGGCATTGCTATCTTATTTTCAGTGAAATCTCACCAGTGAACCGATTTAAGTCATTTCAGGAAAGAAAACCTCTGGGAACGTGTCCATGACAGTACAGTTTTTCAGCTGATGATAAAAGTTTTTCATTTAAAAACTGCAACAGCTATACAACATTTTTGTTACAGGCTTTGAAATAAGAGATGCTGGTGCTTGCCAGTAACCATGTGCCAGACCTTGTAATTCTTTCACAGCCATAGGAAAGAAATATTCAAGAAACTCAACTTTCATTCCCAAAAGGTTCCCTTTGTATGTGGGTAGTAGCAATCTTTCACTTCAAAATTAATGCTTCTGATATCTTTGAAGTTACAGCTAATTTTCTACAGATTCTTTACTAGGCATTTTTGGATGTACTTGCTAGTGGTAAGAGTCCTCATGGGATAAAGAGACATTATAGGAAATATTAAAAAAAAAAAAAAAAGAAAAAAAGGGTAATACTTTTCAGATGAAATAAGCTGAACAACAAAAGAATAAGTCTGTTATCTTTGGAAAGAATCAAGATGCTTTCTCAAACATCTAATCCCCTGTACTTCCTTGAAAATGATATAAAGGCTAAAACAAAGTATTCTGATTTTTACACAAAAAGCAAAAAAATCCCATATTTTGCTAGTAGGCACCTTGTGGCTTTTTGAGGTTAACAAAGACCTGAAACAATTTAAATGCATTACAGTTATGCATATTCATAAAGATATTCTGAACAGATAACACAGAAAATGATTTAATTGAAAAATCAGTCAGTGTGAATATTTTTTCCTGTGAATCATGGAAATGCGACAAGATCTGTTCATTAATATAATCTCATTTATTTGACATTATTCTTGTCACTTAATATAATCTTCATACAAAGAGTAAAAAATGGAAATTACCAAAAAAGTAAGGAGAAAAAATAAACAGAGAAAAATAGAAAAGGAAAGAATGCCCTTGGAAAATGTAAAATAATATAAGTTACATTAACCACTAATATTAAAAAAGAAATATAATGAATGAGAAAAAAAGCAAACAGAATGCAGAGATAAAGACAAGAGAAAATGGGGAGGGAAAAAACTCAGAACATTCAGAAAGTGCTTAGCACTTGTAAGAGTAAGGTAAGAGCTTCACAGCATTCCAATATATCCTGGAGGTCAGAACCTACACCAGCTTTTGGCCTTGAAATTTTTTAGTTTTTCATTGTTCGTTTACATCGTTTTCTTTTAGACACAAAGCAAATGAAGATCCTCAGTGAGTGTGAACTGGCACAGTTCCATGAACAGTCTGAAGCTAGAAAGAGATGCTGTTTGGTACCAGCAGAAGTTCTGGACCTAATGATGAGAAATATAGCAGAACAGATTAACTGTAACGCACTGCCTTCTTCTGATCTGTTATGAAATTCATATGACTGTGCTGTATGTTTAATTTTGCTGATTAAAAATGATGGTTATGGAAATTTTGGTAGTGGAAGCACCCAGCTGGTATCAGCTGGACTAAAGAGAATTATCTTCTGTTCAGGAGTTTATTCTATGTGGCACTGTTTCTTGTGCTTCATTTTCAGACTTGTTCAGTGGGTAAAATGGGTGGCAACCGTATAGCCCTTCATTAGGAGAGTAGCTTTTCCAAAACTGGAATGGAAATACGATGGTATAGAAATGCAAATGCTAACAAGAAAGGAACTTACGAGAGACACCAAACCTGCACTGAAATCTCTTCATCATCTATTGTCCGGTTCTGTCTTCAGATCACTTGGTGGTAGAGAAGGATAATATTTCAGATTAAGAAAAGCAACATTAATCTGCTGATATTGTTGTTAGCATTGGAAAACCTCATTGGTCAGCAGCATGCAGCCAGGGTGATGGAGGGGAGCAGGGTCTGCTGGCAGGAGAAGCTAAAGAAACCAAGCTCAGCGTGAGCCCGTCAGGAAGGGAATGTAGTAACCATTTCAGACAACTCTCTGGGTGGATTGATCCTACCCTCATGCTCACAGAGCTGCAAACAGCAACATGTGTGGCCAAGTGGTCCAACTCTGGGCTCCTACATCACCTCTTCTGTGGCTGAAGCAGTGCAGGCCACCTGCCCCAACGCTGCTGTCAGACAAGTCCTTGGTTGATCAACACCACCACAATGTCTGAACATCATCAGATACATTTGAAATGGGATCCAAACCCAAGTATTGGTCCTATGTAATGGAGGGACCAACCCTGCTACCTGCTCTGTCTTGAAAGAAAATGTGATTTATAACAAAAGTACTGTTATTCTGTGCCTTTAAATAAGTGGATATTGACCGTTCCCCACTTTTGTTACTCTAGCAAAAATGAGCCAATTTAATCTTGATTAGCTTTACTCATTTCTTTCCGAGACAGCCCACTCCACCATACACGATGCTCTGGTCGATTCAGGCCTCTGTTGGACTGGATCCCATGGAGCTCTGCTCTGTTGGAGCTGCGGAGCCCCAGTGTAGGAGTTCATCTCTTCTGGCCTCTTTATAGCCATTAAATACCTTGTCAGGGGAGTGACACATCAAAAAAACATTTGCATGTCCAATAGGTGCTATTTCTCATCAGGTATTTTCTTAAGTTCTCTATACTTGTAACTAGCTATAGGATGGTTTATGGGTCAAAGATCTTCCTTTTGCCTTATTAAATCTTATATGTGAAATTCCCCTTGAAATAAAAAAAAAAAAAGAACAAAACAGTAAGAAGAAAAATTTTTTTTTTTTTGGACATACATTCAGAACAGAGAAACATGATTCAGACATACATGTAGGTATCAAACCTGGGCACTACCTATGTTGGTGTACACAAATTCTGTTCAAAATTGACAGCTTTTGGTCAGCATTCTACCACTGATCTTCCTTCCTGGCCATCATTTCAGAGACCATCTCTGCTAATTAAATTAAAAAGGAATTGTCAAGATTACTGCACAACAGTGAAAAACTCCAGCACTCTCCTATATGTTGTTTATGATCCTCATAAAATATTTGTGCGTTAGGTGTAATTTAAACTGTGAGCTCCTGATAAAGTACCATCCGTACCTACGATGCTGTATAAATAACAAAAAGGAAAGAATGCAATCTATCAAATGCTCAAGGCCGAAAACTCATTTAGTCCTAAATTATTTCAGTTATTATGACCACAGACATTTAAATGTGAGATAAATTCTTATAAAGTCAGTTGTTAATAGACACTATTAACTAAAATTTATATTAGTAACTGTAGATATTATTAACTGTGTGAACTGATAAAAAAGAAAAGCCTAATTGGAAAATGGAGATTAACTTCATTAGAGAGAACATAATGATATAACGTATCTTGTTTGACTTCTCCGAATAACTTCACAGGTCAGAATCTGAGCTTGCATCCAGATTGTACTGCTGAGTAACGCCCACATAGTTACAGCAGGATAAATGGAAAGAACCCCCTGGAATTCAGTGGAGATACATGTATAGAAATCTCATTTTAAGTGCCACTGGAAGCAGGGAGGGAGGGAGGGAGGGATGGATGGATGGATGGATGGATGGATGGATGGATGGATGGATGGATGGAATGCTTTCAAATTGTATGGGAAATTAAGTCTAAAAATTAGCAAAACTGAATTTAAAAAAAATATTAAAGAAACATGAAATAAAATCCCTGCCCTACAGACTGGCAAACAGAATTCACTGAAAGTACTAAACATACATGAATTTTAAGATTTATTTTACAAATACTACAACTGATGAGTATATATAATTTGTCATGAATGTTTATTATCATACAGTGTTCTTTTAAAATGCATATAAGCAATGTGTAACAAACTATGAGAGCTTTATGACTGCTCCCTGCAAAGTCCCATTTATCACTAAGACTGAAAAGAAATAACTTGAAGAAAGATATCAGAATGAATAGGCAGAAGAAAGATAGAGAATTATTTATTTTGTTATTTTCCTAAGCAGAAAAAAAAAAATAATCAGGAAATGCTTACAGTATTTGTTCTGTCAATGACAAAATTCTCATAAAAGCAAACAGTAACACACTGGATAAACTATGGAGCTTTTTATTTCACCGTATTTTCAGTACATTTAAATAGAACCTTGGAAATGTGTGTTCTATTTTTACCAGATTAAAAACTGATTTCAGTAAGGACTGCTTGAAAACTGCTTTTATAGTCCCAATGTTAAGCCCTTTTACTTTCTTTATTTTATGACTATGACTCTACTATTCACGTTTTATATTCTCCCTATGAGACCACCATACATGAAATGGGATTAAAGATGGAACTTTAGGAAGTCTATCTGCTCTGTTTAAATAGAGACTTCTCCAGGCTGTGCATTAATGTAACATAACATCTTAGTGCAGTATTTAATCATCCAAAGGAAAGAGAGACCACTTTCATAGAGATGTAAAATCTTATTTTTAGCAAATTAGGAAAGTGTCCACTTTTCAGGGTCATTACTCACAACTGTAACAATATATTGCTCAGCGCTGGTGCCTACTTGATCTAGAAATAAAAATGAAGAATACTAGATCATTAGAGGTCCTTATGCTATTTGATTATCAAATACTAAGGCAGTTAATTTTTTAAAAGTACTATGAAAGGCAATATTCAGCTACGTTAGTCAGCTCCAGCCTCATCTCTGCAGTTTACCAGCCCAGCTGGCCTCAATTGTGGGCAGGTGGAGCTG
Source organism: Strix uralensis (assembly GCF_047716275.1). Lineage (NCBI taxonomy): Eukaryota > Metazoa > Chordata > Aves > Strigiformes > Strigidae > Strix > Strix uralensis. The sequence continues at coordinate 39,752,736 of NC_133978.1, forward strand.
GTTTCACTTGTGGGAATCATTAAAAACTTAAAGCAGCTCCCCAAACCTAACGCTGTTCCATCAACCTGTGATTACTAGAGTGAAATATATTAATTTAATTGATTGATATAGTCTGGACAAATGTTTTCCTTTTATATATAAAACATTCTCAGCTGAAAGGCCTCTTTTTAGCAGATTAATGCTGGTGGAAAGTATCATAGAATACCAGCTTAGAAGGGACCTCAAGGATCATCTGGTCTAACCTCTTGATAAAAGCACAGGAAAGATTTTCCTACAGGGGAGAAATTTTTTTTTTTCATGAAAAAGTTATCACTGGTTTCTAGAGTTTGACCAGTTTAATTGTATGTGTTGATGAATATAATTTGCACAGTAGAGGTGGAGTCAAGTCTACTTTAAGACCTCAAATGTAGATCCCTGAACTACAGAAGGGGTGAATGACAGAGCTGGAGTTTGCAGGTAGGACAAAAAACAGGGGAAAAAAACCAGAATAGCATGTACCACTTTCTATAACCTTATTAGTAAGTAAATCAGAGCCGAGGTGGGTAACAAAACTGTCCAATTTTAAGAATCACACACACCTCCATCGGCTGGTAGAGTAGCTCCCTGTTGGGTGCAGTTGTTTAGGCTAACTTCACGTAATAGAGAAAGATGGGTTGGCTTATACTACCTATGTGATCTATTTTGCACATATTTTAAAATGAGATGAATTATCCTCCCTTCACTGATTGCTGAGGGACACCAGATGAAAACATAGAGTAAATATTTACCATTTGAACTATTTTAGGTAGATGAGATATATCCGAGCCAAACCATTCTGACAGAAATAGTCAGACTGGTCCTAGCCCTTCCTCTCAAATCAAAGTTGCTGCCATAAATGCTGGTAAATTCCCATTAAGGAGAACATTTAGCCCTTGTAGCAGAATATAGGGTCTAGAATCCACACCCCATCCCATATCAGATGCAGTATTTTATTTTTTAATCCATTATAACTGATGGAGCACTTAAATAAATATTCACATCTTTCTGTACTGCGATGCTGTAGCCTGAGCACTAAGATATAGCTCTTGTTACATTTTCATTTCTTTATATATTCCAGAGAGCTGACCTGTTTTTTTTTTTTTTATATCCCATCTTGCTCATCAAAACTGTACTGTATTTGCAGAGCCAAATTCACCACCTCTGCACCTGTGTAATCATTTACACTAGAGCAAAACAGTATAAAGAGAAAACTGAGACCACAACCCCAAATTGCAATACTTCTCACTCTCTTTGTAGGGCTATAACTAAACACAGAAGGTGAAATTGCAAAATAGGCCAATTATTATTTTCACCCTAGCCTGTTGCTTCCTTGATATGTAATCCAAGCTCATATTTTACTCAGGTTTGTCCTTCACTGTGAAGGCAATCACTAAACTGACACATAGCGACTTATATTTATTTCTCATCTAGCCTTACAGCAAGGAAATTTTCGTCTCTGTCGTGATTCCTAGCATCCAGTCAGCAGGGATATGCTTGGTCAGAAAACTACATGGTCTGTAAGTTACTGCTGCCCTGTCGTGAGCAAATATGATGGTTTAATTAGTATATTCATGGGCGAGCCGTGGGGAAACAGCTTCAAAAGGTGACGACCTTGCACAGGAGGTGATGTTGGGCATTGAAGTCTGTCTGCAACACTGTAAATCAGAGAAATAATTCTGCTGAATCAGTAAGGCTAAACAGATGTAAAATAGTTTGTCTGCAATCACAGCCAAGTTCTAGGTCTCTGCTGCCCACCAACATCTTCAGCTAGAGAAGGTAGCAATGGTTGCAGGAATTAAGGAAAGAATATTTGTGTCACTTCTTGAATCTTCATTTCTGCCAGGGACACAATGCAGTAAGCTAATTGTTTCTGCAACATATCACCAGAAACCTCCTTCTGCACAGTGTAGTGAAACCCTGATAAAGTCCTGCGTGGGACCAGGATTTCACTCTCATGTTTATCATTACTCCTTAGTACATTCTTCAGTCAATTACTTGTACTCATAATTGCATTTCTACCTAATCCATTTTGATTCATTTGTCAAACACAATTTTGAGACATGCTGTGTCAAATGCTTTAGTAAATTCTAGATGCTTTAATGTACTTCCTTCCCTTCTTCCATTAATTTAGAATTTAATTTAAAAAATAATCATTTCTGCTTGGCATGATTTGTTTTTTACATACCCATGTAAGTGATACTATTTTTAAAATTAAATACAACTGTGAACCTTATATAACCTCAAATGTTTTCTCTGAGGAAGCATGTCATTTCAGTCAACAGTATTTGTCTCGAGAGTAAAAATACTTTATTTCCTAAAACAGTCCCAATGTTATTTCTATTTTTGTGCTTTCCTGGTGCATTTCTATCATACAGCTCATTTTTGAAGCCAAAGAGCAAAATGGCACATCATTCTTACATAGTTTTTACATAGTTTTAGATTTTAACTCGGTATGACCTAAGTATACACGGATCTGTATAGAGTGAGATCAGACTTCTTTTTTTATCATGAGTCAATGTCTGTTTTATTAAGTTAAATATGACATGCTGGTTGCATAAATCTCCCCCCAGCAGAAAATCTTTTAACGTTATACATATACATTCATCCCATAGAATTTTCAATTACTGGTAAGTATAGTTTAAGTGTCAGTACCTGAAGAGTTGTCTGGTCTATAGTCTGTATAGTCTATATAGGCTGTCTAGTTAAGGAGAAGGATGGGCACCATTAGGAGATGATTTATCCCATCCTGATACATCTGAGATAAATGGGATGAGTGCTTTCTGCAGCTGTCTTCTTTCTCCACTGGCCACGAGGCGTCCCAGATGACTAGCTTCAATCAGGCTCCAACTCTTTACAAGTAGAGCAGTTTTATACAAAACTCTTATCTAATAAAAATAATCTGAATTGTTCTTTGAAAGCTGCCAGACCTGAAGACAACATTCACTACCACGATGCCTTTTGTTTGTCTGAAAGTATCTGTTAAAAATGAAATAATTATAAAGGTGAATTGGATTTACCTTGTTACATCTGTATAATATATTCATTTTTCCAGGAACTACTTTAACACCTTTTTTAAAATTTTGTCCTGAAATGTAAACATTAGCAAACAATTTGTTGCTGAAGAAATTCTTTATGCATAGTGTCTCCAACTTCTGTCAAGATAACTTAAATACTAACAGCAATCTTAAAATTTCCAAGGAATGAAAAAATACATATTATTTGTTAGAACTCCTGTATCTTTATAATGCAGAAGAACAGAATCAATATCATGTAGCAGCAGAAGGTCTAGTAAATCATTTCATACATACGAGTTCATATTTACTTATAATTATAATTCACAGAAGCGCATTCCTGCAATCAAGAGACAGGGATGCACAGCATGAAAAAACATTTAGCACAGAGCAGACTGCATGAATAATTGCCTGTCGGAGTGGCTTATTAAAGGGAAACTACAATTTTACAAGACAATTCTTGTATCTGCTTGTCTAATCTAAAGGCATATAGCTATAGAAATATAAAGAGTTCAAGAGAAGGTATTTCTTACTCTGAAGTTGAATTAAAAGTTCAGTTTTTAAAGCATTAAAAGAACGATCAAAATGTGCCCATTTTGATAGGCACGTAAGCACGGGCCTTTCTAAATTGGAAGTTAATCCTTTGCATTTTAAGGTAGCGGTGGTATTTGCAGGCAGTGGGATGAAGGGGATGGCAGTGTGGCTATGGAAACCATTCTCCCTTCTGCAAGCAAAGGTATCTGGTGATGTAACCTGTGGTATGCCCTTGAAAACGTCACAGCAGATGTACGTGGTGTATGACTGCGATCCAAGAAGCCTTCCAGAGCAGGCTGCTGCCTTCCAGGCGGAATCGCCAGCAGGCACTTCCTGGGATGACTGGAGTCTTGCAAAACACTTTCCCTCTAAATACTTTACCAGGTTTGGCAACCTCCAACAAGCACCTCATGGCCCAGTCCACCCCCATCGTCTCACGCAGAGCTCCACAGCTTTACAGCCGGCAGGGCAGGGGCTCTGCACTACTCGAGGAGGGGCTGACCCCCGGTACCCTGCGGCTCTGCAGAGGCGGGAAGCTCCCTTTCCTGGAAGGACTCATTCTGCTTTATTCATCTCATTAATGGGTTTCACTTCCTCCTCTCTGACTGATGTAGAGCTTCTTAGAGAGCAGGGAGATTGAAGCTAAAGAGAATTAAATTAAAAAAAAAAAAATGGTGAGGGGAAGAGTGTAAGGAAAATTCCCGTTAAAAAAAACCCACAATCCAAACCAAAAAAAGGTGTCGCAAATGAACTCATGGCCTTTGGGTGATAGCTCAGCTTCATACAGCTATTTCAGCTCTTTAAAAGTGTCTTAGCATTCTTTTTATGCCTTTGAGGTGATTCAAAGGTACACACCCTGAAAGTGGAAGGACAAAATACTTCATTATTAAAGTGCTTTTAAAACCAAATGAAAACAACATTATAGGCCATAGGAATAGCCCCTGCCACGTTGTTCAAACCAGTAACATTTTGTCAGGGTTGGTTTAATGCTTGCAACTGAGAGATCTAAAGTCTGAAACCTGTTCACTCAAGAGCTGATCTAGACTTAAAGCCCACCAAAACCAACGTGAGTCTTTCCACTGATTTCAGAGAGCCAGGGTTGAGAGAACAAAGGCAACAGCTCTAAAAATGCTGCCCAAAATTTCTTACGCTTTCTTTTGATGAGCACTGCTGGGACTTTAAGCCATGTCATGGTCTTTGCCTGGATGCTGAGACTGTCATAGCAGTGGTGGATTTGATAATGGTCATAATCTGGATTTTCCACTGTGAAATACACTGAGTCATTTTATATATCGTAACGCATCATAAAAATCATCAGATGGAAACATCTCACAGTCATTGAAAGAAAGCTTTGTTCCTTTCCAAGTAATACACTTGATAATGTTTCACTTGAAAAAAAAAAAACCCTAATAACTTTTTTTATAACAATCTGAGAGACCTTACAGCTAATAGTTCTCTCCGAGAACATTCAGACTCCAGGAATATATGGCTTGGTTTAGAAAAATTATTATCAGTTCTGAATATTATAAAACTGACATAGTTTCCAGAAAAGGTTGTAAACAAATTATTGGGACTTTCTGTTCCAGGAAATATTAAAAACAATCAAAGTGAAAAAACTAAGTTGGCCAGAGAGAAAACTGTCTAGACAAAGCTTCCATTATATGATTTAACAATCCCCTGCAAATGCTGCTTAAAGATAAAATTGGATTCCTGTCCAGAATATTAATATTTTTATTTCAGTTTATGGAAATATATGTATTTTATAGATACATGAACATATCCATATACAGATAGATGACGAACATTCAAAATGGTCTGGAAAATGGTTCATTTTATCAGTATTTCTCTATCAAATAAGTAAATCATTGTTGTTTCAGGCAGAGGCTTCTGGTGAGGAGGAAGAATTCCTCATTTTCAGACAAGGACTTCTGTATTTCCATTTCAAACACCATCAATGCATGTACGTGAGTAGTTACTATGGGTGACACAAACAACTTATGATTAGAGAGTGAGGAACAGTGCTCACAACTTTCTATTTCCAAACAGCTCCACACAAACAGTTTGCAAGCTGAAGTTTTGGCACATCCAGAGCAAGCTCAGGAAGACAGAAACCGGCTTTACTGTATTTGACTCATCTCAGTGCAGAATCCTCATGAAAATAGAAAAGTGACATTTTTCCAGCATGACAGGAGAGAATTTTGAACTGCTTCTCTAAGTCAGACAAAAGGAAGGCATTGAGAATTAGATCAGCCCTTCTCTTTTTTCTGGGCGTAGCAAAGCACTGTTTAATGTTTGGTAGCCAGCTGCAGTGTAATTGCAAAATAGCTCCGTGCTCAAAGTGGAAAACTGAACCTGCCTCCCACTTGAGACCCATGCAAAACGTAGGTAGTATCTGTCTTCACTTCTCCAGGATCCTGGATCTTATATGACTGGAAAAAAATGCAGCTAGTTTCAGAAAGGAATATTTATGCCTAAGTAAATTTCAAAATTGTCCTGGTGGACCTGGTCACAAGCTATTTGATATTTATCAGTTAATGTTTACTGTTAATAGCCAAAAGGAGACTGTATCAGAATTACTAAAAAATTGTGTGGTAAGAAAGAGTCAAAGTTAAAACAGCGTGAGCTAGTAACCATGTGGGGTTTATTTGGATAGACAAGCTTCATTTTTAAACTTTTTGACTGTGCCAATATAGGAAAAAATCTTGGAAAGAAAGGCTAACATTTATAGAAGATCAAAAACAAGTGGTTGAGTTCTTGGCTTGCTCTATGTTCCCAGGTGAATAAATAATACCTCATTTTGGAGAAGCTGTTTTGAGCTACTTTAATCAATTGTGAGGTACAAGGTTCAATGGAAACATTTGTTTTTTCCCAGATGGAACTGGACCTGTCACGCCAACACGGCTGGAAAGTGTGCAGTTACCATCCCATCATCTACCCTGCCAGTGGGCGAACAGCAGGACTCTATCCAAAGCCGAGGGAAGCAGCAAAAGCCGTTATTTTATGGTACATCCGAGAAAGGCTTTTAAAAGGCTCTTTAGAAAACCAATCCTGCCACCTTTACAGGAGGGTAGGAAAGCTTGGCAGTCCGTTCGGGGAGAAATACATTTAGAAACCAGTTTTTGGAGGCACGCCAGCAGACAGAGAGGGAGAGATAATGGGTACCGCTTGCCCCTGGACCATGACTATCGGTGCTGCACAACTCCCGGCGCACCGGGCAGTAGCTGCTTTTGCCGGGTTTGCCGACTGCTTTAGATCAAGCCGTTGTCGAAAGCGATGTCAGCTTCCTGCACTACATGCAGTCTCCTGGGCATCCTCCTGTCCCTTTCTAACCCGTTCTTGTCAGGGCTTAAATGGCTATACAATTTAGATAAAAAATGGATAGATGTTTTTACTACTTCTTTAAAAATTAACTTTTTTTTTATACGTGCAGGCCATTTCTGTGAATCCAGCCCGGTTCTTTGTTCCCGCAAAATCATCTTCACTGTTGTCTCAACTACTTCATATTTCAGTAACTTGTTTCCCAAACCGTATAGCAGGTGCTAGCACATCATGTCCTTTCATTGTCATTTCTCGTTGTCATCTCATATCGTTCATCAAAAGATGAGAGGTAACATTGTCTGCAGGCTGAGGAAATCATAAAATCTAACCCTACCCCGGCTCGTGTGTCGCTTTTGGCCTTAGGAAAATCACATAATCAAGAGGTGACAGAAGTGGTCTGATACTCTGAGTTTCTCAATTTTTGAATGCCTGTCACAACTCAAAAAGATGGTCTTAGCTCAGCTGCCTCTCAGTTGTAAATGGAGATAAGGACACCTTTCTGTCTCACAAGAGAGAGTTAATATTTGTTCAGTGCTTTCAAAATGTTAAGTGCTATGTAAGTGCTAAGCATTATTAACAGGAATAATGTATGTTTTCATCTCGAGCTTGTTCTCTTCTGTCTGATCATTATAGCTTATATATCTAGCTTATCATAAATAAGGATTTTACCAGAATATAGTCCCAGAAAATATCTTTCTCACTCTTCTTGGAAAATGGTCCTAATTTTTATTATGAGACTTGAACATAAAATCATAGATCTGATGGAGTTTACAAAGTAAAACAACTGGTCTCTGGGAAGGATTCTTCCCTAACTTGTTACTTAGAGCATTTTGTTTTGTCAGTTACTGTTGAGTTTGCCAAAGAGTACGTAAATGCAGTTCATAATCTCATTGTGAGTATAAATATCAAATATATGAAAAATGTACCAGTAAACACTAAACAGAAAAAAAAAAAACCACATAAAAACTTATAGTGTTGGTTATTTAAAGCTATTGCAGAGGACTAGGTTGCCACTAAACAATAGTAAACTATATGTTAGCTTATATTTTGAAGTCATTTGTACTACCCTTTCCCTTAACTGCCTTGGGCTTGACTGTAAAATTTGTAACGATTCTCCTGAGCACTTATGCATGGGTGTGAGTCTGTTGCTGTTAAGTAAGGGTTAAAGTCCAGCCCTCATAAGGAACTGATGAAAAATCGAGTTTTTTGTGCTTTGGAGTTTACAACATATCACTCACGGGATTGAGCGTGTTTTGTTCATGTTGCTAAGTATTTCAGATGGGAATAAAATGTATGCCTAGATTGGGTGAAATTCTGGGTGGCAGTGAAGTTGGATAAAACTGAAATTGCTAAAATTATTTCCTAGGTACTTCAGCTGCCTCAGTCCTGCAGGAATAAACATCCTCCCTCAGGAGGGTGACAGTAGGGTAAATACAGCACTTCACTGCTTCACCACCCTCCAGAGAAAGTTCTCATTAGTGAGCAACCGTGCATCCAAAGTTAACCAGTTATCTGCCAATGTCCAAGATACACACTGTCAATCAAATAAACACGCTACTTAAGGTGATGCCTGCGATGCTTCTGACAGAACAATATGTACTACTCATGTAAATTATATTTGTGCAGAGCACACAGGGATAGAGACTGACTCCTCATAAAATCTCATTGCACTTTTTCTCTGAAGAATGTAAAATCTCACGCTCTGGCATGAGCGGAAAACAGATTTCCCCCTTTTGTAGAAATGAAGCCACTTACATTTATTGTAGCACTGTAAAACTCATGTAAATTTTTTTTTATTCTAGAGCACAAGATGATATACCAAGGTATAAACTAGGCTGTATCTATGATAATCACATCCTTCCTAAAACACATCACTTTGGAAACCCTTGTGTATTTATACAGAGTAACTAGGGGATGTTCACACATTTGCATTTAAACACCAAGCTCACTGAAGGTGTCTTGTTCATTGTATCACTTTCAGTATAATACAGTAAGAACAGTCTGAAGTATTTCCAAAGGAACATAACTTATGAAACAATAACTTTCATTACATACAACTAAGCCACATTTTTTAGGCTAAAACATGAACAGTTTAATAAATGTAATTTATTAAATTAATGTAATAAATTAATATTTTTATCTCCTTTCTGAACTGAGTATCTTTATCTCCTTTCTGAACTCAAAAATAATTAATCAGCCTTTATATTCCTAATAGTCCCATAATCTGTAAATATAAAAATTCAAATGCAAGAAGGATGTAAATGCTGATTAAGAGTCAGCAGAAGGGAAGGAGAGGTGCTCTCTTTAACCCCTCTGAAAGATACTACACCAGTGCAATGAATGCAATAAATGTCACAGTAGCTACATAAATTCAGATGTTGCCTTTGAATACTTCTGCTGGCAAGTGAAGTCCTTGCACCCAGCATGCTGGTTATCCCAAATGTCATCCTACTAGAGGAAAAGCTTAAGACACACCTATAGATGATCAAAATAAAAGTTAGAGGAAGATTAAAGATTACGGAGCACTCTTCAAAAACACCTGGGCAAAGCCTGGAAGAGAACAAAACTTCCCTCTAGCTATTGTCAAACTTTAGTCCAGGTTTATAAAAGCCACACCTTGGCTGACTGAAGCCAACAGGAACATCAAAGGAAATTCAGTTTTGGCTTCTTAATTCTCTCTGAAAATTGTTCACATTCATCTGTGAGAGATCCCCAAGATAATTATGCCTATATCAGGTACTTGTAAGCCCAAGGCTGAAGTTATTTTTGTAACACAAATTCATAAACTTAATTTTATTTCCATTCTGATTAAGAGCAATACACTGTAAAAAAATAGTATTTTTAAAAACTGACTTTCCATCAGATATAAAAATCTCTTTCTTTGTGTATACCCAAACACAGAACATAGGTAGCCATTCATCAAAGAAATGATCTAGAGCATAGAGGTCATTCACCCCAAATGAAAATTGTACAGAAAAAATAGATGATTAGTATCTGAAATGGAAGCAATAACATTTCTAACAGAATATCTTTAACAGAAATAGAAAAGCAAAACAGTTATTTATTATATAATTTTAGAAGTCCTCCACATCACCTCCTGGGAGGAATATTTCCAAGAGGAATTTGATTTGTGTGTGTAGAATAACTACTTATATGTTTTGACTGAAAATGTTGAATTTACCTACAAGGCCTGACAATGAAAAAAAATTATTACAAAAACTGTGATATTTAAGTGAGATGGAACAAACATTCCTCTTTTGTAGTCATATGCAGTAAGTATGAAATATAACTTGATTGCATCTGTACATTTCATAGAGTATCTCTTGTTTATTGCAAATATATTTCATGCAAGGTAACAGTTCTGTTTTCATTCATCCTCTTCAAAAGATACTCCTAATCTCTGTGACAAGAATTTCAAATTCATTCATGGCCAAATACTGCATTTGGATTTCTTGGAGTTAGTGTTATGAAAAGGAATGTTTCTTTGCTCCAAGAGAAGTGCCTCTAATTCAATGATGTGATGCATTAAAAAAATAAGGTGAGAATCCAAAGAGATGACATGATGGTGTGATAAAACTTTCAGATTTTATGGAAAGAAGCATTTTTCAGTTTCCTCTTTGTAAATGAAAAACATATATGCACAGTGTGAAGAAACATATTGTGCCTGAGATACGTAAAATATGTCAGCTTGAACATTTTACAGTTTAATGAAAAATATTTTTCAGGAGGATAATTTATATTATGTCTGCTGGAAAAAAATAAAAATCTTTTATTTTCTCAAAATTACAGTCCTATCCCATCACCATTTTTTTCCTAGCTATAAAAAAACTGCACTGGGATATCTATGCATTGTGAATTAGGAGGAGTATTTTTTACAGGCTATCAAAATTGTAATGGCATTAGTTCTATTTGTAACATGTTTTCATTAAAATGAAAATGTGGAAAGCAATAAAATGAATATAAAACTGCATCGGTATCAGTGAGGCTTTATGTTGGTCATGGGATTACTTATGTTGACTGTTATAGGCCATGATCAGACAACAGGACAAACCTCTTTTTCCACTGACGTCAAAATAAATTTTGCTATTGTAATACAGAACATGGATTTAATATTTAGAAGCTGTAAGTAATTCTTTAGCTTTCATTTATTGAATCTGGTACTTCCTGCCTTAGGAGTGTACTTAGGTATATATAATTCCCATTTAGTCCAGATATACATGTAAACTGAGACTAAGGAGTGCCAATCTATATAAGAATTTAATTTAACCCTTAGTTAACACCTGAAGAAAGGTTGTCAGTAGTACATTTCTCATGAAGGGAAACATGCTCTTTAGCCTCCCTCAAATTAGAAACAAATACCACAGTTTGGGTTTTAGATTTGAAGCTGAAGGCCCAGAAAGGATAGAATATAGCCATAGGTCACTTTATTAGCTAATTACAGCTATCTACAGGTTTAAATTACCTCCAGAGTGCTGCTTTGTATCCCCCGTAGCAAAAGCTACCACCACCTTCACAGAAGCGATTCCTGGTTATCAGTAATCTAAATGGAAAGTCAGTCAGGTTCCCTGATTTACAGATTATTACACTAATAGTCTTAAAAATCTCTAAATCATCTAATGCCTGAGCAGGTTTGGCAGTTTTGCTGCACATATTCTGTAGCACCACAAAAATAATGCATCAGTTGTATAAAACTGCAAAATACTCCTCATGAGAAAGAAATATTATTGCATTGCTTTTCCATTTCACTTCTCCTTTCCCTTGTGTGGAAAAAAGATGACTATAGGAACAGGGCAAGTATGTCCATTATATCAGTTAATTCACTTTGATTTATCTTATAAAAATAAGCCTGTTAAATCAAAGAGCTCACTTGTAAGTTGTCTTTGGTAAGACTCTAATCATTTACCCATTAATGCAAGGAAAAGCTGATGAGCCACGAAGCCGACTTTGAAAACCTTTTGATCTTCTCACTCCTGGGCGTAATGCATAAAGGTGCAGTAGTTTGCTCTATCACAATGGCCTTTGAATTCTGCAGGACAGGAGCAGTGAAATTTAGATTAGTTTCAACATGTAGTGGTGACCTGGGCAAAAAATCACAAGGATGAGAAAGGGTACATGGAAAGAGGAGTAGACTCCTTCAGATGTTTGAGTACTTGATCTTATAACCTGAAAATAACGAATGCTGTTGCAGAAACTGGCTCCTTGCATTCCTAATGATACAAGAAAATAGGAGGACAGAAAAGAGATTCAACCTTGATTTCAGAAGAGGACCCGTTTTCATTCTTGTATTTGTGGTACGGGGCTTCTCCTTTGATAGAGAACTAGTCCTAACAAATGATGGTCAGTCAGATATTTCACCTATCTTAAGTGTTATCCTTCAGCTTTCTGCTGACTTTTACACAGTTTATCCTCCTTTTGCTAAAGACTCTTTTTTAAATTTTCTTTTTAAATCATGGTCCTGGGTCTCTAAGAGTATGAGGGATGGGATCGGGAAGCCCATTTCCCTAGCTCATTCTTTCATAATCGCATAATCCACACTCTAATTAGCCAGGTGATGTTAAGCTTGGACTAGGTTTTTGATTTAGGTTTAGAAACAGAAGTTTTCTAATCTTTATGGCCGAGGGAGGATTTACTTGGAATAGTGCGCTCATCAACACGACAATACCTACACGCAGAGAGCCTGCTCCCTTAAACATTAGCAGAAACCTTGTTTTAATGCTGTATCTCTGGGAAGGAAGCAGATAGAAATCCTGGAGGGCCAGGTGGCTGAAGGGGTCAGAGCAGGAGGTAAAAAACAACCAAGAAAGCAGTGATTTCTTAGGAATAAGCATCCTGAAGAAGATCGGGATCCTTCTGCTAGATCTGCCTGGCAACGTGGTACTAAGGGGAGGTCATGTTGGGTTTATACAGAGCTGGTTTTGCGCAGGTGAAGAAACTTTTGGGCAGAGTAAGGCCAGGTGTAGCTGGAATGTAATCATACAATTAGGGAGACTGCCAGGGAGGCACCACCCCGTCCCGCTCGCCTTTGTGTAGGAACCAGGCGGGACCGGGGCGGCGTTTCCCCTCAGGAGCGCCGGGTCCGAGCGGCAGAACGAGGGGGTCGCTCGGGGCTCCGGCCCCTTCCCTCGCGGGGCGCCCACCAGCCCCTTCAGTCCCCCGGGCCCGGGCGGGCCGCTGAGGCGGGCGGCCCCCGCTGCTCCCGCCGGGGCCGGCCGCCCCTCAGCCCCCGCCTCCCCCGCGGCGGGCGGGCGGCCGGCCGGGGCTCCAGGCCGCTGGCTCCGCCCGCACCACATGACTCCGCCGTCGGTAGAAACTTTTCCCGTCCCGCGGTTGGAAAATGGCGGCGTAGGAGCGGGGCTCTCGCATCCCCGCCTGGTCCGGCCGCTCCCCCCCTCCCCAGCGCCATGACCCGCTGGGTTCCCACCAAAAGGGAGGAAAAATACGGCGTAGGTGAGGACCGTCCCGGCCCCGCTCCCGCCTGTTGCGCTGCCGCGGGCCTCCCCCAACCCCCCCCCCCCCCCCACCCGCTCCCCTCCTTCCCTCCCCGGGAGCCGGTCCCCGGCGGTGCCCCGCTCCGGGCGGCCGTGCCCGCGGCGGGCCGGGGCCGCGCTTCCCCCGCGCCGCCTCAGGAAACCTCCTCGGCCGGCCGCGGGGCCGAGACGGAGCCCCCCCGGAGGGGGCCGGTGTCCCCGGGCTCGCCCCGCCGGCTGCAGCCCCCGCCCGGCGGGGCTTTGCTGAGGGAAAGTTTAGAAGTTGGCTGGAAATGCCGGGCAACCTGCGCTTGAGTCAGCCTCGCTACAAAAACTGCCTTTTCTCTTCCTCCTATTTCTTTTTTTTCTTCCCGACTGCTGCTTTGTCTGAATAGAAAAGGGCTTTGAGTTATTTTTACATCGGTTTCTTCCCCCCCCGATGGCAGCTAAACAGGATACGCTTCCAGTGCTGGATCCTCGGTGGGAGCCGCGCAGGGGCGGTGGGAAGCGATGCCCGCTGCTCCCTCATCCTCAGGAGAGGAAGGCTGGAAGGCTGCCGACGGAAGAGGCTCTTCGTTTCGCAGAGAGTGTGATTTTCATACAGATGAGGGGTTTCCCCCGCGCGCTGCTGTCCGGGGATCCATTTCGTCCTCTTGCTTCTTCCGTCCCTCTCAAACAGAGGGGGATTGTTCTCCGCCGGTAGTTAGAACATCTCCACTCTGATTAAACGGAACCGAACTCGGGTGGTTTTGGGCAGTGTTGTGCCGAGAGGGCCTGTCTTGACTTTGAAGATGTTTCATGTTGATCAAACCTTTTTTTTAGGGGTTACGGAGGAGAAAACTTAATTGGCGTGCACGAGAGCATTTGTCTTGAGGAAGGAAATGATAAATCTGACTCTTCCATTTGGAAATTCGAAATTCAGTGTCCGCCACAGTTCTTGGACTCTGTTGGTTGTGAAGAACAGCTTACTTTTCGTATTTACCCACAGCTAAGCCTTGTCCAAGCAGCGTGAGCAGGAATAAGGGCGTTTCTGGGTCTAAGTAGAGCCCAAGTGATTTTTAGGGAATTAAATTCTGTGTGTACATCCTTAGAAAATGAGAGCATGACTCTTAAATTACTAGCAAATCCTAGGTGGCTGGGTACACTGTGTGAGGCCTGTGAGTAATTCCGGCGCTGAGGATGCAGGATAAACTACACGGAAGCAGAAGTGCTACTGATGGCAGTTGCTCGTTAAGTCTTCCAAATAACCTGCTTCATGGTGTGGGATAGGTAGAGTATTTCTGAAGTCCCGGGATGACTAAATTGTCACATAGTATATGGTAGTGTTACAAACCAGTGACACTCAAAAGCAAGTTCCTCTTTTGCAGGAACTCATTTGTGCTACTGTAGCAGAGGTGATTGCCCGGACCTGGCTTTCCAGGAATCGATGTCTTGGAAGTGATTTTGAAAGGGTGAAAGCATAAGAAGTGTGCAATAAACTGAGTATTTTAAGATATACTTTAAGTATATTTGGATATCCAGTGTGAGAAACAGTATGTGTAGTAAGAGAACTAGGCTTAAATGTTTCATGGTTTCAAAAAGTGTAAGACTAGGTGCTCAACTGGTATTTTTTTGTTTGTGTCCACTGCTCTGGAGAGAAGTTTGTCATGGTTTATTAATAGTCTTGTTTTTCTATGATAGTTTTTCCCAAAAGTTAGGTGAGAGGGATGATCCTCAGCAAAATTAGGGTATTTCTCTGCTGAACTGCAGGGGTGTGAGAGTTGAAAGTAGTTGTAGTGTTGCAAGGAGATAAAATCATATTTAGAGCTGATTGAACATTGTGATTCACTGGCCCATGCTATGCTGTTAGACGCTGTTTTGGGGGGGATAGCTTCTTTTTGGTGTCTCTGGATTTCTTCCTGAGGAAGATGAATATTCAGCTTGATTACATGTGGTTTACATGTCTTTGTGTTGTTGAAAAAGGGTGCTTCTGTACACTGCGAGACTTCTGACGTTTTGTTTTTGGCTGCTTATGAAACTTTCAGGTTGTGGAGAATTGATGCAGCAGTTACATAGTCCCAAACAGAGATGGAGGAGGCACCGTTAAGCTGAACATCCTAACATATGAATATTTTTCTTCCTATTTGCCATGACCAGCCCTGGAGACTGACATTGGATCAGTATTGTCTGACCGTGAACAGAAACATCTGCCTGTTCCCAAACAGGATCATCGAACTGCTGTCTTAGTGATACATACATGTAATATACTTGGCGTGTGTGTTTCACTAAAGCAGAAATAACAGGAAAGTATCTACTGTGGTTTACATTACTTATGTCACAGTTGTGGGAGCTCAGAAATGTGTGTATGTATACATACTTCTGTGTGTATATATACAAAATGTGTGTATATAAAATATGCACGTGTATATGTAATATATATACACACACACTTTCTTTTCTACCTCCTGACTAGCGTGTGCCTGTGCACAGCTAAACTTGCTTCACATCTCAAGTCCCAAGGATTTGCTGGCTGTGATGCAGCAGGAATAAATTATTGTGACACACCTATACTGAAACTGTGGTAGGATGCAGGTGTTTTAAGAAACTCTCCTCCTGCTCAATCCATTCCACCCTGCACAGTGAGGTTTGTGGATGATGCTGGATGTCCAGCATATGGGTAAACTAAACTTACTGCCTTAAAACGAGGAGGGCTGCTGCGTAGTGCAGGGGCATTATCTCAGCAAGCAGTTGTGAGTGTGACTCAGCTCCGCTTCCTGAGAGAATTCAGGCCTCGGCACGCGGAGAGGTTGGATGAGGAACGGGAGTGGATATAATGGGATAATGCAGTTATTAGATTAACATACGGGGAACCATCTGAAACAGGAAAACCATCAGCTTAGTTGAAGTAGCTTTTTGCCACTCCTGATGCTGCGTATCCTTCTTCGTCTCAGCGCCTGGCTCTCTATTTCGTCTCTCGCCCTGAGCCGGTGGGGAGGGCTGTGGTGGTTGTGAGATGGCCACGTGGGTGTATGGCTTCCTCAGCAGGGACCTTAGGGGCTTTCGGAGAGCCCCAGAAGCTGCTTCTGTCTGCTCCATACCTGCTGTGTCCCAAGTGCGGAGTGTGGCTGCTCTGCTCAGTCTCCCATTTCCTGCTTTTAGCGTGATACAAAAATCATGATATTGGTGTTTTTCCTTATGCCAGCGGAGGGGAGATGTAATGAGTTGCTTTAGGAAGTCTGTGAGCCTGAATAGCACTTCTGAGATAGCATAAAGTTGCTCTAGTAACATCCAAATCATCTTGACTTCTGCTGTCATTTGACCCTTCTCCTTTGCACTTAAAACTCCAGTAAGAGGTAGAACCGGTGCTACTGCAGTTACTACAAATACCATATTTAAAATGCCTTTGTGTTCAACAGTATATGCAGACATGGAGTAATTAGGCCACTAGTGTGATAATTTAATCCTTTTTTTTTTTAAATGGTGCAATAGAAAAATACTGCCATGTGTGTCTATGCATGGTCAGATGTAGGAGAACTTCCCAGCTACAAAGCTCATGCTCTGTGTGAGATCCTGCTTTTTTTTTTTTTTTTTTTAAATGGTGAAATAGAAAAATAGTGCAATCTGTGTCTGTGCGTGGTCAGATACAGGAGAACTTCCCAGCTACAGGGCTCGTGCTCTGAGTGAGATCCTGTTAATTTTCAGGATGCTGACTATTTTCCTCTGCTGCTCTTAAATGAGTCACTGCAAGACATGGATAGTCGTGCCCTTGCGTGATCAGTAAGCCCATGTGAGCTCTGCCTGGCAGGCAGAGTGCTCCTGGCTTTGGACAGCTTCATAAATTCAAAGCCTTGGTGAAGAGAGGGCTGGATATCTGTTGGTTGAGTGTTACTACTTCAGGACAGCACGTGATGCCTGGGTAGGTGCTTACTAATGCCATGTATTAGGTCAAAGGTAACATGTATGTCAAGGACACTAGCATTTTAAAATTTTTGCACTGCTGTGGCATATCTGGGTGCACCTAAGCTTCCCCCCAAGTGAACACGGTGCTGCAAGTACTTGAGATACTATCTGTCGGTCTCAGTCCTTAGCCAGTGTCGTGATAGCTGCTCAGATACACTCTGTACTGTGTAGGGTGTGTGTCTACACCTGCATTAATTAAAAAACCAAAAAGCAGTAAGAAGCAAACAAAAAACTCAGCCTACAAAGTAAACCAATTCAACTGTGAGCCACACCAGTTGGGAGTTGCTGTATTTTTGCTTGTTACTGGTGAGTTTTTGTTGCGTGTCATGACATGGCAAATCATAACTAGCCTGATTTTAGGTGCTTTGAGACAGGATGGACTTTGGCCACATTTTAAGGTTAGGGTGTTTTAGTGCCTCTCTCAGACTGGGATGGCTTTTCAAAAGGCATATATAGAAGTATCTTCAAACCAGGTACTCAGAAATACATATTTTTTTTATTACTAGGGAAGGGATATAACGAGTTGGTGGACTAAGTGGTGGTACTTAGGTCACGATATATGAGTTTGGAAACTGAGTTCTGCCCTTGTAATGGCTCTTTGAAAACAGGGAATAGGAATTTGTGAAGAGCAGTGCTGTTGAAAGCACAGGAACCCCTACAGCCGAGCAGTGCTGCTTCGCTTCTGCAGCTTGAGGGAGGACCACGGTGGTTTAGGGCAGATTTAAGGCTTTTGTGGAATCCCAGATTTATACTCCACAGCAAATAAGAGTCTCCACGTGCCACACCACTCACCACAGCTAAGAGAGTTGGTGATCCTGTGCCTGCATATTTGTGCCTTAAAGTAGGGAAGAAAATGTTTTCAGGAAAAAGGCATTTTTTAGGAATTTTAGTGATGCTGCGTTGTGAGAGAGGTTTGGGGCTGTCTGGCAGGGCAGGATGGTTACTGACAGCAGGACTGTGCTCTGACACGTCCCAAACTGATGGAGTAAAAATGCCCATGCAATATTTGCCGATGTATTTATCAGTGTAGTACCATTTTGAGGAAGCACGTGCGGGTTCACTCTTCTAGAGACAACATACCCTACTGTATGCCCAGATTAGTTTTACTTTTTATATGCTTTTATATATAAAAAGTATATATTAATATACTTTTATATACTTTTTAATATACTTTTAGAATTTATTTATATACTTTTTTGTATACTTTTAGTTCCCTGCTTGCTGAGGGGATGCATTTCTGTGCTTCCCCGTTCCTGGCATCACGTGAAGCAGATCTAAGGGACTGGTAGATGAGGCATACTTCTTCCTAAATGGATGACCTGAATTTGACTGTAGGCATGTGCTTGATTATGCTTAGTTTACTCAGCAGCCACTATTGCTCTCTGTCAATAAACACTTGTTACAAGCAACAGATTGCAGAGGGATAAAGATACCGGATAAGCAGAAGCAAGTGTGTACTCCTGTTTGCTTTTTTTGTCCAGGTCAGGGACAACATTACAAACCAAGGTTGTTCCAAGAAATTATTCCTGTAGGGATTTACTAGAAATACTTTTTTTTTTCCCCTCCTCACAGAGCACATGCTTCCTATAGGCAGCTGATTGCCTATGGTGTAATACAGAGTATTTATTTAACTCTGCAGAGTAAGTTTTTGGTCAATTTTGGAATTTTTCAGCTGTTAATTAACACCCTTGTTCCTAGAAAATAAAAGGGGAGGGGAAATTTTCACAAGACAAGGATTTACACTCTATATCATGCACAAGCATGGTAGTGACAGTAGGCCAAGGTTCTGATTTAATGTTTTTGGTTTAGTATTAATTCAGGGGGAAAAACATTTCTGAATTTCCACCTGAATTTCAAGTATTACCTTAGTGGGTTTTGTAATTTTCTTGATTTAGGTGCACTGATACGTTGTTAAGTTTAGACTGTTTGCCATACTTGGTGCAGCTTTCTTGGCATTATAAATGCATTTTCCTTTCTACCTAGGCAAAGCTTTCAGGAAAGAGGAAAGTAAACTGGATGCAACTTAGATGAACATCTCCAGGAAGCCTTTCTGTCAGCTTTCAACTAGAGGCATAAGCATTGCAACGATTTTTTCTTTGAAATATTTGTGTTCTGGAGTTTGTCCAGTATTGGCTGTGGAGAACATGCAGGATACACTTTGTCTAATCCTTTAGTGGTCCTTCAGGACTGAAATCCAATACATCTTGTTAAATACCTGTAGATGTGTCCAACTTTAGATAAATAGCTGAAAGCTGACTTATATTAATGAATCGAAGCTCAACTGAGGAACGAGTGCTAATCCAGTTTTAAAGTATTTGCTCTATTAAAGATGTCAGTCTTAGCTCTGCTCTTCTCCTTGCTTCAGGTCTGAAACTTTCACAAAACATTCGGTGGCGGCTAATCACCATCTCTGTGAAAAACATGGGCTGCTCTTTATGGGCCTTCTTTGTCAGGGATGTGGAACCCTGAAAAGTTAGCATATCTTTTTTGTAAACTTAAAAACATTTTAAATTCCGTTTTCTGGCCTGTGGAAGATCCCAAGGCTATTCTGACAATAGTTGTTTTCTGAATAGTGCTTTAATGAATTCCTTAATGAGTTACTGGAATATTCCTCCTTTAGCTTGGGGCGGGGGGAAATTGAAATCATGCCCTATGTAAACCAAAAGAATGTTTAAAAAGAGATAATTCTTGTAATTATGAAACTTTATCTATGTTTTCAGGCTGTAGTTGCGAAAGCATTTTTATATTTATAGTATTATTTATCTTCCTGTGTTTATGTAATTTGTGCATTAAATCTGATTTCTGATGTAAAGACTTGTAACACAAGAAGCAGCAGTTGCTGAATTTCAGTTTCATCAGCAAAATATGAAATATCTCTGGAAATACTTTTCCGCTCCATATAGTTTTGTAACTAAACTGAAATAATTACATTGAGAACTATTATGTGTAATCATGTATCCATATAAATAACAAAACAAACAGATGGATGAATAGCTGAAGTAACTATTGGCCATGATACTTGAGTTTTGTTTTTTTAAATAATACTTCTTAGCACTGCTGCTTTATTTAGAGTACTGTTTATATTATTTTAGCACAAACCTTTCTATAACATGTTTTCAGAGGTTTGTGGTGACTGATTTTATCAAAGGGTGTTGGAGTACCACAATGCCTTTCTGTTACCCAGTAGAAAATATGAGCAAGTGATACAGGATTTGCTGTGTCATTTATGAACACGAATGGAAGGAAAAGTGTAAATAATCGGTGTGTATGTTTGTAGGCACTTGGTTTCTTAAGGCATTTTGTTCTATACCTCTCTACTGTTGTAGTAGCCTTGTCACTTCCATGTTTCTACTACATGAATTAATCAATATTGGGGTTAAAAACCTGTGTGAGCAGCTCCCAAGCTGAGCTCGGTGCAGGGGTTAGGGAGTGTACTGTAGTAAAGCAGGAGTCCCTGAGGAGTCCTGTGTGTGGAGGGCATCGGTGGTGACATCGTGGAGGAACCTCATGGCTTGACATGGTGATTTCCTCACTGGTTGCTGACAGAGCTTGCTGGGGGCGCAGCTCCTGAGCAGCTCTGAAAATGCACCTGTGAAGTGCCTGAGAGCCTCTTCAAACATCCAAATACCTTTTGGAAGTCCAGCCTTAGGTGTCTGTGTTTGCTCTGCCTTCTCCTTCTTCTCTGAACAAAGCACGGAAGTACTGACATCACTCAATTTGAAGTTGAATATAATAAAATAACATATGTTTAGGGAACGTAGCTGAATAGCCCGTGGGTCACAGGAGGAGGTAACCGATCCTAGGCAAGGAGTTGATGAGTGAGGTTTTGGTACAGTCTGACATCAAGGACTTTCAGCTGTGCTGTGTTAATAGAGTAGGGCTCTCCTAGTTTCCATACATGGAATAAAAAAAAAAAATTCAGAAGACATAAGATGGCAAACCCTGGCGCTTGTGGTACCTGCATAAGGCTGAGGGAGTTGTTGGGAGGGGACAGGGATCCAGGATCATGGAAAGCTCTGCTGTTACCTGTGTCTCCAGTGGCATGCCTGCCTGCCTCCAGCTGATGCTTTAGCCTTTAACATCCTCTTAATTGTGCCAGCTGGTCTGCAGGAAAAAATGTTGGATGTAGGGAATGATCCAGTGAATGTAGTTGGGTGGTTTTATTGAGGAGGCGCTTCTGCTTCCGCCTAGTGTGTGTTTAGTATTATCTGTAGCGAAGGCTGTGTATCAGAGATGAAGTGAAATGAAAGCAACTGGTAATGTAAAAAGTATTCCTGTAGTGGACCCTGGAACAGGAAATATCTCAATGCTGAGACAGAGGGAAGTAGCTGATGATAATTTGAGTTTCCAAGTCTTGACGCAGATGGTGAACAATTTAAAAGGACGCTTGCTTTCAGAAAAATCTGCTGTGCATATGATTTCAGTGAACAAATCATGACCCTGAAATGGCTGTGGATTATCGAGGCAGTGACTTGGAATGCCCTGTAAATACTGTCCTCTAAAGGAGGGGATGCACTGCAGTTTTAATGACTAAGTAGAGATATGGTTAAGCATGTCACTTGGGTCAGGAAAGTTATAGATAAGGGTCTGTGGGAACCTTTACAGTTTCTCTTGACTATATATAAAGTTATTCTCCAAAAATATGAGCATATAAATAAAAACTAGCATCAAGGTGGGAAGAAGTGGAGTTTCACTTTTAATTACTATTGTTTATTAAGCAACGGAAAGGGCTAAAAGAGGATTTGTTCGTCAGCTCGGTTGCCTTGCATGGACCTCCTGTTGGTCCATGACTCTGAAGAAGGCACCAGCTGCAGGCATGACTGAGCCTGTGCTTATTCCCTCCTTAACTGTTGTGGAGACTGCTGTAGCACGGCGAGCTGGGAGTCTCTCCGTCCTTCCTTCTGCCTTGCAGTACAGCCTGGCTTGGAAAAGATTGCCCTCTTGGTTTCTTTTTTTTTTCCCCTGCTGCTTTGAGGCCTCATGGGAGCATGTTAACATCTTTGCTGTTTTGTGTCGGACAATCTATGGCTCATTTGGAGCTTGAATATATAGAAAATAATGCTTATAGTGAGCCTGTAGTGTGCTCTAACATGAGGTGATGGTGATGTTGCCTGGTGAACTTGGCTGCTGGATGGCCTGGTGGCTTCAGGCTCTGCGTATAGCAACATATATTGCTTTGTATCTTTTGAGCAAAACGTGATTATGATACAAAACTGTCCACAATTATACATGAAAGCTTTCTCGCTACCTGTTTGTTTTCCTTTGTATGTTTTGTAATCTGTCATATGCTTCTTAATTTTTAATGTTTTCCAAGCTTTTTTCTTTATTTCTCATATTTTGTTCTTACACACAAATGCCCACCAGTTTTCTGCAGGCATCACCTTGTCTTGTCCCTGCTGGAATTCCTTCCTACTTACCTGGCTACCCCTGTTTCACCCTTCCCATTGATGGGAAATAGTGTTTATCTTTGGAGACTTATAACTGGGGCAAATGGAAAATATGAGCTCTGTTGTCCTCTATTCCTCTAGTAAGGAACTGTAAACTCTCTTTGCTCATTTGCAGTATGTGGAGGCTGAATCACTTCACTAGCAGAGGACATATGCGTTAGATATGGACCCTCATCCACCTCGCGCTGTTGGGCTGTCTGACTGTTGCCTGTTATTTTTTTTCTTGCCGTGACTAGTAGGTGCTAAGTTGTGTCTCCATCAATCTGTAGCCTTCCCGATGCCTCTTTGACCAAGAATCTTAGGTGAAGCAGACTTGAGAGACTTTTTTTCCTTCCATCTGAGGTTGGCATGTCCTGTGTTGTGGTTTTGGTGTGTTGTGTTGTGTTTTTTTTTTTTTCTTCTGTGGATTGATCTCTGAAGTTTCCTGTGTAAAGGGAAGGTGGTATAACGGTGGTTTTACTAATAGTTTTTTTAGTAAGTTGGTTTGAAAAAAAGTGGTTTGTGGCTTTTTTAGTTTAATTTTGGAGGTATTTGGGCTTCCATTTCCAATCAGAGTTACTCGGTAGAAGGTATGTCTTTGGTATGGCAGTATCTAACTGCTTCCTTCCTTGACAGCCTGTCAGAGCATTTGTTGGCAATCTGTCTTCCACTTGTCTGTCACCTTAGTCAAGTCTGTTCTGCACATTTTTTGGTGTCTCTTCTGATGCTGCTCACTAACAGTTGGGCATAAAGACAACCAACCCCCTTTTTCTCATGGACTTCCCTGGCGGTTGGCAGCAGTGTGCAGAAGAGCAACTCAGAATTCCTGTAAGACTGGGACTTGCTCACAAACACAGCAGCTGGCATTGACTCCTTCTTCAAATGAACTTAGTGACCTATGACAAAGCACTGGAAGGGATTGAAGCAGTGGATAAAGATCCCTTTCCCAAAGTTTTCGGTTATTGAGTTCTGATGAGAAAACAGTTGTTCTTGCTCACAAGTGGAGTGGCTGGAGATGAGAACAGATATTTTCGTGCTGCAGAAGTATTTCTTAGGGAGTAGTTTCCATAGTCTGTGAGTCAAATGGGATGCGACAGCAACCCCAAACTTTTGATGGAGAGCCAAATATTCTTTTGGTATTTATTATATTATGCTTTGTTTATTTGTTGGTTTTGTTCTTGAGTGTTTCACTGTAACTAGGAGTCTAAAAGGATTGAAAAAAGCATTAGACATTGACCTGGCTCATGGGGACATCTATGTTCGCTTTAACACTAAAGCGTTACTGTCCTAAACAGTCCCAGGACTGATAAGGTGCTGACAGACGAGGGAATTTTTTTAGTGCTGGCTAATAGAGAATGTCTTGGTGTGGCTCTAAAACGCTGATTATGGGGACTGGACTTTGGACTCTGTTTAGCCCGATCTGGTCTCTCCCGCTGAGTCACGCTACTGGGATGTTGATGCAGGTAGCACATGTGCAAGTTTTAAGGGGATTATCACAAAGCCTTCCTTAAACCAGTGCTACCTTGTAATCTTGCCTGCAACATCCATGGGGCGTTACTCATTTAGTCAGTGTATGCTGCCCACATAATGGGAAGAGTGGCCCATTAGCAAGGCTTTATTTGGGGAAAAAAACCCTTTTTTGGGAAGCAAGTGAGAAGCGAGGAGTGCTCAAGTAGCTCACTTCAGGCTCTGTGGGGTAGGAGTTCTTATTCCTAAAAAATAAAGCAGTGGACTAGATATAGCTGGATAAGCACATTTTAATAAAGAGAGAATTACTCAGTTATGGTGCATTTTTAGAAGTTTTGTGTGGGTTCAGCTTGTGTTTTGATTTTCTGGTTGAATGTATTCTTGAAATGGTTTATCAACAGATTTTTATCAATCACTTCTGCTGCAGAAGAGGCCTCTGTTTATTTACTGAACTGTGATAACCGAGTGATTTAACTTGTTCAGATTTGTGCTTTAAATATAGAAAGTACAGTTTGGGCTGAATGAAACAGTTGCCAGTTTCCACAGTTACAGCAGACGAAGGTGAACGTGTTCTTGGCTGAACAGTGGAAGAAGTTTTAATAGAATTAGGGCTCGAATATCTAAAATACCGGGATAACTGTGTACGCTTTTACAGTCCAGGCGTGATGCCATCTTTTAACGCAGCATGCTGATCTGGGAGCTGTTCTTCGATTGAGATGTAAATTCTAAGATTAGGAGTTCATGTATTGTTTGTATAATAGTGTTTTGGTGCCTCCATAACGTGTATAAGGAGTATAGAAAATATAGAATAGTTTTGCGGAGGGGAAATAGGATAATTGAATACCAGCTCAAGTGTTGATAAGATGGGTAGGGTGGTGATAGTGTTGAGAAATGGCTGAGTAAACTTAATAAAAAGTAAAATACTGGTGAACATTAGTGAAGCCTTAGGCTCTACCACTGTGTTTCTGTTCTTACTGTGTCTGCACATCACAGGCATTTTTGTTGTTACCTTTGCATGCAGCAACACAGTTTTGCTCTTGGGGCACTAATGGACCAAGAAACATTTTTAAAGCTTAAATTGTTTTTCTTCAGAACACCAAAGGCTCCTAATCGAGAGGAGTAAGTTGGGTGCCTACTGGAAAATGGCACAAATACTTGCCCCCTCCCCATGCTCCGTCCTCAGCAGGCAAGTTTTGGAATGGGATGAGTATGTATTAAAAATAGGCTGTTTTGTGGACATGGGGACTTGAAATGTGCTAGCTCTCTGTTTTTTATAGTAGTTTTGTTCTGAGGTAGAGGTCTTGCCAGTGTTGAATGAGTTGAATACTCCATTAGTCTAATAACCAGTGGGGAAAACAAATGTTTTAAGGTGAAAGTAGTTGTGGAGGACAGATATGGTGTCCAGTTTAGCACAAATTTGTGCTACCAGTTGGAACTTGCCAAATACAAACATTTGAGAAATCATTACAGGGAAAGGGTGGTTCTCAAGCCGTTGCTTCCAGTGGGGCAGAAACAGCACTGACCTGCTCCTCTAGCCACGAGCTGGCTCTTGCCTCCTCCCTTGACTCGGGCTATCCTGGGCTACCAGCATCATGTGCTTCACCTCAGTCAATAGTTGGAATGATGCTGGAAAGGTAATATGCAAAAAAGAAAGAATAGTTAAAATATTTTTTTTTTATAGCAACAGGTTAACAAGTTACTGCCAGGTTAGTGGCACCATAAACACCCTACTAGCATTAATATACGTGATTGTCAGTGGTGTTTTTAAAATACCCTCTTTTCAGGGGGTTATACTTAGGAAGTAAGGTGTTACGGCCTTGAGCTATTCTGAATTAACGAGGGTGATTTTGAGGCTTGGGGGAGTAAGAGTAGTAGTTATAAGGGTCACCTTTGACATGTTTCAGTAGGCTGAGGGGTGCCCTAGCCATGGGGAACCAAACTGGTCAGTAGGACAGGACTCAACGGCTGCTGGTGGGAAGTTCTCATCTGGGAATTTCCCACATCCATTTGTGATACATTATTGGCCTAGATCAACTTTAATTAGACTAGAAAAGGCTTTAGAACAACCAAATTAACTCATGATCAAATTGAGTGTTGCGGAAAAAGGTGTGGAGTTGAACATCTGTACGCAGAGCTTTTGGGTGTTCCTCTACTGTGGTTTTCCCCAATTCCCAGAAGTCTGTGTATTTGATTTATGGAGAGAGTAAAATATGATGCTGGGTCTTTAAAGAGTAGCAATACCAGATCAGTTACATTTGCTTCTCCTTATTTCTTCTGGAGTGAACATAAAAATTAGTATGGGTTGAAAGGATTCCCCTCAGGTGGGAAACACAGAGTTTGTACGGGTGTGAGCTCCCTCTGACAACGCTGAAAGGAAACCCCATTGCTGGGGAAAGGGGCCGATGGCGAGAGACGGGCTCTCGGCAGCCCGGAGCGAGCCGGACAGTGACTCTTTGTTAAGGCTCGCTGCTGAGCCAACTCTGTCACTCCGCTGAAAGCGGCACGAGGCATGTGATTTCTACTAGTTTGGGGAAAAACAATTTTTCCCCTGTTTTTGCAAAATGCCGCTCTTATCTTTTAATGCATTCAGTGCTGTTTGACTCGCTTCCATGGTTACGTTTTTTCCATTAATTCTAGTATAAGATACAACTTCAGGAAAAATATCACATATTTCCAATTTCTGCAATAGCCTAGCTGTTGTGGAAAAGAGAAAGTGTTGGTGGATCAAACTGTGGCTCTTAGCAGGTAATTCTTCTCTCTGGCTGTTATTTCTAAGAAAGCAGAACAAGTTCCTTGGGGATTATTTGACTCTGGATCTGTGCTCTTTCTCTGTAGTTCTTGCTGTTGGAGACAGCTTGAAAGACTGAAAGACAAATAAGGTGATGGCAAGTAAAAATAAATTGAACAACGTTTGATGTGTAAAAAGCCTAAAACTCCTCCTTCTGTCTTCCCTATCCCATAAGCTTTCCTGAGAAGGCAATGGAGGAATTTTGATTTTGTTTTCCTTTGTAGAAATGCTGAGGAGGAAGAACAGTAGGAAATGAAAACTTCTTCCCATCACCCCATTTTGCTCTTGCTTTAGGCTTTTTGCTCTGCATCATCAGCTCTATATTGCAGTGAATAGTGTCTTGCAGGGGCCGTTTTTTTACTAACTATTTCCGCAGTAGTGTGATAGCAGTTTTATTGTGTTGAACTTGATTTTTATAGCCATTGAAACAGCTATTAAAATATAGCTGTGACATTAAGCTCACTGCTGTCGAAGTGCTTAGTAGAAGACACCTTTACAAAATTACGTTCGGTGCAATAGAGACCTGCTGCAATGGCAATGGAGAAGCCTGAAGAAGCAGGGGACTGATGCGTCAAGAATCTTCAGATGGAGCTGAGCGCAGACTGGATTGTTTTTATTAAAATCCTTATGCAGATATAACTGGGCTATGTTCTTGCTGGCTTTTGCGTGGCAGCAGCCGAAAGCTGAAAAAGATTTTTTCATAAAGATTCTTCTGTGAAGGATGAAGGAACTGGCTGTGTCAGTCATCCACGACCAGTCTTCGATCCAACCTGTATAGGAGGTGCTGCTCCCAGCCATTTGGGAATCTGCACGTCCTCCTTCAGCACCAAATTGGCAATTTGTGATTAAACATTGGTGCCTGTGCAGACTTTGACCATAATTTCACAGAATCGTCAAGGTTGGAAAAGACCTTGAAGATCATCCGGTCCAACCATGAACCTCACACTGACCGTTCTCAACTCCACCAGATCCCTCAGCGCTGGGTCAACCCGACTCTTCAACCCCTCCAGGGATGGGGACTCCCCCCCTGCCCTGGGCAGCCCATTCCAACGCCCAACAACCCCTTCTGCAAAGAAATACTTCCTAAGAGCCAGTCTGACCCTGCCCTGGCGCAGCTTGAGGCCATTCCCTCTTGTCCTGGTGCTTGTTCCTTGGGTCAAGAGACTCATCCCCCCTCTCTGCACCCTCCTTTCAGGGAGTTAGAGTACTATATATATAATATTATATATATTATATATTTTTAACATATATAATAATATATATTATATATAATTGGCTAAGTATATAATGAGTTGTGGCAAGCAATACAGTATGCCTTGCATTGCTTAATGGTAGTGAAGGAAAAGGGAAAAAAGGAAAGGAGGGAGATGGGGAGAACAGAGAAATAGAGATCACTGGTCTTGTGCTGGTTTAGCCTGGATCACTGGGTTGGGAAGGATTTAAGGGTTTGCCTGTGTTGTGCATGTAACTCTAATACAGTCTCTTTCATAAGCTGGGTTTAAGCTTGAGCTTGTTGAGTTTGGGGATGTTTGCCCCTTTTTCTGTGTTTGGCAGGACAGGTTTGAACTGCACTGCTCTACTTGGGACCTGCTCAAGGCTGTGGTCGATATCCGTTGGAGTTGATGCTGTCGCCCTCCCACGTTCGCTGCCTTTGCTGGTTTTCCCCGATTGCTCCGAGTTATTTATGGAGCTACTGCAGGAGAAGCGCTGAGGTTCTGAGCAAGCTGAACCGCTTGTAACTGTTGGCTGAGGTGGGCGGCAGCGGCGGTGTGAGGGAAGGGGCAGGGCCGTGCAGCTGGAGGCACACCAGCCCGGAATGGGCGTGGAGCCACGGCGCTGCCAGCTTCGGTCACTCACCATCTCTTGGGGCACCTCTGTCTAATGATACGGCCCGGCGTTGAGTCATGACCGGTTTGGATGTACTTGATCCTCTGCCAGCACTGACCTTAAGCTGAACTAGTTCCTCCTGCCCTCCAGCATTTAACTCTTTTCCTTCCTTCTTGTGCCCAGCAGATACCTTGATGCATTTTATGCATAGCAATATGGAAGGCTTTGCAAATTTTGCAAAGACTTCAGGTAGAGGCTGTTTTTAATTTCAGTTAATTAAAAGCACAGAAGTTTTCCTTCAGACACACCATGGTGCTTGCTCAGGCGCTGTCTTTGCCTTCCTTGAGGATGCCCACCATAGCAAGCGCCGCGTTATCGCTTCTCAGTGTCCCCCAGTGAAATGTAGGAAATTCATGGGAACATCAAAACTCACTTACTTTGTGATTCTGCGTTACCAGATGCCGAGACATCTGCCTCTAGATAATGTTTTCTGTTTGTCTAAATCAGCATCTTGCTTTTTCTACAAAAACAGTGTTAAGAGCTCGGGGTGGTGTGATTACTTCTCACATACAATGTGTTCGGTTAATGGACTTTTTAATATTAAAAAATCGATTTGAATGTTCTTGATTGTGCTTCTTGTTAGCTATGCATTATGGCACATTATTAATGCTGTTATAGTCAATAATGATACCTTTTTTTTTTAGCACTAGTTTCAGCTTTATACCCTCAGTACTTAGTGGTGAAGTACTCTGAATACAGATTAAGTAGTGAGAAGGAGGAGGGAGAAAGCTGTTAAGAGAGTGAGTTGGCATCTTACTTTATTAGCTCTCTAAAAATAAAGTATCTGGCTTAAAAGGGGGGAGGAGGAAAAGCAAGAACCTGAACCTGGTTCCTGGAAATTTTGGATAAGTCCAGAACTTTTTTTAAAATTTATTTTTAATTAGTGCAGAAAGGACAAGTGTGCATCTTGTTCTGTCCTACTTGAGCTCTGCCTGCAGGATTCAGCAACAGGGTGGTTACACTTCTGGAAGGCAATGTGACTTAAGTTTGAGGATTGCTCTGGATTTGTGAAGCTTCCTCAGCTTATTAATTCATGTTGGGTAGTGATAAGACACCAGATGTGTTGCGGAACATATTGTTCCCCTGTGTTGCTGTCTGTTATAAAACCTGACACATCTAGTTATGTATATAGAGGTTTGGGTGGCCCTTTGCTCCTTCTAAGCTGTGCTCAACCAACAGTCGATGCTGCACTGGTGCTTTGGTTCTCCTCTAAATGCAGAATTCAAGTCATGTTCATGGATTTAATCAGTAAGATGTTGTGTGTGAGGAGGAGGAGCCATGAGCTGTATCTTCATCGTTAGCTTGGTGGTAACTGTTCAAGTCTCGGAGTTTCTTCAGGCTTCTCCTCTCTTTAGGAAATTCATCTTTTGTGAATGTTTGGATGACAGAATAACTAGAATATTAAGAAAGACCTGTGAACCAAGCTTGGTGAGACCAAGAATGACAAAACACAAGGTGACTTCCGTAAGGCAGGAAGACCTGCCCTCAGTTAATACACGTATGAACTAATAGTCCTTAACAAATCTTTGGTGCAACTCCTGACTTGTCCTTTTTCCTTCTTCCTTGTCCATTAGCCTCAGCTTTAAAAATTGGAAACTTGTCCGGTTAAGTAAAACAGGACTAAGGAGTCTCCCTAATACTGAAAGCAACCACTTTCCTTTTAGAGAAAATAGGAGGAAAATCTTCAGGTTTCTTTTATTTTTAATACTAGGGAATTTGCAAAAGATTTTGCTTTTACTTGTGCGATTTCAGTCTGCTTTTATGGAAGAAGCACAATTATGATTTTGGGAGTTTTTTAAAAGACAGTGCAAAATAAAGCTGATAATGTGTTAAATGTAGTCTGCTTTCTTGGAACGATTAATACAACCTTTAATGCAAAGTAATTGCAGGGAATATTATTCTGTAACATTTTAATGCTATCTTAAGATCTGAGCTTTCCTACAGTCAGAGAAAAGCTTTTTCAGTATATATTGATGTTACCTTTGTTTGTTTTTTCCTTTTTTCCCCTCTGTCACCTCTCCAATTCTTTGTGTTGCACTCATCATTTTTCTAATGTGCGCAGATTAATGAGTGCAGCTCAGTAGAGGTGTTTGTTTTGTATTCTTTAGCAGTAAATGGGTTTTTAGTGCAATTACTGTAATGCCCTATTCATTGTTCCTTTCTTTATCAACTCCTAGAGTTGAAAAAATTGCTCTTTCTATGCCCACACTAATCCTTTGCTTTTGGCACTTCAGTACTTTTGCGTAGATGTGCTTTGTGGTTGTGGTGGGAGGAGGAGGGGAGCAGGGAGAGCCTTTACCCGGAGAGTTGCTCGACTGAAAGCACAGCTCATGAGGAAAAATATCTTTGGTGACACTGAAACCTTCTGTCCTGCAGCATGGGAAGGAGAGGTGGATTGAGGATGGTTTTGTTACTGTGACCTTGTACTTTTTTTTCTCTTTTGCCATCCTAGTTCTGCTCGTTGCATCTCAGAGCTGAGACCCACAGTTCACGGATATATTTGCTGGATGCTCTTCAGCCTTGGTGCCAGCTAACTCCGCCTCAGCTAACTGACAGGCATACTAAACCCATATGCTGCTGGCTTTGATCGGTGCAGATCTCAAGAGCCACAACAGTTCTTTAGGCATCAGCAGCACGTCCCCTAAAATGACAAGGTGCTTTCCCTATTATGAAGAGTTTTTGTTTAACTCAGTTTTTATAAGCAGATTAGATATGAGAACACACCTGAAATGGTCTTTATGGAAGCCGGTGCAAGTGTACCCATAACATGGCTGTCAAGGAAATAATGGTTTATAGGTGTGATTTTGCAAATATAATAGGCCCCCACAGACTGATAGATTAAATCAGTTATGGTTAATGATGCTTAGAACTGGAAAATAAAGCTCTTTGTGCACAACTTTGAGAAAATGCTGTGGTCATTCTCTTCTGCAGTCTAACCTTATAATTAAAAAACGCTGGTCAGATGCAGGTGCCTGGGAGGTGCATGGCTTGTGTCGGAGACCTCAGAGAGCAACTGCCCAAGGGTTTGCTGCAGGGAGAGCAGTCCTCTACTCCGGGAAGGAAGTCACCTTCCTTTAAAGCTGATTGCCATATACTGGGCTGTATGAATGTGGTGCTTCGTGGATAGTGCAGGCTGTAGCCCAAGCTGAGGGAAGTGGCAGTGGGTTGCAAGAGCCTGAGCTACTCCTGTATTCCTTCTGTGCAAAGGCTGCACATTTGGAGCTCAGAAAGCAGCATCTGTCGTGAGCTCCAGTGACTTTGGTATCTCTTCTGCATGGTCTCTTAAGTTACCTCTATCACATGTATCCCTTAAGGAGAAAATGCGTTGTAAATAGCATTATTCTCAATGATAAGGGATGAGAGTATTCAGTTGCAATAGAGAAGCTTAGCTGTGCCTCTTCAGTTGAAGCTTATTAGAGAGGAAAAAAAAATAATCTGTGCATGGATGAAGACCATCGGGATGCTGTATTAGTATTAACCATGAGGTTAACTTGCATTGGTTAAGTCTTTAGTCATAAATCTTTTGATGCTTGAGTAACCATGCTCCTTATCTTGCTTGTGCATTGTAGCAAAGGTTGTTTTTAACTTACGAGGCTGTGTAACTCCTTTGCCAAAACAGTGAGCCTTGATTCTCAGTTCAAGCAGGATGGGGAGGCCTGATGTTAGTTGATGTAAGTATTCCTAAAGCTTCATCTGGTTTAGAGCTCTCTGAGCTGAAAATCTGTTGCACTGAGAACTGGATTTTCCAAATTAAGCAGAAATTATTTCAGTTAAAAAAAACAATTAAAATTTGGAAGTTATACTTCAGGCTTTTAAATATTTTAAATGGTGACTCAGAATACTGTTGATCAGACAAAATAAAAGAATACCAGTTTCATTCTTTCTTCCTCCAAACTTTGTTTTCCTTTTAATTAAAGCTTTGTTGTCTGCTCTAATCAAACATTTTCACTGTCATAACATCTTTTGATGTCACTCTGCTTAAAGTATCCTGAGAGGGAGTTACTTGCTATCTTACATAGGAGTATGCAGTTTAGTTCAAGCCTGGTTTTGTAATCACAGGGGTGGAATGAACTTTATAGTTATTTTAGTTGTTTACTTCATGATCTGTCAGTGCTGCTGCAAGCCAAAAATTTGTTTTGGTTTGGTTTTTGTTTGTTTTGGTTTTTGTAGACCTATTTTTCATACATATATATATATATATATTTAAAGATAAATCTTCCCTCTGTGGCCATTGGTCCTTGCTCAGTTCAGGTCTGGGGGAGCTGTTGTGGGCAGTAATAACCACTTGATGGCTGTTTGTCATCATCTGTCGAAAGAATTGGTCATTTCAGTGCAGCTCCTGTTACGTGACCCTCCTTGTTATGATAGACACCAGTTAGCACTCTTGGCTATAAATTTTAATGGCTTTTATTCATAGCTGCCTTTGATCCTTAGTGTTATTCCATTTAAATGTTTGAGAAATGCTTAGCTGAAGTGTGAATTGAGTACAGGACTGTTTCTAATCTGTCATAACGCGAATTTTTCGTGACTGAGATGTCTGGTATGAGGCAGCAAGATTGTGTGTCAGGGTTCTGAAGGTGGTAGACTTGAGTTAGATTCTTTTTTGGATGTGTTGAGCACCCACGGGTCCTCTCAACTCTAGTGACAGCAGTGAGTGTTGAAGACATCTAAGTAAGTACCTGAAGGATGGAGTTAGGTGTGGAACTCCAACCACGCAAGTTTGGAGGAGTTCATATTGACTGTGTGACTTTGTCTTCCCTTATGCACAAAAGCTGAATGGAAAACATTTCTGACTAGTGTTATCGAGCAGTCTGTCCCATGTGCTGTGTATTCACCATTGTTAACATTCCTCTGCTCAGAGCAGTTTAAAATGTTAATTTTTCTTAATGCAGAACCCTCTTCTCCTGCAGAATAGCAATTATGGCTTTGAAATATTCTGTGCCAGATACCTAGGAGGGAGGCTTTATATCTCTTTAATAATGAAAAAGTTAACAAAAACGTTAAAACAGGAATAGCTAGCTTGGCTTGTTTTGATGTCAATAAAACTATATTACTTTTTAAAGCCTTCATTTAAATACTGTTGATACTAGTCTCTGCGATGCACTTGACCTTTATTCTTTTTTAGCCTCAAGTGTCTTCTATTTATAAACTTACACTGTATACTATATTTTCTCTTCCAAATTGCTTTTCCATATTTTTTTTTCATTTTTGCACTTGGATATATTTATTTACTACTTAACTCTAAAGTCTGTAGTCTGTCAAGCAGAGGAGTACCACAGAGAAAAGGACCAGGGCGACCTGTCATGTATTTGTTGCTGTTAGCATTGTAAACTGGGATTTGAGAAATTCTGGGGAGAATAAATAGTAACTCCTAGAGGTTGAAAATGAAGTCACGGCCATGGTTGAAGGCAGTGCTGGGCGCTGTGCCCCGTCCTCGTGGTGGGATTAGACCTCATGTGCCCGCTTGGGATGTTTCCTGCTTGCATGCTTGGGGCTAAAGCGATTATCAGATTTGAGGTCAAGAAAGTATTTTTCTACAGTTACCAATTATTATAGATGTAATTTATGTTGTTGATGTTCTGTGTAATGTGGGCTCTAGCCTGCTTCTTGGGACTGCTTGGGAATAGGAGAAAATTGAGCAGGTAAGTGAGGGTCTTTTCTGGGTCTGGTGTCTCATTGCCTTTATAACTGTGACTTTTGGCCTTTTGCTGTAGGTTTTAAGTTTGAGGGTTTTTTTGGAAGTGCTTTGTGACCTCTAATGAGCGCAGCATGTGTTTTTAATGTCCTGTCAGCTCTCTTGGTCTGAACATCTGTGAAGATTTCCTGCGAGGAGGGGAGTTACACGTAACTTACCCAGGTCTTTCTGTTCCAATAGTAGTATCTGAGAGTCCCACTGGGGCACAACTGACCAACGCTACACACCAACCCTGTCCCTGGAAACTAATGTAGAAAGAAAAGCAGGTGGTTATCTGAGGGGTGGTAGGAAGTTTTGAGGTAACGATCATATTCCAAAAATGCTTTCACTCTCCAAAGAGTTATGACAAGAAGTAATAAATTACAATTCTCAGCTATTTTTCCAAAGCTATCCTTTGACACTGCATGCTGCAAGCTGTCACTTTGAGCACAGCTCTTTGTGTACTGGAAGGGGGAAGATGAGAGGTATGTAGCACATCACAGTGAAGGAGGAAGACTATATTTGCCATTTCATTAGTTGTTAAGCATAGCGTATAAAACGCCTTTAAACTTGGTAACCTCATCGGAGGGAGTAACTGCAGTTGCAGAACCATGCAGAAACTTTTGTGGGTCCACCTTGATTATAATTGATTAACCTCAGTCTTGTGAGATACTGGAGTTGATGTCTTTGATCACAAGGACCCTACGTGGTATTGGAGGATTATGTTTCTTACAGAGAATTTCCTCCATATCAAACATAAAAATCAAGCTTTAGGAGTAATAACTGTTTTATTTTTCAGATTATTAATATTTTTTTCGACCAAACCTAGGGTGCAGTGCTATTTGTCAGATAAATTTCTGGGCATTGCTAATCTCAGTGCTCGGAGTTTCTAGATTTTCTTTTGGGAACGGTAGGGAGGAACAGTCTTTGAACTACTTTTTTCTGGTTGTAGTTTATTATCTTCTGAATATGGCAGTTCTCAAATTCTGCTTTGCTATCAGACACGTCTTTAAAAACCAAAGAACACCCCCGTGGTTTGTAGTTATTGGTTATGATGTCATTTCATTGGTGAGTGGGGTAATGCATCTTTTCCAGTTGATTTATCTCTGGTAATATATACCTGGCTACTGTTTTTTTCAAAGCAAAGCAGTTTTTGTTCTCTCCAAAGTCAATCCCTGGCCAGAAGGGAAGTCTGGCCAAGCGCAGGCAGCCTGCGGGTTGGTGGCCGTGAGGCAGGAGCCACTTGCAGCAGTTGCTTCCAGCATTCCTTTTTTTTGCAGTTGACTTCATTGCTGGGTGAAGGTGTTCATCTGCTGCTCCTGCAAGGAAGACAGATGTGGGTGGGCATGGGTGGAGGCTGACTGCTGCTCTGTGGGGCAGTGATGAGCAGACTCTCCTCCAAGGGTTGGGTTGGAACTCGCGACCTCCGATGAATTCGCTTTTGGAGTATATGTAGCTGTGGGATTTCCCATTTAGGTGCATCTAAACAAATCTGAGAGTTTTCCCTCAGTCCAGAATCGTTTCTGCCCTGCTTTAGGTCTCCAGTATTGACACCAGCTGGGTGTAACATGAGGGTCCTTCAGTTCCCTCGCACGTTGTGCCTCTTGCTGCTATTCTGGATGGTAGGGGTCCAGGCTTTTCCTGAAATCAGCACTGGAAAGGGAAATGGCTTTCACTTTATTGTCACTCCTCACCCTGCTTGTGACTGGAGCCACTCAGAAATATTTGTGAATACAAATGCATTTGGTGAATTTGCAGGTTGTGGATGTTGTTGGGGCTTGCTAATGAGTAAAGTATGTTAACTTGATTGGAATACTATAAAATGGGGGATAGAACCAGTCTCTCCCATGAATACATTGGGTTGATGCAGTTACCTCTGGCACTTGGGAATTCTGAAATTATGATTATAAATGAAAATATAATATGCATGCAATAAATTAATGAAGGGACTGATAAATCATTCTTTAATATTAGTGGTGGTAATTTGAGTTTTCTAAAGACACTTTGTAGGTTTTCTCTGTGGTGAACTGAGAGCGGAAGACCGTGCAGTTCATTACAGAGCTGTGTAAAATTGGCATAAAGTGCTGGAAGACAGGCAAGTACAGCAAAAAAAATTATCTGAATGTATTGTTATGAAGAAGCAAAGCATTATAAACAGAGTGAGGGACTGACTTTAGAAAGTGGACATGTGGCTTTTCGAGATTTGTTACGGGGGGAAATATTAATGAATTAAAGGACTTGGCCAAATTGTCACAAAATTTTTTTACAGAATCCTTTACAAAAAGGTTGAGAGTTGCAACAGTGAGTAATGAAAACAATTATGTAGAGAAACAAAAATCCTGGAAGCTGTGTTGACTTGCATGTGCTAATAGCAGCGTTTCCTCTGTCCAGCTCTCTACAACTACGATGCGAGGGGACCAGACGAACTTTCCTTACAAATAGGCGACACCGTGCACATATTAGAAACATATGAAGGTAAGTTGGAAAAATCTGCTTTTAAAAACATTGGGTTTGCAGTTGCATTGCTTTTCTGTTTGTGACCTTATCTTCTCATGTTATCAGGTGACGAGTTACTTTCTTGCTAAAGGACAAAACGTATTATTTCTGATGAACGCAGGATTAACCAATGCTAGTTGTGAATGAAGAGGCATGGGGTTGATATCTGGTGAATAACCATTTCCTTTTCTATAGAAGATGGATGTTCACACAGCTTTGTTTATATCAATTGTATGGATCAATTTCTGTGGATCAATTGTAGCATCTACCCTATGTTAGAAAAATGATAGATGCTTTTTGGATACACTTGAGTAACGCAAAAGAGCCTGCTGCTAAAAGAAGTTTAATCTGAATTTGAAAGTCACCTGGGTCCTAAATTATTTATGTCTCTCTTATAAGATGGGTACATGTGTTACAGTGCCATGGACTGATTTCAGGCTTTTCAGATGCTTTGCTTGTTTTGATAGGAAGCTGTAAAAACATTACATGTACCAAAATCTTTCCTCCTTGATCCATGTACAAGGGAATTTGAATGCCAGGTTTGATAATCAACAGAATGTGAAAATTGTCATAACATTTTTGAGCTCTTGCTTGATCCGCTACTGAGCCAAGCAAAATACAGCTCTTTCGTTATATCCTTGACTTGAAAATTCTATGGCATGCTACAGTTTGGAAGGGTATAAATAACATAACTAAACTGTTTAAAATATTGTAACAGTTTTTGTCCTGTGGAAATGTGATTTACTTTAATATATTGATTTAATCTGTTTTTCTCTAGACATTGATCTTTTGGTACATCTGTGTGATAAATTTGTTTTAGATATTGGCTTAATAGGATTATTTTATTGTTATATTTACTGAAACAGTGTTATTTCAACAAAAGTAACAAGCTCTACTCATCACTGCGCAAATGAATTTTCTCATTGTTCCTAGGCTGGCAGTTTCTAACAGAGTTCAGCTTGCCCCTGCAATGCCGAGTTTGACTCGAAGTAAATTAATCTTTCCGTTATCTGACATTATATGCTTTAATAAAAATCTAATAATACAAAAAATTTAAATGCAAATGGAATGATTTAAATATTGTGCAGCTTTGTACTCTTATATATAAATAGATTTATTTAATGAATGTGGGAGAAACTCTGAATCCTGAATAGGGTATTGTGAAACCATATCAGTTGATGACTGCTGCCAACTAAGTGGGGCAGTGGAGGTGACTCATTTTTCCCCTAGACTTGAGTAATAGACCTTCACACTCTCATGGTTGTTAGACTTCAGGCACATGGGATGAGTTCATGTTAAAAGAAATGCTAATAAGTTAATGTTCTTACAAACATTTTATACAATGATTACTCATTACGTACCTGCTGTGATGGGAAATTAGATGCCGTAATTCTTATCTCCCTTGTTCACAGAGATGCCATTATTAGGTAATTATTTGAACTTTTTGATCTCCAAGTTCCTCTATACAAAATTTGTGTAGATTGTGCCCCAGGAGGTTTTGTACCATGTGTACTAACGTCCAGGTGTGCACCTGGAACTTCCCTGCCATCGGTCCTGTCTCTCAGGGTTGTGTTAGGCTGCGGTGGGATGGGCCTATCTGAAGAAAAGGCCCCTAATAAAATGAGCATGGGACAGAAAAGTCATTTGAAGAGTCCATAATGCCTGTTTGCTGAGGATCTGTGATTCTGCTTCTCAAAGGTCTATGCCTTTTCCCTGTATTTAAGGTCATGGGGAAAAATTTGGCTTCTTTCATTGATACCTGCTGTATTACACATTCTGCTTTGGCAGCCTACTGCAGAATTGTTACTATTTTGACAGAGTTTTCTGCAATAATTCTTAAGTTAAGAGTAGTTTTGAAGATTTA
Source organism: Strix uralensis (assembly GCF_047716275.1). Taxonomy (NCBI): domain Eukaryota; kingdom Metazoa; phylum Chordata; class Aves; order Strigiformes; family Strigidae; genus Strix; species Strix uralensis. The sequence goes on from NC_133978.1 coordinate 39,791,625, forward strand.
TATGTGTCTATGGGCTTTGAAGTGGTAGATTGTAGTTGTTTAGGGTTTTTTTTACCCCTGAATCTGACTTCTTGTCAAAAAAAACATGGTAAATCCTTGCTCAGTTGGTCTTCTCTCTACAGACGAAAGAGGCTGAGAAGTTGGGAGGGCTCAGTCTCATTTTAATAGGTTTCTGTAGGATATCATATTGCTACCACGTACTCGAATGGATTGCTAAGGTGGACTTTGCTTATGTGTTTAAAATATTATTTTTTTGCCTATATGTAAAACTTATTTTGGAATTTGTTTTTATTACTATAACATTGTAATCTTTTAAATTCTAATCAAAGGAAACTTTTTTCCCCTCTGAAATGCAGGGAAAAGTTTCTACAAATAATTTAATATGCCAATCCTGTAAAGTTGCAGGCTTGTTGAAAACAGCCAATATTTTTATAGGAGTTAGGAGATTGGAAATGAATGTGCACACTTCACTGTTAAAGTTTCTGTTCTTCCAGGAACCAAAGCAAAGATGAGGCTACTTCTAGAGTAATTGATGTTGAAAGTCAAATTGGTATTTTTCTTTTGGGTAGAATTGCAGACAATTTTATTCTTTAGTTAGAAGGAGTGAGAGGAGGTTTTTTAACGTGAGCATTACAAGAAAAGCCAAACAGCAAAGCCCTGTGATTTCGTAGATACAGTGTCTTGCAGGAGAGAGGACTGTATTTCATAGCAGATATCCCAAAACAAGTATTTGCCAGATCTTTATTGTCTTAATTAATTCTGTTTCTTTATGTTATTTGGTGGAATGGGCAAACATAACATGTGATCAATAAATGTGGCTTATTAAGGTGAATAGCTATTAAATACAACAGTAAATAAGCTTCAAATCCAAGCTTGCATGTTTGAACAGTAGTTAATTTCTAGTGCTGCTGCCAGTTCCTAAATTAGTATTTTCAAATAAGTTATTCCTGATACTGTAGGAAAATGTAGTTGTTGGTTGCGGTTTTGTTTTTGTCATTTTTTGTCATGTTTTTTTTTACGTTTCGGCTAGTTCATTCGAGGTGACTTCATGTATTTAAATGACGTTGCTCTTAGACGTGTGTGTTCATGGCAAGACTCAGTGCCTCCAGTTGAATCGCTCTCTTTGGAAATGGGGCTCCCCGCTGCAAGAACCTCGTTTAGGTGGTGGCTGCCAGCCACGAGCCTGGCTGGACTTGCCTGGCCGCATCAGGGCCTCTGCAATGAGCAGGAGCGCAACCAGTTCTCCAGGGCAGATTTTGGCAGCTTTCTTATCTGCAATCTCTTGTAGCTTTGGCTGCCAAGCTTCAGAAAGCAGAGGTTCGGCAGGGAGGAGCTGTCTTTGCTACGTGGCTTTTTAATCTGCAGGTGCAGTGGTTGTCCCGAGTCAGACAGCACAGAAGATGAGATGGGAGAAATGAGGTGGCTGAGATAATAGGATTGTATGTTCTTTAGTTTGTACAGAGTTATGGTGCTTATCAGTTTAGACTCCAGAACTTGAAAATGTTGGTTTATTCATATAAAACGGAGGGAATTTAGTTTTTTAATAGGATTGAAATCTGTGCATGTCTGTACACAGATTTCAGCCAGTAGAATAAGAGCTGGCAGAAACGCTTTGCCTTCTTTGCACCTGAGCCAGAAACTGGGCATGGTCGTTTCAGCAACAGTTTTTGTTGATATTGCTCTGAAAGCAATGGAAAAGCAAGATGTGAGGCCATTGCAGCCTCTGTAGGGAAGTGAACTGTGGTGGCTGTAGACACCAGATTAAAGAAGATCGCACAAACCATCCCCAAGTGATCACGGAGGATAGGCTTCTGATGCAGTGTGAAGGTGATGAATCATTTTACTTTTTGCTACTGGAGAGCAGATGAAAAATCCTGTGTGCTTGAGACTTTAACTTGTATTTCTAGTCCCAGAGCATAGATAATGAATTTATCAGCGTGTGTTTCTTCCTTGAACTTTCTTCCTGCCCTTGTTATTACCAGAAGTGGGGCTGTATTTTTTTTTTTTTCCACGTCTGCTTTGTGATCACCCCATCCTCACCCATGTTGATCTCTGGAGAGGGATGCTTTGCTGTACAAAAACCCTCTTTGCAGAGCTAGAGGGGATGGTATTGCACCCAGGCTCCATCTTCCAAAAGCTGCAGAGGGCAGTTCCGGACACTTGGGTTCTCTGGGGTGCTGAGCAGAAAGGAGTGAGCAAGCCATGGTCCAGACAAGCTGAAATATAAACCAGCCCCAGTGCAAGCAGACAAGCAAGCTAGCGCTGAGCTGGGGACAGCGTGCACAGAAGATCTCATCTGCTTTCTCTGGCACGGTCTCTTCCATGAGGCAAAATGACTGTAGTTTGTAGGGTTTTGTTTTTGCTTTGGTTATCCAGTCGCACTGAAGTGGGATGGCTGGAGAAACACTAAAAGCTGTAATGGTGATTGCTTGCAGATGTGTCGTGAACTGGGGGCACGATAAATGAGATGGTTTTCCAGGCACAGCCGCCTGCCTTGGAGCGTGGCACAGGCTGAATAATCATGCGGCATCGGGGCTGCTGCGGGGTGGGTGTTTGCTGCCTCGTGTTGAATTAGGGCTGCAGGGCTCCTTGCTCTTATGTTTTGATGTGTGAATCATAAATCCCAAAGTAGTCTTGTTTTCTGCTGAGATGACAAACGGCTGATCTACATTTGGAAACTTGCGTTTGTGGAACTTAAATAGGTTTTAACATCCAACTGATCAAACAGTACATTTTTGTAAAATTAATGCTCTAAAGTTGGTTTTATGTTGGTAAATTAGTAATTAAGTTTAAATGAATGACAACTAAACACATCATGTAAAATGCCATCTCTGTCACGTAGTCTTCTCCATCAGTTTGATCCTCATCACTCTGATTTTTATAGCTTCCAAGAAGATTTCTTTTAGCCGGGGTATTAATCCTGTAGAGAATTTAAATTCAGGTGGAGTGTGCGTGTGCACGTTGGCGGGGGTGAAGCACAATCAGAAACCATGTTAAGGTGCTGTTGAGCTGAGAAGGAACAGCTGGTAGGTGACATTAATGAACTTTTTAATGCTTTTTCTCTTTTTCCTTCCTAGGTTGGTACAGAGGTTATACACTACGAAAAAAATCCAAGAAGGTAAGTGTCGCCAGAGCAGAGTGCTCATTTTTCTCTTGGACAGAGATGTATTATGGCGTTGCATGTGTTGTTATAGCGGAGATCTCCGGCATGTCTTATGGTGCTGTAGGGGAGCGATCCAGCGTGTGTCCCCTGATCTCTAATAACTGCTGGTGTGTAGTCTCAGCCTCTGGTAAATGTGAATTTTTCATCTTAACCAAAACTTATTTTAGCAAGGCCTACAAGCTGAGTTGCGTATCTATATTTTTCAATTTAAGGGTTTATGTACGTACAGTCACTGTAGATGGCTTTATGTGCATCAGCTTGTTTTCTGCAGTAACTGGTGTACCAGAGTCTTTGCCTCACTAAAAAGTTCAGAACTTTATGTTCTAGTTGATCTGTTTAGAAGCTGACACTTTGCTTCACTGTCTGTTAAATAATGTATTACTCGTAAAACGCAATTGCATCTTGGAAAGTGATACGGAGATCTACATTGTGATTTTCAGTCGTTCTCTGCAAGAGGGGGATTAATCTTCTGCAGTGTAATTTTGCCTAGTTGTTAGGCTTTCAGTGTGCATAAAGGGTTGCTGTTTATAGCAGCCTTTCTGAAATAAAAAGGAAACAGCACAAATACTGGTTGTAACATTGTGTTTTATTTTTTGAGCATTTTACTTTATAGTAGTAATTAACCGGAATTAAACGACTTCTGGTTTTGCTTCTTCTTTCGCTTAAACACTTAAAATGTAATGTTTGCCTACAGAGGTGCATTTTGAGTTGTGTCTGCACATCTAAAAGTACAAAGCTGAGCTGTGTGGTTCGTCCCACCCATTTCCTAACCAGGCCTGTTCTGTGTTTTTTCTCGTCTATTTTGATTTTTTCTTTTTTTGGAAATACACTAAATATTTCATGAACATGCCTTGTACAGCCTAAGAAGCAATTACACATTCTTCTTGGCTTAAGTTAATTCCACGTGTTGCTGCATTTGTCTGACTGCTGCTAAATGTAATGATATTTTTTTTTTACTGGGAGAAAAAGACACCCCCACCCCCTACCCCCCCAGTTTCTGTAGTTTTCTAGAGAATTTCCTTTTTTGCATTCCTAGATGGTAAGAAAACTGAGTTACTACCTCAGAGGGTTAGGTGGAGGAACTTACTTTCTCAGACTTGAATTTTTTTAATATGAGTTTACACTATTTTGAGAATATTATTGTGTTTCTGGGATCTCAAGATAAATTTAGAACATTTTTTTTTTTTCAGAAAAGGCAGTACTGATCTTTTTCTGTACTGGCTGTTGAAGAGGGTTTTGACTTGTAGCACCTACACTAGGTTGGCAGTAGAAGACACTACGTTATGTATAGTCTGTGTGCGATGGGTTGCAGCGCAGGATGCCTGTGTCCTGGGTGTGCACGTGCCCATTTATTTCACAGCAAGGCAGCCCTTTATGCTGCCCGTTCTCATGTAGTGTTTATTTGAACTGGAAACACTGGAGAAGACACTTTGGGAACAGAAGCAACATCTTCTAGCAGGGTTAGAAAGCTTTGTTAGATGTGAGGAAGAGCAAGCAGCGGACCTGGGTTACAGGCAAAAAGTCATTTTGGAGTAGGACCATGTAAAACCATCTGTCTTTGACACTTTCAAAAGGAAATCTGTCTTAATTTGCATCTGTGTATAATCATCCAGGGACCTGGAGAATTGGGGCAAACTGTACCTTGAACTGGGGGAGGAACCACCCCTTTGCAGGGCTGCTTATGACAGGGTGTCTCTGCTGTTTTCTTTAATATTTTGAAGATAGCAAATAAGTGGTTTTAAACCTAAGGTTACAATAACACCTTCTTGAAAGGACATGCAAGATTTAAATGTACATTAAAAAAAAAAAAACAAAACACCACAACACAACCATTCTGATGTTTAAGAGGATGTGAATGGCTCTGCAGACCCGGAAATGTGTCTTGACTCTTTTTTTTTTTTTTAGGTAATAGATACAATATGTTATGTGAAACTGGTTATTTAAAACATTTTTTCCTCTCCTTCCCTCTCAAAGGGCATATTTCCCGCCTCCTATATATATCTTAAGGAAGCAATAGTTGAAGGCAAAGGGTAAGTTTGGTTTGAAAATAATGAAAACCTATTTTCCTATTTGTATCACTATAATTTCTCTGTATTATCAGAAAACTTACAGTTGTTTCCAGTTAGTTAAGTGGCTGATGATGAAAATGTGTGTGGTTCTCTTAAAAAATATTTTAAATTGGTAACTCATCAAGTTCAAAGGTGCTGTCATCAGCAGTGCTTCTGGCTAGTACTGTCCTTAGCTGCATCATCGTATAGTTGAGCTAAAGCATAACCTTCTTTGTATTAATGTAAATGTTTCAGAAGAATTAATAATTTACCATTTTTCTCTATAACTTTTCTTGCTCTCTCGACTGATAATTACCTAGATTAACTTCCTCCCCTCCCTGCCCCCTGCTTCAGTTCTAATTTCAGCTTTCCCAACTTTTTTCTTCCAGCCCTTGAGTCTTATGGCTTCTGCCTGGTATATTAAAAGAGGCCTTTGATATAAGATACCTTTCTTCTATGCAGATGAAATTTAAGTAATTTCTTAATTCTGTCTTTAGTAAGTCTTGTGGACTGAACTCCTTGCTGAAAGCCATTATCCAGGCATTGTTTTCTACCTTACTGAGTTCTGTCAAATTGTTCATTTTGTGGTTCTGCTCTGAGTTCTGTCAAATTGTTCATTTTGTGGTTCTGCTCTGAGTTCTGTCAAATTGTTCATTTTGTGGTTCTGCTCCCTTTCCTGATATGTGTGACACTAAGTTGGGGCTGTTTTTTGTTATTTAACAGCTGTTCAAGTTCAGATATTTATATATCAAATCAGCTTTGCTGGACATGCATGTAAAAGTTCTTAATATTGATAGAAAAGTTTAGTTAAAAAACAGGAAAAAAACCCCAACGAAATGCCAGGGAAAAAAAGTGGAGTGGAATTAATAAATAATTAGCCACATATGAAATGGAGTGAAACAGGATTAAAATATTTTATTCCTTTGTGCCCGATTTATTTTTATACACTGTTAAATATGTAAATGATAAAACTACTAATCATGAGATTGCTGCATAATGACATCTTTCTTGCTGATTACAAAACTGCCTTTAAGTACCCTACTTCTGAAATATTAAAAGATCTAGCTGTTGTTTCTTACTTTCATGGCACGTAATTTTAAAACAAGTCATACAGAAACTTAATGGTAATGACTGGCATGCTTAATTTTTCTTTGCAAGATTTTGAAAAACAATTATGCATTGGTATCATGGCATTGTTGTGTGTATCTGGCTTTCATCTTGGTTGCTTCTTGTAAAGTCAGTATCTCAGTAACAAATGGTATGGTGAGGAATGTATTGATATCCTTATCATGTGAGTATAGAAATAAGGGGGGGGGGGGGGGGGAAGTGTGAGCTCAGTAGCGTAGTCTGAGCCCACCAAAGTACCCTTTGTCGTGTGCCTGTACTGTCGTACACTGCTTCTCCTGTATCTGATAATATATTCTTCTAACTTCGAAATTTATAGTAAGTGATGTTATTTTTCAACCCTGTCATTATTGAATTGTCTTTGGAAAAGAACAGTTCCTTAGGAATGATGCTGCCATCCTACCCAAAAACTACTACGTAATCCAAACTATTTTTTTCTCTTCCTCTGAAGACAACACGAAACAGTTATACCCAATGAGCTCCCCTTGATTCAGGAGGTTACCACGACGCTGCGGGAGTGGTCTATAATATGGCGGCAATTATATGTTGTAAGTATCAATTTAGGAAAAGATTTACAATAGCATATCGTTTATGAAAAGAGTGATGCTGTGAAAGGTAGAGTGAGAAGTATGAAGGATCTGTTAATGAAATTCCACTTCTGTTGCTGTTTCTAAAGGCTCCTTTCAGTGTGGAAAAGCTATTCAGCATCTTCTGTGTTAAGGCACAAATCTCAGGAGTGTTTGTTTTGAGTGTTTTCTCAAATACTGTATATTTCTTGCACAGAATCAGCTTTTTAGAGTGTTACCTTGATCTAGCAATAATTTATTGACCAATTATGAGCCATTTTTCATGGGGTACTATTATACAGAATACGTTGGATTTTTAAGATGTTTGGAAACATCTAATATATGATTGTATTAAAGAAATGAAGAAAATGGTTTTAAGGGCAGTTCTTAAGGCTGTTGGTCTACAGTATAAAAAAATTGAATATTTCATGTTGAATTTGTGGGTGTAATCTTAAACCTTTGAAAAATCATCAGTGTAGGCTTTTGACCTCTCAGTATTCTTGTGCTTGAAGTTGATTGAATCTTGTGCTTGAATTTATCCTGACCTGAAGTTACACACCTGATTATTTTCATATACTTAAGTTCCAAACACATAGGACTGTATTCTTAGAAATTTAAAGTAATGAGCATTTTCATTGATAGATGGGATAACAGAAATAGCCATGAAACCACACAGATGCCAAGTGCTCGGAAATAAGTTCTAAAGAGTGTTCAAACATGCACTTAAAAAGTGCAGTTTGGATGTAAAGCAACAACGTGCTGTAGGATGTAAGGTACCCCAGCTCAGGCTTCTCATGCTCTCGTTGGGTAAGATCACTGTAACGAGAAAATGGGAACAGGAAAGTCCTATATTTAAAGTAGGGTTTAATGCACTTTCTTATAAGTATGTTTGAAATCTTCTATCAAAGGAGTGAAGCTGTGTAGGGAGGACACTAACTGGAAATGAAGATGTTTGTGTTGACTAATGTGGTTTTTAATCACACCCGTGAACGTAAAGATTAAAAACATGGTATGCTGGAAGTGATGTAGTGTTGCAGTAGATGAGATGAAGGATAATACCTTACATGAAGAGGAGCAGATGATTATATATTGGAGAGAGCTTTAATGTGATGTCATACTAGAGAGGTTGAGTGTTGAGGAGCAAGGAGGAAGTAGGCAGAAGCAAACTAGGAGGAGCAGAGTCTAGAGAGGGCACTGAGAACAGCTTTGCCCTTGGTTCCACTGCAGTGTGCTGCTGAGGACAAGGAGGATTACATTTTGACCCTGATGTCTTTTTTGGGGGGATTATCCTGAGTGTGAAATCTGATACTGCTTAATATCAGAGAAACACCACCTGCAGAATTGGCCAAGACTTGGTTGTGGTGCATGTAAAATAAGGAGGAATAGCAAGAGACATTGTTGCACTTGTTGTAGGAGTAACTTTTAGGGAATTACAAAATTCTCCTGGCGTGAGAATCACTTGTTCGAACCGTTAATGTTTAAGATCACATTTATTATGCATTTACTTCCATGAAGACATGGTAACAGCTGAACAATACTGCAATGCTTTGTTTGACTTCAAGAGCAGGCGAGGTGTGATGCTACCAGTGGCCTCTCTTCCATAGCAGAAAGGGTTCCAGTCCCTGTTACAACTTTACTCTGAGAAAGTAGATCAGTTAATGAGTTTATTTATAGTTTGTATCTCAAGGATATCTGTTAGATTAATTGCATGTGGTCAACTGCCAAAAAGAGCTTTGGTGCACTGGGATTGCCTTTTGAAGGAAGATTTGGTTTACTGGAGGTAGCTGGTTTCTAACTGGTCAATCTGCAGACTAGAGAGATAGTCTGTGTTGTCCACATCTTGCATATTAGAAGTCATTAAATGGCCACATTTTTGCCTGTATTCAGTTCGTAATTTGTGTTTGAATATTGACTAGCTGTTCAGTTTCGATTTGTAGATAGCAGAGGGTGTGGCATGTTCTTTATCTCACTAGTTTATTTATGATTGCCTGCAGCATTGAAAATCATGAACCTCTTTCCCGTTTGGATTTGTCTGTATTTATCTTCCAGCCGTATGTGCCTGTTGTGTCTTTCTCTGCTACATTAAAGAGCTTTTAATAATGGCTATTTTCTCTCTGTGAAGGTGCTCACACTATAATCAAGTCAGCTTTTAGATAATCTGAACAGACTGAAGTCTTTAAGTTTCACAGTTAGATATTTTTTCCCTGAGTCTTTGAGTCATTATATTCCTTTCCTGCACCTTCTGCAGCTTTTTGCTGTCTTCTATATATAGTGGAGAATTTTATTTTCATTATTTAATTATTCCAGTTGTTCTCAGTCAAATGAGGCCTAGGTGTAGTCTGAATGAAAGATAGCTACGTGTAGCCTGAATAATTCATTGATGTAGGGTGTTTAGAAATATGTATTCTTTTTAAGAGTGTATTGAACTAATGGCTTAGATGTTGAGGGTTATGAAGACAGTAGGAGAGACCGCTTCTGGGTAAGATCAAAGCATTCAGGGCCTCTGCGTTGTCTTTGTCTTGACATTATCTTTCACAATAAAAATAGAAAGGCTGTTGTTCTGCAACTTCAGTTTTGCATAGTTTTGTTTGTTTGTGCTAAAATTGATGTGTATATGCACTGTCCACGGTTTAAACCAACGTGTCAAATTCTGTTTTGTGGTTAAAAATTTGATCTTTTGTCTCAATGCATGTGTGTATGGGCATGCATATAGAAAACACTTTGGAAAAGAGGTTTCTTCCATTGTAAGTCTGGAACTTTATCTCCCCATGTCCTAGTTTAGCTGAATGTTGCCAAGGAAAGTTTGTGTATGCTGCTGGCACTATTTAATATCCATAGATATAGCCTTTATAAACAATTAAGGCATTTAACTTCCCATATAAGGCTTAGTGCTTTCCTGGCTTTTCACTTTTCTTCAGACGTTACCTGTGACTCCTAAGATACTGATGCGCTCGGCTTTGCACACCAAGGAATTTTAAAGTGTTATTCTGAAGGTTTAACTAGGGGGAAAAAGGATTCTGTAATGTGTTGCAGATGGAGTATTGCAGAACTTGAGCCTCTTGCGGTTAAAATGCACCATTTTTAGTCCTGCTCTACTCGATATAGAGGGTCATTGAATAAAGTTACTCTGTGAACCAAGGAAAGGATATCTTTCCCTTGAATGCCTGTTCTGAATACAGCTTGATCCTGGTTTTAAGGTAACATAAACAGAAGCATTTATACTTACTTAGATACTTTAAAGAAGACTGTAAGGTTCTTTGTATTCAGTGTTCTATGCTATAGAAAGTTAGGCTCCTAATTTAGAGCTATTTATAGACTCTTACCCTTTTGAATTCATATTTTATAATTGCAATTTATTATATGTATTTAAAAGATGCACAGTAGACTTCAAAACTAACTTCTACCCATCTTTTTCCTCCAAACAGCAAGATAACAGAGAAATGTTTTGCAGTGTACGGCACATGATATATGATCTTATTGAGTGGAGATCTCAAATACTCTCTGGGACCCTACCCCAAGATGAGCTCAAAGAACTGAAAAAGAAAGTGACTGCCAAAATTGATTATGGCAACAGGTTTGTGAACAATATTTTCTAAGTGTTTATGCTTAAAACCAAATCAGCTTGTGCAATACATGTTAGCTGTCAATGGCTTCTTGAAGGATTCTTTTATTTCTGTATTTATGGAGATGTAATAGGAGTATGTTAACAGTCCTGTTATAGCAGGATAAAGAACGAAGTTGATATAACATCTTTAAAATATAGTACAAATTATAATATGTAAAGTGGAATCCATATGTAACTCACTTGATGATATTATCAATTTAATATTGGTATGAAGTTGTAATTTTTAAGGTCAATTGAAAAGTGCAAGTATTGCCTCCGTTCAAAATATAATTTAAACTCTACTTGCTTCTGCAGCATAAACAGTTGTTGCCTTCTCAACACCACCAGCTGCGTGTGCCCTGAAGTCACTTAGCTGTAATGTGATGTTGAAGGATTTGGCTCAGAAGCATCATTTAGCTCATTGTTCCTCTACTTCTATAGTATCCAGCTTGTACCAGAAAATTGACAGATTTAATAAAGTACCTATTTAACAGAAGAGGAGGGAAATTGTGAAGGCAATATTTAAAAAAAAAAAAAGACAGCAATATAGGTTGCATATGTTAGATATGTTAGTGATTCAGACATATTAGCTCTCCAAACAGTGGTCTGGATCTAAGGAAAATTTTTAAAAATACAGGTTTAGGTTAAAAGTTGTCTTTACAGTTATGACTTGCCATTTTAATTGAAAATCTTCAGTCAGGAAATTATTTGAAGCACTGTTTTGAATATTAAGAGACAGTGTTGTAGTACTGTGCACCTGGGGACTGAAAAAGTTTTCAGCAAACCAGTCTTTAAATCCCTTGTGATGTAAATAACTCATCAGATTTCAGCTATTTGTGTTATATTCCTTAAGAACTGCCAAATTTGCAGTATTTCTGTTCATGCACTTTATCAGCAAAAGCTGTGATTTAAAAAAAAAATATCATCAGTAACTGCATTCAGTTAGTAATTAGCATTTATAATCCAAGATATGGACTGTTGTACCTCAGTAGACAATTAACCAGATGTTGTTGATATTATTTGTTTGGCTACTGTATTTTACCATCTGGCTAAGGAGTTGGTTAAAGTTACTCTGAATAACCTCCAGATGCTCAGTGTTCAAATACAATGGAACATCTTGTGCTGTGCTTTATATTCATAATGTTCTGATGGACTAATTAAGTGATCAGACCATTCTCTGTGGAGTACAGGAGGGAAGTGAATTTGAACTTCTGAGTAAATACTCACAACTGAAAGATACCATATGTTTCTAATGTAGTCATACATTCACTTTTGTCTAAAATAAGCACAAATGATGATTTCAATATCCAGACAGAATGAATTCATTATGCATTTTATAAATGTTTTCTGATCTAATCATATCCTAACTTTTCCTGTTTTGTGAAATACTGATTTGTAAATAAGGTTTTTTCTATAAATAAAGACAGCAATTTTACTGCATGTTGTCAAAATAACAGAGGAAGTAAAAATGGTCTCATGAATTTGTATTTTTAATGTTTTCCTGAAATTGGGTCAGGTAATTTTGTTGTGAAAACATGTTTTTTGTTCAGCTGCAAAAATCTGTAACTGGGACACTTAGGAAAAAAATTCATTTTTTTTTTTCCCAAGCATCATTTGCAAGTTAAAGGATAAATCAAAGAAATTAAATCAAAGGAGTGCTTGCTTCTATTTATTTGACAGTCTGTGCAAACGTTCTTGTCCTGTTGGTGTGTAGTAGGCTGGGGGATTAGTCTTTCTCTGAATTTCTGAGGTACCTTTTCTTCTGGTCCAGGCGGGCGTCTCCTACGGAAGGACTCTGCTTCTGTTCCTCCGGGGCTGGCAGTTGCGATACGAGCGATCAGTGGGTTTATCTCCTGCTGTGGCTGCTGTCCAGGAAACAGTAGTAGGGAGGAGCAAGATGATTTTGTCTGCTTTTCTGATTGCTTTCAATGATGAAACATTTTCTCACTAGAAAATTCATCTGGGAGCTTGGTGTTCCAGGGATGCTTAAGAGAGTTTTGTGGTGACTGGATCCAGTTACAGAGCAGAGTTTAGGAGGTATTGCTTAATAAGCTTCCACCTGCACTCTGCAGCTTGTATGAGTGATGTTCATCCACCTTTGAATTAATGCAGTGCAATTAATTGGAGGGGTCTGTGTATTGAGCCAGCTCAAGGCTTGCTTTGACACCTCCAGGTTTCCCCTCTTGTCAGGGAGAGGTGTGAGGAGTGATCCTCTAAGTACACGAAACATGTCGTCTTCTGCCACGGCTCATGTTCATCTTTTCAGGTGATTGCAGGCCGTGTCCAAAGGGAACTTACTCTCAGATAAACCACAAATCTCTGTGTGGCTCATTAGATGCTGCAAGTTTGATTTAAGCTCATTGATCAAACCTATTTCAAAACCAAAGTTGCAGCAGCTCCATCATGAGAGGTGACTACAGAGTTAGAAGAAGAAAATAGGGCCCATATATACTGGAACGGAGGTGAGGAGGTCAGTCTTAGGGAAGATAGGTAGAGAAATGCAGATCAACCTAGACCTGACTTTTTTGTTTTAATCCTTGGTTCTGCTGCCAGCACTGTACTAACATGGAGAAATGCGAAAGGTCTTTCCGAAGACTGGATTTGATTATGGCAGAAGCCTTCCTCTCTGTGGAAGGTAATCATGGACGTTAACACCCTGCTGACAGAAATCTGGCTTCTGCTTTAAATAAAGGGAAACAACGTACGCTGCCTTGCATCTTGCCGGTTTTTGCTAAAATATGAATATGCTTGCTTTGGAGGAGAACGTGGAGTGAGACGAAATGAACTGACCAATTTGCATGTGGTGTGACTGTAGTAGTTGTTTGTTCAAACTGTCAGATGAATCAGAGGAGGAGACAAAGTCTCTTGCAAATTTAGTTGTTTAAGAAATTACTTCTCCAGCTGTTCTGCTATTTCATTTACATCGGTTCTTTCTGTGCCGTGGGAAAAAAGTAACTTCCAGCCAGGGATGGTTATCTCCAGGATTGGTGACATGTTAAAATGTTTTATTGTTTATCAAATAATTTTTTTTTCTATCATATGGCAGGTGTGCATGACTTTAATGTTAAATACTTGGCAGGTGTTTTTTAAGCATTTATTTGAGCACTGTTCATTCACAAGCCTATTTTTTGGTTTGTTTAGAATTCTTGATTTAGATCTGGTTGTTAGAGATGAAGATGGCAATATTTTGGACCCAGAGCAGACCAGCACGATTAGCCTTTTCAGAGCACATGAAATAGCTTCCAAGCAAGTTGAAGAGAGGCTGCAGGAGGAAAAAGTAAGATAGACTATGCACTGCAGTTTTTCCCTTTGAAACATAAGACTAAACTAACTAGGTGACTGTTATTTTTAGCGTTGGTAATGAAGAATTTGATATGTTTATGAAGACTCATCAGGCTTAAATATTTTTAAGAACTTGTATGTCTTGGGCTGTTTAATTGTCTTTCATACTTTAAAGGGCTTAGTAGAATTTATGGTTAAGACCTATATCAATGAGTTGACTACATTTGTAGGTTAATACCAGAGACACATATGTGGCAGGTCTGTATGTTAGGTTTGTCGTGAGAGCTTATTTTTGAGAATCAAGTAGAATAAGGTCCTCATTATGTTTGTATGATTTCTGTATGCCAATCCTAAAAACTTGTTTGTTGAAATACAAGGCACAAATTTAAAGACATTCCCAGACTTGAAGAAGCAGCTTGTTTGCAATTCAAATCCTTATTTTTAAAAGGAAGAACACTTCTGGTGTAAGGAGCCCTGCCCGTGTCAGCAGCAGTTAGTGGAGCATGGTATTCCTGAGGAGCTGCTCATGAGTGTGTTAATGCAACTTAATGAGTTGCTGCATCCTGTTGAGTTGTAATGGGCCATACACACCCTTGCAGCCCTTATTGAACTTGGTGTAAAAATACACCAGTTTAAACGGGATTTGAACTGTTGCATTTTTTGCATCCAGAGTTGTTTCTTTGTCCCTGCCTCAGCCAGTTTCCTTTTTGTCCCATGTGCATTCCTTCCTTCTGCCTAGATAAAGTAGTTTGTGGAAAGTTTATGGGAACTAAAGTCCGAGGGGTGGGTAACCTGTAGAAATGGCACTGTTTTCTCTCCTGTTTTCTGGGCAACCTGTCAGAAAAACATCAGACAAAGCAAAGAACAAACTTCTGTTTCTTTTGGTCAGGTATATTTGAGGCTCTGTCTTTTCCTTCATTTGTTTAGCCCTCTTTTTAATAAGTGAAGACACCTCCTTTTTTTTTTTTTTTCTTTTCTTTATGGTGTGGCACTTCAAGACAGATCCAGAAAAGGCAATCTGACATAAATCTTAATATAAACAAAGATCACAGGAGTGATCAACAGAGAGCCCCTCTTCTGTCTGAAAGGTTTTAGGAAAGTTTTATAGCGGTTGGATGTTGTTAGGCTAAGTTAAACTGAAGTTTCTTCTGTTCTTGAATTACAGTCTCAGAAACAGAATATTGATATCAACAGACAAGCCAAGTTTGCTGCCACTCCTTCATTTGCTTTATTTGTGAATTTAAAAAATGTAGTCTGTAAAATAGGAGAAGATGCTGAAGTCCTGATGTCTCTGTATGATCCACTGGAATCAAAATTTATCAGGTTAGTGTACTCCTGAGTGTACTCCCTAATCTGTGCTTACTCAGTTATAGTAGTGGGGTGGGAGGGCTTATGAAGGTCAGATTTCTGTGAAAGTGTAGGACAGGGTGATCTGGGAAGGAACAGTGCAGCAGCACTTCGTCAGGGTGTTCAGCACAGCATCAGGCAAGCCTCTTCACCTCGGGTAGGTTCTGGGATCACGCTGTTGCTCGTCACAGTGTGCCTGTGGTTCCCCAAGTGCAGAGCTTAAATGAGACGTGACTGCACCTGCAAGGCTGTGTAGCCATGCTTAGCAGCAGCCTTGGCACTAATCTGAGAGTTCAATTTCTACATGCTCTGCCTCCTTAAAGAAATTCTTACGCTTTGTTGCTGAGGAGTTGCTTTCTTTTTATAGATGATATACACAAAGGGAAATGCCAGCTCTCCACTAAGTAAATATTAATTTGTTTGGGATAAGTAGATTGGGTTAAAGTAGTCTTCTGTAAATTCTGAGGTTGATTTTATATCCTTATGCTAAAGGAAGCCATTTAAACAAAAAGTCCTCAAAATATTGTTCTTTCAGTGAGAACTACTTGGTGCGATGGTCAAGCTGTGGACTCCCCAAAGATATAGACAGATTGCATAACCTTCGAGCAGTATTCACTGTAAGTGTGTGCGCTCGGTTCCGCTGGCAAATTTTAAAGCACTTTTTCCATAGCTTGTGAATAATGAGGAATGTAATCATCTGTATGTAAACAGCATGGAGTTACCTCTGCAGGTAATGATCTTGGGGAAGGCTCACATGAGACATCTCTCATAAGTGACTGCTAAATATTCTCAACACCTGGCTAAAATCAAAGCTGCGCTTTAATGTTTTAGCTTACTAGAAATGATTTGGCCTCCTGAGCAATTAACTTACACAGAAGTCAAGATAAGACAGTTAAGTACTGTTACAAAAACTCCTTTACTCTGAGAACACTTTGCCTTGGTGCTGGAGGCTAGCATGGCGAAGGCAAACTCTGAGCAGCAAACCTTCTGCCTATTCAAATGGAACTTGAAATTCAATTATTATAAAGTAATCTGAAGAAACTACTATTTCTAGGACCTGGGCAGCAAAGACCTGAAAAGAGAGAAAATCAGTTTTGTCTGTCAGATTGTGCGAGTGGGCAGAATGGAGCTGAGGGACAACAACACAAGAAAACTAACCTCTGGGCTGCGGCGACCTTTTGGAGTAGCAGGTAACTCTCTGCACTATATTTGCCTATATCACGTTGTATTCTTGTGTAGGATGTGTGAAACTCCCGTGGGGGTGTATAAACTCAAAATTGTTCCAAATTTAATCAGACTGCTGTATTGTAGAATTTACTGTCGCTTCCAGGACTTGTGTTGGCTGGAGATGCCAAAGGTTATTTGCAACGTGATGTTGTTCTATAGGAAAATTCTGAACTTGCACAGTTGATAACTTCATCCGTCTTCCGAGTCCCCCAGGGTATTCCCTTAGCACCTCTCTTCCCGTGTTGATCACTTAATTCAGTACACTTTATTTTTGTTTTCAGTAATGGATGTTACTGACATAATTAACGGAAAAGTTGATGATGAGGACAAACAACACTTCATACCATTTCAACCGTAAGTGGGGAATAGTTTAAAGAACAAGCAGAAGTGAAAGAATTAAGATTTTTAACTTTCATTTTAAAAAAAACCCTGTATCTTAAACTTTTGATTGGAAGAAGTGTTCTGTAGATACTCTGAAGTTAATTTATTTCAGTGTTATATTTTATCTTTAGCACTTATTAATATTTCTTCTTGATAATTTCCTGTTAGTTGTAATAGTGATAGCCCCAAAAACTTTTATTTTTCAGTCTTCAGTTTGAAGCATGCATTCCCAGTTTTGTAGTCTTGTTTTCTTTTTGTTTAAAGATGTCAGGGTGATAATGTGTTAAGAAGTGAAATGCTTAAAATAAGTATATTGCTGGTTTAGCTTTGCCTGAGATTGATGAAGACCAGTAGTGTTACCAACATCTACCGCAGGTGATTTCTGTGAAATTAGTAAACAATAACATTTATCTTTTTCTTGGTAGCAGATATAATTTCATAGTAGGGGCCGCAGTAATTAGAGTACAAACAAAAGTTGAGAGTTTGAAGGATGCCTTGATATATCTCCTGCAATATCTTCTCATAATTCAACTTTATCATGTGAGACTTTTAATTTTGGTTGGATGGTAAGGGAGGGGATGTGTCTGCTGCATGTACCCGTTATAGCTGGTTCACAGAATCAAGGAGGCCAGTCTGCTACGTGGACTTGGTCTTACTTCTAGTCATCTAAAACTGCAAACCCTTCCACAGTGACTCTAAGGTTGCTGACATGGAGTTTGATAGATACTATTTTACAATAATTAAATTGGTTAATAGCAAATATGGAGTTGGTGTCCTTTAAGGTACGGCCATGTATGAATTTAATGTAATATCAAAGATCACTGTTGACTTCAAGCCACAAAATCATATTAAGAAATATGGGTTTAATAGCCCAAATTTTTGTGAATATATAGATATGTGCAGAGAAAGCACTTTTAAAAGTAAAAGCTTATTAACAAAAGAGAATGTGTGGCAAATACTCTCTTTCATCCCTAGTTCATCATAGGTTTCTTTTATTCCATGAAATGGGAAAAGGTAGAAGGGATAAGTCAAATGTGCATAAAATACAAATGCTTAGTTTTCCCATTGTATGAAATGTTAGACTGCCATCTGTTCAGAAAGGCAAAACATAGTTACGTTAGCTAAATTCCTTGATTAATATACTAATGGATATTCAGAGAGTTTTAATAATATTAAAAAAAAGCTTGAAGTAATGTAATCTCAAATTAACTTTCTTTTGGAAAATAGGCTTAATGCAGGAAGCTCTTGTAGTTTGAAGATGTAGGGCACAGAGAGCTGCAAGGTCTGCAGGTGCGGGTATGCCTCATGTCTGAAAGGGTTTTGTTTGTATGCAGCAGTGTTGCTGGAGTGGTGTAGAGGGTGTTAATGTGAAAATCAGAAGTACAATTCCATTTTTCAAGGAAAACGGGTTTTTAGGGAAGAGTGTGTTCATGATACGTTTATTGTGTGGTAAACAATAGCAAGCTTATTTTCCAGTGAGTGTGGAAGTATGCAGTGAAAATGAATCTTTGTGTATCAAAGTGGATGCTAATGGAACATCTAATTTTCTGCTCCATTAACACCGATTTATTTTTTTATGTATATATAAATCAGCTTTTTAAAAAATGTACAATGTGATCTTTTTTCCCCATAAGAAATTAAAACATTCTTCTGAAAAAGTATATTTCCAAGAAAATGAATAATGTGAAAACATGCAATGAATACCCGTGTCATTGTTTCCAATGTAGACTTAGGCTGTATATATGAGCCACATTTTTCTTCTCATTCCATGCTTTGCTTCTGTTGTACCACATGCAATTCTGTTTTCATATCTTTGTTTGTTTGTATTCATTCGCTAGCCACCAACACAATGGCTGTCAAAAGCACTTGGCGAGATTACTTAAATGACACTTAATGCTGCTGTTTATTTATAGTTTCCATCTTTTCATTTATCCATCAAGTTTAACAGAACGTTTGGATTATCTGCTTTTCTTTTCCTATGCCATTTCTGTGAGGTTTACAGTAGCTTTTCCTTCAGAGGGTATGCACTGCTGCTTAACCTATAGAATGACAGAAGTGACCCTGGAGGGGTTGCAGGGCCAGTCTACTATATATATATATATATATTAAAGAGAAAACTGCCTGTATAGGTTTGTGCTGCTTAACAGAGGATTCTCAGGCAGGAGACATCCTTCCAATCCTCACAGAGTGTAACTGGGGCCTATGCATGCACATCCCTGAAGGGAGAAGTAACAGTGCAGGTGTGCTGTACATCTCTGGGGTAGATCAGCGTTCTTCTGATTAATGATCTTCCTCTGTCTTTCTTGTTACCTTTCCTGTCCTTTGTCTTGCGTTGACTAATATATACTCTTTGTCACAACTATGATATGATCTTGTGTGTTCCCTTGTTACTGTGACTTCTGGTTTTCTGTGACCCTTTGTTTCCTGGTGTTGGTCGTCATGTGCATCCTCCAGGCTAGCGTTGGATGACGCCATTCGACACAAGCAGCTGAACATATCATCCCGTTTTTCACCCAGGGTGGCAGGGGAGAATGATTTCCTTCAGACTGTTATAAACAAAGTGATTGCTGCTAAAGAAGTTAACCACAAGGGTCAGGGTATGTACTGCTCTTTATATACACTGGGGTACCTAAAACTGCTCATTGCTTGATTTGCAATACGTGATTATTTTAAGTTTGGAATCAAGGGTGCGTAATATTTACCTTCAGTTGTTCACTGCTGTTTGGTAACAGAAAAGGTGTTTGCACGGTTTGTTCCCCCTCTTCCCCATCCTTCAGGGCTCATTCTGCCATTCCCCCTTGCACCACACCTTCCCCCCCTCCCAGCATTAACTGTACAGGTTGTCTGTCCTTGCTCTGCATTGTCCATCACCTGGACATGTTTGTATTTCTGTACTGGAAGCGATGACTCAGGGAGCTGCCTTTTGTGCCCTTGAGCTGTGGACTTTTGGCCTCCTCATGTTGAAGGAAGGGATATGCTCTTCCTTCCCTTCCTTTGCCTTATTTTTTTCACTTCACAGCTGCGCTCGCAGCCTTTGGCTCCCTCTCAAGAAGACCAGGGCATTGCTCCTGCCAGCACCGCGCCCGCCTGAGCTCGGAGGTGGTAAGGACGGAGCCAGAGCACGGCAAACCCCACTGCTACCCTCTCTTAGGGGCTGCTCGTCCACTGCTCCAAACTCAGCACTGACACAAAACTGAGCTAGCTTCCAAAGTCTGGGTGGTTTTTTTTTTCATGTGTATGTGTATACAACACTTCATGATCATAATGTGTCTGCCCATTAAAAAG
Source organism: Strix uralensis (assembly GCF_047716275.1). Lineage (NCBI taxonomy): Eukaryota > Metazoa > Chordata > Aves > Strigiformes > Strigidae > Strix > Strix uralensis. Next base: position 39,811,653 of record NC_133978.1, read on the forward strand.
TGAATTGTGGGATGGCTCAGTTATTACTGTACTGGCTTCAGTATTTTTTTGGGGAATCGGGATTAATACAGTGTTATGCAGGTCAGCGCGGAGTTTCCACCAAACACCTGTGTATGTGAATATCTGGGTCGCTTGTAGGGAGTATCTGCATGGTGGACCTAAGGAAAACTATATTTTTATATATATTTATGATTTTTACTAATTAATAGTAAATAAAAATCTAAACAAACTTTTATTTAATCATCCATTAGCTAAAGAGGAAAACTTAAATCTGCTTTCACCCCCCTGTTTTCACCTGTGGCCAGTGTGTATCAGAAAGGAAACTTTTCAGCTGCTTTGACCCATTTCAGATTCTTTCCCTATGAAAGTGCCCAAGCAAACAGGAAGGAATTGAGAGTTGTTGCTTAGCCAGTCAGCGTAGGTACAGTTACTGTTTAATGAAATGGCAGCTGTTAGAACCATCTCTGGCAACAAGTCAGCATACAGCCTTTCATAAGAGATTTTAATAGAAAAGAAAGCTAGCTGCCAAATACGTACAAAATGAATGTATGGTTAATTGTGTGTGCAAAAGGATAACCCACAATTTGTTTTATAGATAAATATTTTTTTTGGTATTTTTCATAGACTTTAATTTTAGGATTTTCTTCTGCAAATCGCTGCTGTAATTACTTCATGCTTAAACTTGATTGCCAGTCACTTTCCCAAGAGTAAGACTTCTCTGGTTGGGGTTTTTTTTGTGTTTTTCACTTTGTTATCTTTTTTTCCTGTAACAAGTGTGCCTGATGTTAGTTGGCAAGCAGCAGCTTTTTAGTGGCTGCTTCTCCTACTGAAGAGAAAAATGTCAACTGCGTAAAGCTGATGCTGTAGATTTCTTTGTGCTCAGCACAGTAAAAACAACTTATGGGGGTGGTGGTGATGAATCAATTCAGGGTACGTCTCTGCTGTTGGTGCTGTCTTTGTTGGCATCTCGATATTGGTTGGTTGTTAATAGTAATATTTAAGCTTTTTCATTCAAATCAGCATTGCCACTTCTCTTTCTTCCTGAGGAAGATAAACATTTCATTAGAAAGAACTTGGTGAGAGTTCAGAGGAGAGATATAAGCTTGAGGCAGTTCTGCTAATGGCTTAATAACTGTATTTCCATGAGACCCTTTGTGCAAGACTTCAGTGAGGAGAGAAGCCTGGTTCTGCGAGGAGGAGGGGTTCTTCTAGGGTCACTCCAGCTTCGTGCCAAGGGCACAGTAGGCTTGTCTGCATTTTCACAGTCCAGACTTCAGTAGGTCCAGCGGATAACCAAGCCTTTCCTCCTCCTTGTCTGTTGGTCTTGCTAACGTGTTTTTCTTCTGAATGGAGACCTGTTGTATTGAAGTTTTTAGGCTGTGAATAAAATTTTTGCCTTTAGTAAGCCCATGTAAGGGAAGCTACATGCATCTGCTTTTGAACACCTGCCTAACTCCTCCCTGCCAAGACGCCTGCTAGATGGTATTGCTGCAAAGTGCACAATACAAAGGCCTGAATCCTTATTTTGCACAGATTTCCAGTTTCTCAGGTTTTTTATTTAGCCAGTCAGCTTCCAGGCAAGCATTTTCTACAGTTTTCCAGAAAGTCTGATATAATCAGACATACCTATGTGTGCTGTACTCATGTTTCTGCTTGAAGCAGTGGGGTTTGTAAAGTGTATTTTTTGTAAACGAAGAGCAGTTACCTTAATGTATGTTCTTCCATTTTAGAATGTGTAAAAAGAAATCTTTAGTAAATAGAAAAGAACCCCACCAGTTTAATAATTGTGGTTTTTATACAACAGGTTTGTGGGTGACTTTGAAACTTCTTCCAGGAGATATTCATCAGATTAGGAAAGAGTTTCCACACTTAGTGGATAGGTCAACAGCTGTGGCTCGGAAAATGGGGTTTCCCGAGATTATTATGCCTGGTAAGTCATTGTGTGACTTAATACTGCTTTGTTATATTTTAATCTTCCTTAAATATCTGTATGTATGGAAGCTTTGGGGGGAAAAATAAAAAGATGAATTTGAGGTACATTAGAAATAATGTAGCACCTAAGGATTTTGTCTCATTTAAAATAAATGCAAAATGCTATGGTAGTACCTGCCACATGTGCTGCATCAATAAATAAAACTAACAACCCACCACCAAAGACACGATATCACGGTGACAGTGGAAATTCTTCTCTTTTTCCAGTGAAGAAAAATGTATACGAAGTACACATTCCATATTATTTCCCTAGCAAGGGCAGCAACTTGTATCTCCTGTGGTGAATCCAAACTAGAAACATTTTCAGAGGAGCAGGCTTGATTAAGAGATATGCAAGTCACTTAGGGTGTGTACTAGATTTGGATAATGTATTTGAAAGAAAGCCATATTGTCTTTCTTAAATACGTATATTCCATGGATGTTCAATTCTGGTGTTTGAGAGGAAAAAAAAAACAAACCCAAAACATGGTGCTTCTCAATAAAAATTGCCATAATCAACAGACTACAGAACAAACCCTGCACGGTCCTTTTCAGATTGATGGGCTCTGGAGGATCGATTAGATATTTTCAAAACCGATCCCAGTTCCAGCTCTCCCTGTGGATGCTGAGTGTGCGTTTGTCAGATGTTTTACTGTATATCCAGTCTGGTGTAAGTGCCTCAGCACTTCTGCTTGTTACGATTGTATGTTGGCTTGTAAACCATCTGCCTCATAAAATTATCAGAAATCCCCTGTTTCGCTGATTCATTTGCAAAATTTCAATTGAATTGGGGTGTAGTCGAGGAGCATTTTAAGATACAAAGCTAAACACAATCCTCCCCTGCGACCCCCAAGCCAGCAAAACCATCAAACCACTTCCTGATGTAACAAGTTAAACAGACCTCTGCAGGCTGTTTAAATATTTTTAAATTGCAAAATATCTCTGTATGGGATAAAGTAAGGACTGTGTTAAAACTCATTGTTTTAAATTAATAATGAAAGAAGTTGTGTTAAAAAAAGGTGGAACTGTGGTGCTGTTTTGAGTGATATGGTACATACTCTTAATGATTGGTATTCTTTCAGTCCAAAATAATGTGTGATTCTTTTTTGTTTGTTTGTTAGATTCAACTTGCTGCACTATGAGTTGATAGTTCAGACTTAAGAAGTCTTAGCACAATTTTAGCTAAACGGCTGTTTTCAGTACTGCTAGTTTTGAATGTTGAAGATACTGTGGCTTTTAAATGTTTTGCCATGTCTATGTATAATTGCTGTTATTAAAATGTGTTGGTTGCTGTTTCTGTGTATCATTGGTTTCACAAATCAATAGGTACACTGTAAAAATTGCTATGAATTTTGTGCTTTGCTTTTTCTTTTAGGTGATGTTCGTAATGACATCTATGTAACATTGGTTCAGGGAGATTTTGACAAAGGCAGTAAAACAACAGCAAAGAATGTAGAAGTTACAGTATCTGTTTATGATGAAGATGGCAAAAGATTAGAGGTATTAAAGTATTTAACATCTGGGTTTCTTTGACACATATCTGTTTAAGCCTTTTCAACACCTTTCTCTGTCAACTGAAGTCCCTATTTTTATTTACAACAAAACTCCTTTGTCATAACTAAATACATCTTGTCAAATCAGTGCATGCACTTTGATACTAATTTCATGAAGAGCTCTGAGCATGAGCCATTCTGTCTCATTTTGACCTACTTCACTGATTTTTTTTTTTGTTTATTTGGATAAAAAAATGGAGTTTACGATAGACATAAACATATCCTCTTTTGTTTGTGTTTTCAAGAGCGTTATTTTTCCTGGTGCTGGTGATGAAGCCATCTCAGAGTACAAGTCAGTAATATATTACCAAGTAAAGCAGCCTCGCTGGTTTGAGACTGTAAAGGTATATAAACTGTTACAATAACTTCCTCTGGGTTAATATGCAATTAATATAGATTTCAGTGGAAAGCCTTGAGAAACAAAACTAGGGAAATCCAATGCTTGTGATTGTGTTTAGTAGAACAAAAGGAATAGCGCATAGACTGCTGGAAACAGATTTGACTTTTATTGCATAATGAGTTTTATTTCATCCTTTTGGTCAAGACAACTGTTACGGGGGAACTCCAACACCTGTTTAGGAATGGTTTACTCATATTTCCATGAAGCTGGCCTAGAGAAGCAGGATATATTAAGGTTAAAACAGAATTGCCATACTGTTGAACTCATCAGTGGTTTGGGATCTGGCTGATTGTGCTTTAAGCTTGCTGAATTTGCTTGGGTAATAACATTTTAGCTTAAATGCCAAGCTTTAATATTACAGAGGAGGCTGATGCTAGCTTTATAAAATATATTCTGTCTAGCTGTAGTCAGTGGGAGCAGTATATGTGTACTAGGAAGGGACTTAACAGCTACTCTGCACATTGTTTTGAGTCCAAGGTTGCTTTTGTTGCATCTGTAGACAGAAAGTGGCTGCTAGGGAATGCCAGAAACCTAGACGTGGTGTTGGGGCCTAAATGTGGGTGTGATTTAAAAAAATACAACAGCTCTAGCAACAATACTGGTGGAGAAGAGCAGTGGTTACATCTCTGCACACTGGTTATGTGTGAATCAGAGATACAACACTTGTGCTACATGTACTATCAGTGTATAGATAACAAATATGTTAAGAGCTCTTACTTTGCTGCTGTTGATTATCAAGTTCACCTCTACCAGTCAAACTCAAGAGGGGCTTATTCCTGAGCTGGGGGGGAGCAGTAGGGGAGGCTTTGAGGTTACAGCCCGCCATCTGAAGTTGCAGGTCTTGTGGGGTAACTTAACAGGCTTGCTTCATTCCTTCTCTCTTGGTGCAAGAATGGGTGATTTTCCTGGGGAATCTGTGATGTTTCAAGGTCTTCTAGGGCGAAATGAAGCTGGTACTTAACATTAATCTTTTCGAAAGCGCCAAGCATATTGTTGAAAGATGTCTACATGAGATTTGGTAGTGGTCGATGATGTTTGATGATCCTGTACTGACTGTTTTCTTTCTTTGTCCTCTTTCCCAATATGTGAAGGTCGCAATCCCTATTGAAGATGTGAACCGCAGTCATTTAAGGTTCACGTTCCGTCATAGATCATCACAGGACTGTGAGTAATTCAGCCTTTTTGTTATGGTTCTCGTCGGTGTCTGGTGCCAAAATCTCCTGAAACAGGCATATAACATTCCTAATCTGTAATTGCCAATTATAATTGCTTTTAGTGTGGGGATAAGTTTTTTTGCCTGCTTATTTTATACTAGCATCTCAGCTTCTTTTTTCCATTACATCTTCCTCACTCTTAACTATCAACATTATTTTTCCTTTCCTGACCAGTTATTTCTTCAAGTCAAATAAAAGGACTAGTTAATAAAGCTTTCAGTTAGCGACTGAAAGGGTACTGGTATTACATACCTTAGAGCAGGTGGGTAGGGGGTAGTAAAGATATTTAACAACCCCACATGTGAAGTGGGAATGTGAAAGAGTTTACAGTAGGCTTAGCATCAGTAATTGAAGATTTAGGTATTAAGAAACTTGGTTTCTGCTTCTGGTTCTCAGACTGACTTGTGGTTGTTTTGAAGTAATCTTCATCTAAAACATATTTGAGAGCTTGTGGTTTTCCTCGGCTGTCCTGTAACGTTGCTGGCAGCTGAAATGCTTTGAGCTGTTGAGGATGAGATCGAGACAGCTAGACATCTTCCATTTGTCAGCGGTTGCTTTGCAGTGAAGTTTGGGGATTTGCCTTGGTTGTGATAATGTTCGTTCCATACAGTGGTTACAGGGGCTCGCTCTCTTGATAGGAAAGCCTTTCTAAATCTGCAGAAAAATTTTTTGCTGTAGAATAAATGTGTAGACAAAAGCATTAATCGGGTAGTGTCCACTGGATGCATTTTAAGACATGTAATACTCCTCATCTATACGTACCTGTGTAATATATAGTACGTTACCCCATGGCGGTTATTTAATCGAAGTTGTATATTTTGCAAACTGATTATTAATAGAAGATTTACTTAGTTTAGAGAACGATACTTGCTAATCAAAACAATATGGCCAAAATCTGTGTCATAAGCGTCAAAATCATGATTTCGCGCTACAAATTACTAGAGTCAGAAATATTTTTAAGATGACTCAAAAATTTAGGTTGGCCATGGTTCAAATATTAAGTACAGGCCATGCATTAGGGCTGCAGGGCTTTCTCACAGTCTCCTTGGGCTATCTCAAGTTGATGGTGCTTTCCTTCTGGTTTTACTTCTTAACTGTATGACTTCTACTTGCCCCGTTGATTTGGTTTTCCTTTTGATAGTAGATTTTGAACAATGAGAGCAAGCTAAATGTATTTTCTAGTTCATGTTGGTTGTAGAGTGGGTCAGCTTTCAGAAACTTGGGCTCTTCATCTGCAGTTACGGATCCAGTTTCTGTTTTGGTTCTGATGTTCCCCTTCCCAGTGATGGAGCCCTGATGGGATCCTCAGTGCTGGTCTTTAAATCATTGTCGTGGGCACCAAGCACTGCCATACATATAACTCCTAAATACCTGAACATTCTAAAGGCATCAAAGTTCTGTTTTTAAAATTTTTTTTCTTTAATCCAGCTTTCTAAAAGCACAGATAGAATATAGAAATATTAAGCATCTAGTTACTGTTGGTGTGGTCAGATTTTTACGCATTTATTTTGCATTGTTTTGGTTCTGTCTTGCATTTAGAAGACTATCCTAATTTCTTGTACACTTTCTCCATGTGAGAATCTTTGCTATGGTCATTCATTTACAGGTTACCCATATTGTTGAGATTTAGGTGGACTGTCTGTATAAGTATCAAACACTTAATTATGTGCTGGGTTTTTTCTTCCTTTTTTTTTATAACAGCCAAAGATAAATCTGAGAAAATATTTGCCCTAGCATTTGTGAAGCTCATGAGATATGATGGAACGACTTTGAGAGATGGAGAACATGACCTTATAGTTTACAAGGTAGAATTTTGAGATACTTTAGTCTTTCTATAGTAGCTACCTCAGCTGACCGACTTTTAGTGAATTACTGTTACAGAATTGCACAGAAAAATGTTTTATAGACTGTTCTGTTAGATCAAGCAACTAAATAGCAAGTACTGTGCAACTTGCATGTTTGGCAGATTGACTGTTAAACCTTGAAACGTTTTGCTGGGGATGTTCTGATTCCAAAGGCACTTGTTATTGAGTATTATGTGGGTTTTCATGGCTGGGAAAAGTTACTTCTGCAGCCCTTTATCACATCTTGGCTCTAATCTGCAGACAGGTTAGTGCTAAATTACTGTTGTTAAAGACCTATTGGATAGCTTCAGTTCTGGAGCAAACCCAAGAAAATCGTGTCAATAATAAAATTTTATTATTACCAAGGTTTTTTACTAGATGTTTGCATGTTGTTTCATGTTGTATTTAAAACACTACTGTAGGCAGAAGCCAAGAAGCTGGAGGATGCCTCAACGTATTTAAGTCTGCCATCCACTAAAATAGAATTGGAGGAAAAGGGACACTCTGCAACAGGCAAGAGCATGCAGAACCTTGGAAGCTGCACCATCAGCAAAGACTCTTTCCAGATTTCTACTCTAGTTTGTTCAACAAAACTTACCCAGAATGGTAAGTTCATAGAACTGCTGGAGATTCTGCTCCTCGTGGTTGGAGTGGGGTTGTATGTACCGACTTTCCTGTCTTCTCTGTCCCCCTTCTTCTGTGAATGGGTGGCGGGGTGTTTGCCACACAGTCTTGGATTAAATTGTCTGGACGCAGCAAAAGCATCTGCTGAGGGTGTGTACTATCCAGCCTTTTCTCTGCCCATGGGCTTTGTTTTGCTTTAGAGCAGTACATGTCTCTAAGAAACCAGAAGAATCCTAAGTTAAATGGAAACAGGAACATTGTTTGCTATTTAGTTGAGACTTTTATACTGACGTACACTGAAAACAGGCTCTGGGGCATTTTGCTTCTCTGTGGGTATGAATAATAGCACTCAGAGGATGAGTTTGCTCTCAAGAGTAGGTGATATCATGGCTCTGCTCCCAAATAAGCTGTTTTCTGTTATTTCCAAGGTGCAGTATTCATATCTTACGTCTGAAGAAATCTCTGATGTTTTCTTGTGTTGGGCAGAAGGGATGTGAGCATGAGAGTAGAGGTCACCCTCACGTTCACACATCTTCACATGAACACAGAGTACCAGGAATGGCGCTGGTGTATTTTGTTCCTTTTAAAACTTCCCTTATATACATTTTTCATGTGTATTTATCATCTGGCTGACTGCATCCAAAGGCTGTGGAAAGTAGAGCTGATGGCAGCCACCAAAGCAAATATTTCACATTTCCAGACTGTGCACTCTCTGTAATTTTTGTGCTTCGTTGCCATGGAGCGGTCCCTTGTTCTCTTTGCTGCACCAGAAGTAGACTCGGGAGTGTGGGTGGGTCACTGAGATGTGAGTGAGTCACGACAGAATGATCCCTTTCCCTGGCATGACTCAGGAGGAGGGAGGGCTCGGCTCGGGGAGTTCTGTTGGGCGTCAAGGTTGTGGATGAGGAGGGCTTGGGACAGGGGGGTGGGTGGGAATGATGACTGGATTGTCACGTTAACGAGTTCTCCTCTGTCCGGGGGGAAAGTTACAACTCTGGGACGACTTTGTAGTCAACTCATAATTTTATTGCAGTGTTTTTCAGTGGCATCTCTGTTCCAGCACATCCTAGGTGTTTCATATTCAGAGCACATCAGATTCACTGCAGTCTGGCAGTCTTGAAGCCTAAGAGGGTGTTTAGCAAAAAATTCAGAAATGATTTTGGAATTTCATAGCAAAGATGGGATCATAGCTCAACAGTAACACTGTGGTTTTGGGGTTTTGTAGAACGCAGGAACCAGCATGTGGAATTGAGCTGCTTTTTGTTTGTGATTTTAGGGTTGTTTTTTTTTCCCTCAGTCTTTCCTAGTACTTGCTAGTAGTTAGAAGTATTTCCTAGTGATCAATATATTGACATTGCTTTTGCAGAACTATTATTAAAATTAAGATTGAGCATTGTTTCATGCTTAATTTTACATATAATTCACTTTGAACTTTTGATCTTTATTTAACGCTACTGTTAATTATGTTGCCTGTGAAACTTTTTTCTCAAAGTTGCCAAAGCCTCTTCTCTTTCTGCAAAGTATTTTAACATTATTAAACAAGATCATCATGTATCCTTAAGCAATTTAGAAAAGAAACAAAAAAATTACATCATTCGATTCCTCCCTCAAGTATCATTTTTCATTTAAAAATTGGCAGTGCTGTTCAGGTTATAGTTTCTGAAGCTGATTTTAACTTCTGTGAAATTGTTGGTTAATAGACTTCCTTTAACTTTCTTAAAAATTATTAAGTAAAAATCTGTGATTATCCTCATTTACCAAAAGGTTGAGCCAAAACATAATTTTCTTCTTTTGGTTACCTATAATAGTTCTTTCTTCACCCTCCATAAGTACCTTAGAATATGGGCTTTAAGACTTATTTTTAGCAATTCTGAAAGTATGTTAATAAATCATATGGCTCTTTCTGCATTGTATTTGATGTTGCAGACTATCTTTTTGTATATAAGCTCTTTGAACACTCCAGTTCTCTGTAAACTGAAAGTTATTAATGCTGCTTTTCTGTTAGTAATTGATGTCCTTAGCATCTGAAAAGTCTCCAAAATAGCAAACTTGGCCAGTGGTAACACTTCAGCGATTTTCTTTGAGAGAAAGTGATAGTATGAAGTATCTACTTAGTTAACATTTGAGCAGTTGTTAGTGATTTGTGGCAGAATGTATTATAGCAACACATTTCCTGGCCTTTTTTTAGATTTTGCTTTCAATTTTTGAGGAAGAATAGCAATGTAAGCCAAAGAGGAGGAGTGTCTGAAAACAAGCAAAAAAACCCGCAACCTCCTCGAGAATCAAGGAGAAAATCAGCTCTTAGAGGCATGAGAATTTGCTATTCATCATGATGTTTCCTCTTGGCCAGCTTCTCCTCCTTTGCCATCTGAGGCAGGAGAGAATGTCCTTCCTCCCATATCCACAGGACTATGGCAATGCATGCCTTCATTCTAATCTCAAGACTTTTTGTAGCAAGTATGTCCTTTATGGGCTGAAGAAACACTTTGACATGAAACTTCAAGTGCATTTTTGTATGAAAACTCTGGAATTGAAGAATTGATATGAAACTATATCAAACTGTAGAGATGTGTGTTGAAGTCATGGCTGAGTGCCGCCATCACCTGATGTATTTACAGGCAGCGTGGCACTGGGTTCCCACCTTCTCTAGGGGCTGGTTGACCCTTTGATACCTTACACTTGCTTTACTATTGTTTGTGTTGTGGAACACTGAATGCATCAGCAGACACCCCAAGTTTGTTTTTGTTCGTGTTTAAATTGGTCTTGTCTGGGTTTTTAAAGTTAGAAGTGAGAAATTTGATCCCATATGTTAGGGGATATCTGCTTGCAGTTGATAACATCTCAGTTAGATCTCTCTGGGGTGGGAAATGTTGAGCCTTCTGTTCTTAGGGTAAATTGATAGCAAGGTCTGCTTTGAATCTGTTCTTCAAGTCATGTCCAAGTCAGGGTGGAGTGTTGATTTTATTTTACTTTTTCTGAGTAGTCTGTTGAGCTATGACAAATGAGGTCTTGTTTTCTCTTGCATTGACAAGGCAGTTTTGGTATTTGAATCTTCTTTTTCTGTCAGCTAGAAGCTTGGAGATACCAGGAAATATAGAAAGGGGGGCAAAATGGCATCAGAAGTGACACCCCCCTCTATATGAACACTGCTGGTGGATAGTAAATCTTACCAGTGCCTCTTACAGGACTGTCAAGCTGGATGTCCTTTTATTATCAGGGCTTGCTGGAAAATTGTTCTGATTACCAGTAGCCAGAGAGCTGTCTAGTGTTCCACCTGTGGATTTGCTATGGTGAAGCATCCAGGGTGTCTGTAAGGCTTATTCAAAGTATTTCTATGTTTTCTTTTCTGCCTGAAGGATTCAAACCTCTGGATAACAGTGACTGTTATTGATTTCAAGTCAAGACATTGAGGAACCAAGGAAACTAGGCTTTCAGAGAACAGTTGAGCGAGATTTACTTAGTCATCTAACACAACTGGTAATTTTTAATTAAAAAAAAGCAATACACATGACATGACAAATTCAGGTGCTATAGTGGCATAAATGAAGAATATAAAAATGAAGATGTAAATACAGAATTAAAACAAATCAAAGAGTGGAGAATCAAATGCTTAAAGTCAGAAGGGAAGATTTTATCAAAGAACACATGGAAATGTAATTAAAGTGAAAATACTATCTAACTTCAACTCAGTTATATTATCTAATTTCAGCCCTGTGACTGGGCTTTGAGAAACATTTGGGTATCTCTATAGGGAAACCTTTGCATAGATACAGGTCCAAGAAAGTATATAACCAGGATGTTGGACCATTTTCTTCCAATTGCTAAATATGATGTAAAGGAAGATCTTTATATGTAACCAGTATAATCATAAATTACATTAACCCAAATAAACTAAAGTTGCTATTGGCTACTTGGCAGGCTGGGTGTTTGTTCTAACCTTTTGCAATTGAAAATCCTCACTCTGTCTTATTGCTCTGGTATTTTCTGATCACATAAATTTCACTTGAACCTAGGCTGACTACAGTATTACTATTTACTATTACTACTACTAGGCTAAAGTACTGTTTTACATTCTTATCCTGTTCTACTTACTGTATTATTTTATACCTGGAGCTATTAAAAGAGTAGGATTAACTGACCAACTGGTACTTTGCTGGGGTTAATGCTTGCAGTGAGAGAGTGAATACGCATTTTTACTGTACACTGTAACTTATTTTTCTCTTTCTGGTAGCTGGACTGCATTGACATTTTCTGTTCACATATGTATATTCATTTAGCATTTGCTGTGTCATCATGCTGAAAGCACATGTGGGTTTGTTTTCTTGGGGCAATACATGATGCCATTCAAAGACAAGTCTGTGGGCCAGCTTCTGTTCACATCACTTCTTTTGTCAAGCTGGTGCCTTTTTAGAAGTCAGACTGAAAACAAACTCAGTGGTGAAAAGCTGATATAAACATATTCATGATACACTTTAGTTAACTCATGGAGGCATCTTTACTTTTCTTCCAGAAGCAATTTCTCTGTTAATGTTGAGTCTAAGATCTTGGTTTCAGTCTACAGACTTCTAGTAGGTTATATTAAAAAAAATTGAGGCCTTGAATTGTTCAGTTCAATTGTTCAATGTAGTAAAAAGCTCCTTACTTCTACTCCCAAAGAGATAATAAGAAGGCTTGGTTTGAGTGCTACTCAGAGGAGAATCAATCCCAGGGAGCACTGCAGTCCATTCCACTAGAAGTAATTTTATTTATTGCTTAGAATGAAAGATTTTGGGGAAAGTATAGCAGCTGCTCTGGGTCTCTGCATATAATTTCTAGAATATACTCTGCAGATGTGTGCCTTGGTAAACATTTTGCTGGTTGTTTTGAAAGTTTGAAATAAAGAACTGAGGGAATATTGGTTGGGAGAAACTGCCTGTCCTTTAAGAGTTACATTGGGCAGAAATCACATAATATTAACATATTGATGGTTGGGTAATGTGCAGTAGTAACCCAGTGGCTAAACTTCAGGTAGATAGTCTTTAAAATCTTCTGTTTGTCTCTCTGGGGACTTCTACTGAGGATGGCTCATGGATAGTTTGTTTGGTGCTGAAAACTGACTTTTAATGGGGCAGGGTGGAATTTTTCCCTGATGCTAGTTTAGCAGAGGCAGGACCAGCTGGGGTTTTGGGTTTGTGGGCAGTTCAGGTCACACCTCAACAAATGCTGGGGTGGGTTTAACTTACTGGTGCTCCAGTGGGGTGGTTAACATTTACTAGCATGCTTACTTGCAGGGGGACACCAATTGTGAGTTCCTCGTGAGAAGTTTTCCTTAAAGAAAACAGAGAAAATTGTGTTGTGGCTCTTTATGACTAATAAAAGAGAGAGTGCTTGCCTTCAGCATTCCCTTATTTATCAGTGAATGCTGAAGCAACACAGTCTAAACAGTGGGAGGGAGGATTTGGGGACAAGACCATTTGCAGTTGATTTGTTTCATGATCTGGTCTGTACCCTAACTCTCCATCATTTGGAAGCAACCAAGCAATTTGGGTATTAGGAGTTATTAAGCGGACAGCTTTCCACTGAATTAGCTTATTTTGCAACTGTTTGCCTTGCATTGTGCCTTATTTTCTTTTCAGTTTATTCAGTGAGAGCAGAGAAGTTAGAAATATTAATGCTGGAAGAGTCACGGCCCTGTAGATGTGACTGTGTTGGTGGCTGACTAATTTCATTTTGGCATCTTTTTCTAAACACTCAACTGTTGTGTACAACAAATTAAAACTGAAGGATCAGACTTTCTTGGCCTAGATTTTAATGCTGACATTTCAAAAGCAGGCTGCTTTTTCAAAAGCCTTTCAGAGTTCTTCCATGATAGAAGTATTGTGCTAACTTTCTGCAGTGTCAGAGGCATACTAGAAGTATGTTGTTGTCCAGAGAAAATGGCTGACCTAAGGAAGTAAACCTGTTTGTCCTGAACATAGTTATGGAGTGTGAGTGACAGTAAATATTTTGCATGATATAATTGTTTTTCTTATTCCTAGTTGACCTCTTGGGACTTCTGAAATGGCGTTCAAACACAAACCTGTTGCAGCAGAATTTGAAGCAGCTGATGAAAGTTGATGGTGGTGAAGTGGTTAAGGTAACAAGTTAATTTCTTTAAAAATAAATTTGGTATCATAATTTTGCTGAATCCCATATTTTGAGGTATTCATATCTTTTGTTCCCCACCCATCTGCCTCAACCTCACTGCATGCACTTGCAGATTAAATTGTAAGCAGATATCTCAGCCTTCAGGATGCTAATGCCTTTCTCCCTGACCTCAAAGAACATTTCGACTGAGTAGTGGTAAAACACATGTAAACTGCACATTTCTGAAAACGTAGGGTGTTTGGGTTTCTTTAGCACTTCAGTGAATTTTTATATAGATACATGAAGGCAAAGGCTCTTTTTCTTTGCAAGATTAGAACATTGTTACATGGTGATACTAAATGTATTTTTAATACATGGATGTGGAGTGCAATCCTACTCTGTGCTGCTGATACTTTTTAAAAAAAATTACTTCTGAAAATACTCAGCTGAGACAAGTTATTTACATTTGTCAAGGCCACTGAGTGATTGTAGAGACCTACATAAAGACAGGTTTAGCTGTGGAAAAGAGTAGGTTGGGACTATTGAATGTGTTGTAATAAATCAAATCTAAGAGAGTGTCAAAAGATGTAACGTATTGGGGACAGATGACCCTTAAGGGCCTGCAGTGTTGTTTCTTTACTTCAGTGGATTTTAATTTGGTTAATAGAAGCATAATAAATGCCTCATCTTGAAGTAACTTAAAACATCTGAGCATGCTGATATTACCCTTTATTGAGTAGGTTGAAAATAGAATCTCACATGATTTGTTTTTCAGGAAGGTTCTACCTGCTGCTATTTTGTTGTGGAGCATTTGATAGCTAAAATCTTGACGCTGATACTCGCTTCTGCCAAGCATTGTCATCGTTCTGTCACTTGTAATTTTCCCTCTTCTCCATGCACTGTTGCAGGACTCATATGAAATCATACTCCCTTCTCCTTGTTGCACAGGGATCTGAGCAGAACTTGATTTATGCATAGGAGAGAAGAGTTCATGGTTAATATTGCTCTCTTCGCCATTTCTGTTCTTTTTTTTTAGATGACCACTACTTGCATTATCCATCTGTTACAGCAGTCTTCAGAAAATCTTTGTGTAGACTGCTCTGTTGCACTTTTGTAATATCTACTTTGTACTTCCTATCAGCTTTTTTTGTCCTTCATGTTTTTAAATACGATACGTGGTACAGTCTATGTATATTTTTAAAAGTATGCATGTGATAAAACATATTCAATTTTTCTGTTAAACTATTTGTTTTCTAAAAACTCCAGTAAAATGCCTCTGCCTACTGGTGTTCGTTTCTTGCTAAGTAGAGATCAGCCAAGATACTCATTTTGTGATTGACTGTTTCAATAGCGTACGGAGACTGTAAATGTTATCTCCCTTTAACAGAGGCTCTGACTCCATTTGTGCATAGAGTCTATAGGATATGAGAATGTAAACTAATAGTCTAGAAATTATTCATACTAGCTCCCTACTTGAGAAATGTTTTCCTGCCACTTTATACAACAAAAGCATCTATCCTGTATTCTTCTTGCTGTTACATGAGGTCCTTGTGAACAGATTTAAAACTTGAACTCTACTAATGAATGTCAATATATGATGCCTAAAAGTGAAATGAAGACTTGAGTGGTAATGACGTGGCCTTCTACCCACCCTTTGTTTTTTAAAGGGACTTAGCCAGGCAGTGCTTGGGATCTGGGAGTACTACTTCTCTTCAAACCAAGACAGAAACTTCTCCCGTCAAAGCTCAAAACTGTGCTTTACTTTTTCCTTCCTGCCAGCTGCTGGTTAAATGTACTTTATTTGCATGTTTTCTTTAATTGAATGAATAAGCGTTTGAAAAGGCTATCATTTTTTTTCCCCCCAAATCCTGTAGTGAAATTACAAGCTGGATCTCCCCCAGAACCAAAGTCTAAAACCAGCTGCAAGCATTTTGGCTCTTCTGTTTTTTCATCATCAGATATTAGTAGCACAAACTGTGGCTCCATGCTCACTGGTTTTGAGGAAGTTTGGCATTCAGCAATGTTTAGTGAGCTGCTAAATGGAGGTTAATTCCTGAAATTTAGCTGTCGTTTTAGTAGATTGCCCAGGTGAATCATGTTTGATCTAGGAGACTCATTGCATAGATAACAATTTTTAAGGGAGTAATGTGGGAGTCAGGCTGTTTTTCCGTCGCTCCTGCAGTGTATATAATAGCTCTTTGTAGTTGCTGTCTCAGGAATCAGTCACCTTCTGCTTGTTCAGATGTTCTTCCCCAATTATACCTTGTCTCGTCTACAAGACAAAAAACATTTTTATCTCATTTGAGACAGACATGCTGGAACAATCCATGTTGAACCCCTTCTCTGTCAACCAAAACAAATACAGACTGAGACCATGATCCATCCTCACTCTGCCCTCGAGGAGCCCGTGTCATTTTTGTGTCATCTGGTGGAAGAAAGTGCTCAGACACAGAATCCCATGCTGATAAAACTGAATGCATTGATGAGTATCTCTGGTCTATGCATGTAGTACTTGTCACTGGGAAGAAATGCTGGAATTATACATGCATAAAACAGCTTTTATCCCTCTGCTTAACTTGGGTTCCCTGACACTAATCTGCTTTTACTTTTGTGTTGCACAGATCAGGGTGTCCAGCCAACTGGCTAGTGAAGACTCACTCTGTTAGAGAGTGATAGAGGCTTGGAGGTTTTGGGCTGGGGCAGAAGGCTGTCTGCTCTGTTTCCCACGCCTGCATGTGTGCTCTCATTTGAAACTCTGGGTCTGAGCTTATGCCGTCGTGAAAAGCGATACGCTGTGCACTTTTCATTGCTCAGCTCAAAACTACTGAGGATGACTTGATTTATTTGGCATGAGACTGGGTTGCTTGTCTGGTTTGTGCTCTGAAACATTGGTTTTCAGAAACTGCATGATCCTGTTGACTGTTGAACCGGAGTTTTGAAATCCAGTTTTATTTATTCACTATAATAGATTAAACTTTCTGTTCAGGTGTATCAAGTGTGATTTCTGACCCTTTTTCTTTCTATTTGAGTGATAGGGATCAATGGATATAATAAACTTAACTAAAAAATAATTTGCTGAAAAACAAGTTGTTAAATTTTCCTTTTTTAGCTAACTTTTAAAATGTCATGACTTCGTAAAATATATAAATGAAAGTAAATACGTCTGTAGAAACCTGTGTGACATCTGAATTTAATTTTTCCTATAAAATGTGATGAATTGTATATTTATTTGTAGTTTCTTCAAGATACATTGGATGCACTTTTTAATATAATGATGGAGAACTCGGAGAGTGAGACATTTGACACGTTAGTGTTTGATGCTTTGGTAAGTTCTCATTGTGGTTGGAATAAAATGCAGGTACTGCAGTGGTGAATAAATAAACATGGTGTAAAAGCTAGAATGAAGATTACTAATGAAGCAGATCTTATTAGCTGTTACTTATTATTTAATTTAAAATGCATGGAAGGTTTTTATTATATTTGACGTTTCAGTTGGATTTGATCAAAAGGGGGTTGGATTACATTGTCATCCTCCCAGAAAAGATGGAAGCAATCAAGTCCAGTCATTTTAGTGGATTAACAGCAGAATTTAGGACAAACAGGAAGTTTCTGCTTGGAAAAGAAAACTTTCTTATGAACAAGAAGATTTTCACAGGAAAAAAGAAAAGCCAAAGTCTGTGTGTTTTCAATGTTATTAATGTGTCTTATGTGAAAATAAAGGCAGTTGAATGTACAACATTAAAGATTTTTTGAGGATAGTGCAATAATTATGCTGCTTTTTCAGGTGTTTATCATTGGACTGATTGCTGACAGAAAATTTCAACATTTTAATCCTGTCTTGGAAACGTACATTAAGAAGCATTTCAGCGCTACGTTAGCCTACACGTAAATTTTAAAAATTACTTTTTCTAATGTGGCTTGCACAATTTTTCCAGATAATGTTATTCAGTTACTTGTTTACGTAGTTTAATTAGGAATTTGCCCCTAGAGCTTGGGAGGGTGGGAGGTTCTTGAAGAAGATGGGAGATAGTATGTCCTTCTCTTGAAATAAGAGTAACAAAAGTTTTAGTCATTTGCAAGGAAGAAGTCTTGATTTTATTGTATTGAAGGAGAGGATTTGATGATTTTGAGAATTGTTTTGTAAAGAAACTGTTCATAAGCAATTCTGTCATACTTGAGAACGAAATCGTGTGCATTTAAGATGCTTCCAAAATATGTTGTTTGGTTCATTAAATTGATGTTCTACCCTATATTATTTGCATTACTGTCAAAAAACCAAAGGTCCATTATTTTTGCTGTCTTAAGTGGTTGTTGACAGTTAGGATCTTTGCTGCTGCTTCAGACTATTAGTGTTGGAGGAAAAATATATAATGGATGTCTTTGCACTGTTGGTAGGAAAACAAATCCAAACCGGGAAGCCTGCTGTGCACTTTGCTGTTATACAGTCTCTGTTATGTGACTAGAAAAATGTTTGAGAAGTATTGATTTAAAATAGCAGAGGAGAGTTAGGCCTTTAGTCACAACTTTGATATTACAATCACTTCACTGAGTTACAGCCACTGTTGCAGCCTTCATGTGAAGTGGGTAAAGGATGGAACATCCTCTGGTTTTATTAGCAAGAGCTGAAGGTGGCCCTGTCGCTGGTAGGCATGGAGAGCATCCTTCCCTTCCTTAAATGTGGGGAGCTGGAGGCAGGTTTGAGCTTGAGGATGCTGGAAGAGCTGAATTCTGGCTTGACTTGTGCCCATGGCCATGACAGATCCCTGCCCTGTCCCCGCCTTTTATTGCATAAGTTTGTTTAAGTAAAGAGAGATTGCACTGACAGTATTTGAAGTGGTTACTTGAAATTCGTAGGCAGTTTACTCCTATTCAAATAAATGCACATATATCAAGATATCTGTCTACTCAATGTTATTTTCTGTTAGTGATATATAATATTGTACTTATTTACTTTTAGAGTGAATCTTGAAACATAGTGTAGCTAGAATGATTTAAAATGGAGTCGCTTGTAGTTGGATGAAAATCGTGGTTTATATTCATTGGAAGGGAGGTAGTTGAAATGGTATTATTTTTAAAGTTGTTTCACTTTCAAGTTTGATAGATTTTAAAATGTGGAACAAGAGAATATCCAACTGATGTTACATCTATTTTTGAGAAATAAAATTCACAAATTCTAGCCCCAAATCCCTGGGAAAGCTATGTAAAGGGGAAGCCTTGTTTAATGAAGAAACTCCCATTTTATGTGTTTTAATTCTAACAATGTTTTTATAATTATTTTATTGTTTTGGTTACTATTAGTAGTTGTATCTTTATAATAGCCTAAACCTGAATATCCCTAAATATCCATCAGAAAATTAGTCTTATTGAGATTTGCCATATTACTTGTATGTTGAAGGGTGTTATGGTCTGTGGTTGTTTTTCCTCAAGAATTGGTTCCAGCTACTTACCAGCAAAAATAAGAACGTAATGAGTTTATTAGTTGCATAATTAATCTTGTAACTTGGTGGGTACTACTTAGACACATAATTTTTCTTCAGACATTTCAGAATTGAAATTCTCTGCGAGAATACTTGTAACTTGTATGTGGTTTTGTATTTAAACAGAAAACTGACGAAAGTTTTAAAAACATATGTGGATAATGCTGAGAAGTGCGGTATCACTGATCAACTCTTCAAAGCTATGAAAGCTTTGGAGTACATCTTCAAGTTCATAGTCCGGTCCAGGATATTGTTCAATCAGTAAGTATGGTGAATGCTGAAACCTCCTGTAATTCCCATTGGAAATATTGTTCAAAAAAGCATCAAAATTACAACATGTGTTAAAGTTGCTCAATATTGCACCGTTTTAGAAATATCTTAAGTTGTTAGAACTTATTTCAGGAGACAGCTGTTGCCTAAGAGCAAGCCAGATCTCCTCAAGAGATGTATATTTTAAGTAGCAAGTGTACTGCTAAAATCATGGTATGTGGCAGCTCTCTATAGAATGAATAAAGCTTGCCAGTATTTGGGAAACTTTTGTTAATAACTGTCTAGTACTGTGACTGACATGTTGAAGGTTCCGAGTAGCCATACTGCCCTGACCCTTGTCCAGGCCTGGGCTTTGCTAGTGGCTTTCCTCAGATGGCTGCAAAAGTCTGGGAAGACTGAAGTATTGAAAATTTTGCAGCAAGGCAAAGGGAGAGCTTTTCTGGATGGGAGATGTGATGTTTGCCCTCATGTGCTTTGCACAGGGCTTCATTCGTAGGCCAGACGTGGAGAGGGAAGAGTCAGAATAGATGGACAGCGAGGGGGAAAAAGAGTATGAGATGCACCTTTTCTGACACACTGCCTCGTAAAAGAAAAGCACAAGTATTGTTGTAGTTAACCCCCCAACAGCTCGGAGCTCCCCAGGCCCCTGCCTGTCAGAGCAGAAAGAGAATGTTGGTGGTTGGTTGCAGTTTGTAGGGCCCCGCAGTCTCAATAGGTGAGACAGACAGGAAAATGGAAAGAAAAAAGGGCTGCAGAAATCTTCTCTTCAAGAAAAATAGTATTTTTTGATAGGAGAATCATTTGAGTTTCTATAAAAGCTCTTTCTATGCCTGCTGGCCTGGCAGAGATCTGCTGGGGGGTTGTTTTCTGCTCCCCACTTGACCTGCTTTGTGAACTGCACAGAGACTTGCTGGTGCTGTCTGCAGTAGGCACCCATCCATAAAGTCAAGCATAAAAAATTATTCTTAAGTTAATTTGGAAGTCAGTACTGTATTTTATACATGAAATATTAAAGTTTTAAAACAAATTGATGATGTATTCGTATTCACTTAGATTCAATCCTTTTACTACATGTTAGCAACAGTAACAACCTTATTACAAGGGATTTATGTATAGCTCTGAAGTTACCAACTCCACCAACCTTTCTCTAATTTAAAGATTGTAATTTATTTTTGTAGGAGTTTTACTGTGAGATTCATAAAATACTGAATGTCACTTACACTGTTGCAGGTCCTACAAATCACTTTAAAACAGAAAAAAATAATTATGTCTTGCTGCAGATTAGATTTAGAGACAATATGACCCTCTAGTATTGGCCATTGGATTTCCTCGTGCTAAGCACTAATTCACAGTTCTTTAGCATTGGGAAGACACAGCTCTCAGTGACAAGGGATTAATCAGTGAAGCTACTGAATGCTGAATGACACCATGATTTGTTCTGCTGTAGGACTTAAATCCTGCCTGAGGTGTGTGATTTGAAGTGATTATAATGCAGAAGTGTAGCAGGGTTCTGAAATATTGTTAGTGTTTTACTGAGAAATCGCAACGAGCAAGCGGAATCTTTTATTAAAAAATATTGCGTATTTTTAACTTGAGCAATACGGTAGTGGACTGAATATATGGAGCGTTTTAGTAATGTGATTGCAGGCAAGCTTCAGTACTGGATAAATACATAGAAGCCTACTTCATCTAGTTAAAGTCTGGTGGCAAATATATTCACTATATCAGGGTTTATAAAGGCAAAATATTATAAGGGAACTTTAGAAATATCTTTATTTGGCTTACTCAGTAATGATTCCAGTGATGATTGCATTTACAACAGTGTTAAAATATTGAAGGTGGTGCTAGAAGGGTTGACTTGGTGTAATCCTGGTTTGCTCAGCTGCAGTGTTTTTGTGCATTAACAGGTGTATTAAATAAATATGTTAATAACTGACAGTAGGAACACATTTGTGACTAGTTTATTTTTATTATAATTTCCTTTTTGAAACACAAAGCTTTTTGTCTGAAGCAGTTTGATTTATTGGACTGTCAAGTTTACTTACTCTTTATATTGGTATTAGTTTCACCCCTCTAATCTGTTTATGGGGACACTGAAATCCATTATGGAAATTGGGAGTTAACAAGTAATTTGTCCTGCATAACCCCCAGTTTTAGCCTAAAAGGGGAATAGGAGCTTGCACAGCAAAATAACACAATTTAATATTTTTTTTCTGTAGCATTCATTTCCCCTGTGTGCTGGTTAAATAGCCTTTTTTTAATATCTGTGGCTCCCAAAGGTTTATGAACACAGCATTAAAAATGATACGCATTAGTTTCAGTGTGAAGCAGCAAGAACGTTCTGAACTCCATGTTCATCTTAAAATAAGCCCCTTTTCTTCTGTAATAGGTCTTCCATCATGATGTCTTCAAACATGAAGAAATCATACTATGACTGTACATATAAAATCCCTGGGTGTGGAGCTCTTTCTGAGCTGCAGACCACATTCAAGCCCACTTTACTGGATTTAACTCATGAGGAAAATGGAGGGAAATAGAGGGGAATTGAATTCTTGCTGGGTGCTGCTTTAATGGGTCTTGGTCTAAAATGTTTAGGTGAGCTCAGGGACAGGGCTAGTGGAGCCAAGGAGGGCTTTGGAAGCCCAGTGCTGTTGGATGAGGCTCTTGGAGCCAATCAAAGCTGACTGGGTAAGCATGCGGGTTTAGCTGGGGAAGAAGTCCCACCTGAGGTTTATAAACACCCCTGTTTAGATTGACCTGGATGTCAGATTCTCCCAGGCTTCTTATAAGCACTGATTTTCTTTTTCCTTCTTTTTTTTTTCTTTTAGGTCATGTTAAGTCTGTATAGCTGAGGTTCAAGAAGTGTATTTGCAACAGCCCTTACGTAGGCAAGTCATACATACTGCCAAAGGGGAGAAAAGTACTATTTTTAAAGGATTTATATGGAGCTAGGGGTCTTCTTCCCCTCTTTCCATTTTGTAGTGAGAATTATTTCATCCTACACCTGAAGCAGAGATCATTCTGCATTTAAAATATTCAAGAGTTTCGGGAACATTCATTCTTATGCTGTATTGAACCAGTGCACCAAGTTCTTCAGCTTGGCTGTATATTTTTTGACTTTGGTGTTGGTCAGGCATCTCAGGGCAGGTTTTATCCCCCTGAAAGCATCTGGCAGGGAGAGAGAGGAGAGAGGGGGTTGTCCCTGTGGGCAGATCAGCTCTGAAAAATCCCGCCTGAAGGCACAGGGACCTGCCTTGCAACTTCAGCTGTGGATTAGTCGTTCTTTGGCAGCTGTACTGACTGTATGGGAAACTGAGCCTTAACTAGTTCATCAATGAGCCAGAAATTAGAGGTGGAATGCATTTTAACTTCAGTGCTCCCTTCCCATGGCAAAAAAAAAAAAAAAGATTTTTTTTTTTTTTTTGCAAGTAGTGGATCGATAGTCTTTTTCTTTCATGGAGTTTAAGGTCGCTCACTGTAGGCCACTGGTAGATCTTAATGATTGCTGGCAATTTGTCTGCATGCTTTCTGGCTTCCTCATCAGAGAGCTGCTTGGCATTGGTCCTCCCAGACATCTGCTAGCTCTTGTGCAGGGTGAAGACACACTATCCTGCTGCTGCGTGGGCATGTGGAATTGGGTCACTGCTGAGGGATTCACCATGACTTGAAGGCGTAAACAATACTGAATATGGCGTTTTACATAGGAAGCTTTAAAATAAAAATCTTCTGTTCCTGCTGGCCCAGCCTGGTCAGTCTGTCTTGTCTTTAATTTTTTGTGAAAGAACACTCTTGGTTCAGTGAAGAAACCTGAAGAAACTTGTAGAAATTCTTGAACTTAAAAAAAGCAACAAATTATCATCTGTCATTTGAACAGGTATTTTAAAAATGTATTTCCATTTTAGTTGGCTTGTGCTTATGAAACCTAATTATTTTGCAGACTTTATGAAAACAAAGGAGAAGCAGACTTCAGGGAGTCTCTGCTGCAGCTCTTTAAGTCCATCAATGAGATGATGAGCAGCATCTCTGATCAGACTGTCATAGTGAAGGTATGTGCTTTACAAGTCTCCATCTTGACTTTGCTTTTGCATCCTAAACCACAGTTAGGTGGTTGGTTGAAGTGTATGATTGTGTTTTTCCCTAAAAGCATGTTTTACCTTGAACGTGGTTAATACTTCGTGCTTCTAAAGAAGGATTTGTGACTATATAAAGAATGTGCTTCGAACAAGTAAGGTTACTTAAATTGCTGCAAATACCTCACTTTTATTTTTAAAAGAGAATTTAGGGGTTGGATGGGTTAAATGATGTTTAGCTTCTTTAATGTCTGTAATCTTAAGGTATTTTTAAGGCACTATCTTTAAGATGCTGATGACAATGTAGATCCTTGTATTCTTATGCACTTATTTATATCCTCAGCTGTTCAGGAACTTCAATATAGTCTCTTAAGCACTAGTACATGTTTTTAATGGAAAATCAGTAAGTCAGACTGCAAACTCCAGCCTGCACCCCTCTTCTTCTGTCCCTTTAAAATGGTAGCTACTTCTGGTAACGTTGGCCGGCTCATGGAATTGGGAACGTGGTCTCTGACCTCAAATGAACATCAGTATTGATATCACAGAGTAGAAGCATTGAATTATAGGACTGGTAGATTTTTGTATCCAGAGGAGTCTGAGGTCATTGGGCCAATACCGGTCTCATGTTCTGTCAGTGAATCTTTTTCACCGTAGAGAGACTGTCATAAACACACATTTGATAAGCTACACCTTGAAGTTCTCCTTGTGGTTCCCAACAGAATTTATAAGAGGACGTAACTCTTGACCTAGCCATGCTGAATCATTTGAAAGATGATGATCAGAAAGGGGCTAAGAATTGGGGTCGAATTTGGGGACGGTTTGACGGTGTGGCTCCTCCTGCTCAGATGTGCAGTGGTTATGCATTAGAAGAATTTTTTATAGCAGCTGGGAGGCAAAGCCAGACAGTGGCAAAGTACTGTGCCAGTGCAAGAGGTTCCTCTTGGAGGGAGCTGGGAAGAGTACAGCAGGAAAACACCGAAGTCAAAGACACGGGTCCTTTGTGGCTGAGTGCATGCAGGTCTTAGGCTAGTAATACCATGCTGAGCACACAGCAAAAATAGATGGTGGGGATAAAGCTGCTGAGTTCGAATATTTTAGGCAGAGAGACTGAGGCTGTATCATCTGATAGCAAAATAGGGATATTACATGTTTCAAGAAAGGCGTATTTTCATTCCACTGACAGAGCATCTCTCCTGAATGGAAATTGGTAAGTTTGACTCAGCGACTCAGAGTGTGCTATCTGGTGTTTTACAAATAGGATGTTTTCAGATTACGAGGATTGAATGTAAGATTTATTTTCCAGAGACTTGTTTGTAAGGCCTGCTTCAGGAAGGCAGATGAACGTGAGCTTTTTTTCCTTCTCAACAGTCTATACCTTGAGAAAAAAAAAATTAAAAAGACCCCCAAAACCAGATTTGGTTGTCTTCACCTGAGATGCAGTAAAAGACAAACTTCCTAGCAAAGGCCAGAGAGATGCCACTACAGCAGAGTCTGTCCTAGGCCGTGTATCGTTTCACATTCAGATCTTGGCAGACGTGTGTAGGGCACATCTACTGTCTGCGTTTGGCTACGTGAAGTACGCTGGCAGATGAAGCATTGACAGATGAGCCAGTGTGAGGTTGTCAGAGAAGTGTGCTTGTGGATGCCTTTCAGAAGCCTTGACAACCTTTCATTCATTATTCATTGCTTTCATCTCCTTTGGACTCTAATTACTTAGCTCTTAGAACACATAATTGTTAGTATTGGCCTTTTGCAGCTTGTGAGATTGCTTTTATTATGTTCAAATATCCACTGAAGCACTACAGTTTTTTCAGTAGCTAGAAATGTATTTCTATTACAAAGAATAGAATTATTGAATGGGTAGATAAAAGTGTTTTTTTTCTGAGCGAGATTGAGTATAGCTTCTGTCAATCTTGCCTGACAAAGCTGTTGGAATCCTGGGAGGGTGTCAGTAACCATGTAAAGTGGACATGACATTACAGGCTTCATTCAGCATCTTTGCTGACTTGGTGGTTAAGTACCATGCTAGTGGTGAGGAATGTCAGAAGGACCTCACAAAACTAGGCAGGGTAAAATCTGAGCTGCAAGGTAGACACATGTAAGGCAGTGCATCTCAGGAAGAGTAAATTAATCCCTGTGCGATGGTCTACTTGAACCTGGTAGTTGCAGTTTGGGAAAGAGACCTTGAAGTCATAACTGACAACTCTCCGGGGTTATTGGTTCCATGTGCAGTGACAAGCAAAGAATCACAGACTGGTTTGGGTTGGAAGGGACCTTAAAGTCCATCTAGTCCCAACCCCCTGCCATGGGCAGGGACACCTTCCACTAGCCCAGGTTGCCCAAAGCCCCGTCCAACCTGGCCTTGAACCCTTCCAGGGAGGGGGCAGCCACAGCTTCTCTGGGCAACCTGTGCCAGGGCCTCACCACCCTCACAGGGAACAATTTCTTCCTTAGATCTCATCTAAATCTGCCCTCTGTCAGTTTAAAACCGTGACCCCTCGTCCTATCCCTACACCCCCAATCAAGAGTCCCTCCCCCCTTTCCTGTAGCCCCTTTCAGTCCTGGGAGGCCGCTCTAAGGTCTCCCCGGAGCCTTCTCTTCTCCAGCTGAACCCCCCCAACTCTCTCAGCCTGTCCTCACAGGGGAGCTGCTCCAGCCCCACGAGCATCTTCGTGGCCTCCTCTGGCCCTGCTCGAGCAGGTCCATGTCCTTCTGATGTTGGTGCCCCCAGAGCTGGACACAGCACTGCAGGGGGGTCTCACAAGAGCAGAGCAGAGGGGGAGAATCCCCTCCCTTGCCCTGCTGCCCACACTGCTCTGGGTGCAGCCCAGCACACGGTTGGCTTTCTGGGCTGCCAGCGCACGTTGCTGGCTCACAGTCAGTTTTCCATCCACTGATACCCCCAAGTCCTTCTCCTCGGGGCAGCTCTCCATCCACTCCTTGCCCAGCCTGGATTTGTGCTTGGGGCACAGAAGCAACAGGGCGTTGGGTGTCAGCCAGAGGGATAACAAGAACATGGCAGGGCTGTCGTTTTGTTTTTAGGTAGCCTTAGCACATCCACATCTTGCATGCCAGGTGCTGTTCTCATCTCCTAACCTCAGGAAGTAGTTAAAGGGGTGTGGAGGACTAGGATTGGGAATGGCGCACCTTCCTGGTGGGTGAGGGGTTTGTGAAACTCTTCTGCACCAAATCCCACAGTACAAGAAATAGGGTTCACTCATTGATGTCAGTAGGAAGTTAGTTTAAAGCAAATAAAAAGAAAAGTTTTGATTTCTGAAGCTCGCTGTCGCAGGGCGTTACAGAGGCAGACAGTGTCAGCAGGCCTGGGAAGAGGTGAGGCAGATTTCCAGACCAGAAGCCACAGACTCACAGAATCATCTAGGTTGGAAAAGACCTTGAAGATCATCTAGTCCAACCATTAAGCCCACAGATGTTCTGAGAGGATGGGTGGAGGTGCAGCCTCGGAAGGATGCTGGAGGAGCCCGGGTGCAAACAGACCACAGAAACTGTAAATGGCATCTCCTGTGGCCACTGTTGGAGACCAAGTGCTGGGCTATACAAACCATTAGTGTGACACCGTGAGTGCTCCTTGTGCTGTTGGATACTCTTGAAGTTTTGTAGAAAACTGATGAAGATAAGCAGATAAGTTGCTAGGTCCCTGTGTTGTGCAGTTAGGATCAGCAGATCTATCTGCAGCAGTTCCAGGCTTCTTTTACTGTTTTTAATATATATTGGTAAAGCTAAATAACTGTATACAAAATAAGTCTGTCTGGAGAGATAAGAAGTTGAAAAGACCTACACAGAAAATTAAGGTGCTTCACATTAAAAGAGACAGATGCTTAATTCACACATTTGAATATTTCTATTTCTCCTTGCAGAAATTGTAATCTGTCTTGATAGTTTATCAACATGAAGCAGAACTGCCACTGGAAAGTTGTTCTTTTTTTTCTGAAATGTTCGTAACTTTCTCTTTGGGCTGCTTATACTGATTTTTTTTTTTTTTTTTTCCTCCCCAGCCTGTCTGTTAAGAGAGTAGCCTTCAAGCTGACACTGTGCGGGGGAGAATGAATGACTGCAGTCTTACGTTCTTAGCAAGAATTACTCTTTATCTATTCAAATATTTATGTCCTTGTGGAAGCTGATGAGCTGTTTCTGACTGTAGCTCAGGTCTTCAGTTACTTAATATTTTGCATTTAAATTGCCCCTTTTTTCACTTGAATTTTTCAAGGCTTTGGGTTCATTTTAAAAAAAATAAAAAGTTTCCTCAAAAGAAAACTGTATGAATTGTACAAGGATTTAAGGTTGTAGAGCACAAAAAGAGACTTTGAATTTGTACCTCTTTTGGGATTATGGCTATTCAAAATTTCTTAGAGTAGGGGAGAATTTGTATATGTGGCTGCTTTGCAAACCTGACTTCAGTTGCAGCCTTGAAGGAAACAACATCAAGAATATTTTCTGTGGGGGACGTGTTCAAAGTGGTACTTAGCAGTTCTACTTGCTGCAAGTAGCTGTAACTGTACACAGCATCGATTAAATTTTTCCTCAAGACTTAAAAGGGAAAAAACCCCACAAAAAACAAACCAAACAAAAAACAGAGGCCCTGTCTATCTGCAAAATTCTCTACTGCACCAAAATCATGCTTTGCATTACTGAGGATGCTTTGACTGCCAGACTCACGCCTGGGAAGGACAATAACCTGATCTTTTTGCACAGGGTCCTCCGAGAAACCCGGAGTTGGCCTGGCATTAGGGAGAGACATTTCTGTGTCAGCTCTCCCTCCTTCTCTGCTTCTGACGTGGTGTGGGTCAGGGGAGAGGGGGTTATGGAGGGAACCCCAGTGCTGGCCTTGCGCTGCTGTCCACCGTGTCCGGGCAGTCAGTGCTCACTTTATGGCTGAAGCCCTGGTCACCTCGTCCTTCGGGTGCATTTTTGTAGTGGCTGGCTTAGCGTATGCATGGAAAAAACTGTATTTTTTTCAGAGTGTAAAGGTCTGTTTCTTTCGTGAGCTTTTGGTATTGCAAAATAATAATTCAAAGACAATATTAAAAGTTTATTTTAGATTTGAGTTGTAGTGCTTCAGCTATGTGTTTTTACAATAATTAGGTCAAAATCCATATATTCTTGGGACAGGATTTGAGCAGAGCTTTACTAGCATTTATACCTCTTAGTGAGTTGACTCAAATATATTGCAATCAAAACATTAAGGTGTAAGAATGAATAAAACTCGCTTTCATCTGAGGCTATAAAGGCAGCAACAGTCAATCCTATAGTTTCAATTTGAGAAGCTGGTATGGTATAAATTACAGTGTTCAGAACAATGTGGAGTTTGTTTATTTTAGTTAACTAAATATAATTTTTAGGGGTTATTTTTTTGGTGTGTCAGTGTTGAGTGCAGCAGAGGCAGGCATGTAGAGGTTGCCTTTTACACTTGATTTTTTTTTTTAAGGTGTGCAGTTGTCCAAACTGGAGAGGGAAATTCAAACAGTGATTTGAGCTGACAGATGTTTTTGTCGTCCTCTTACTAAGAAGAATTTTTCTTGCATGATGAATGGTAGTGAGCTGCAGTAATAGTTTGAGAAGTAGGGAGATTAAACTTTGTTTTTCAAGTATCAGTTTGATTTTAAGAATTACTTCATTAAATAAGGTGAGCAGCATTTGGTACGTGCACCTATTTTTTATGGTTACAAATGTAGTGAGCTTTCCTGGTTTTATTCCTATTTTCTGCTAATTGGTGCATGATAATTATTTCCTTAACCTTTTACTGTTTAAGCATGAGCTCAGCTGAAGCCTAGCATGATGTTTCAAGTTTAGATAAAAATGCAAATGTTTCCTAGTCATTTATTCTTGCATCTCTTTGAAACAAGGGCAGTTGAGCCAGCTGCATCGAATTTATGAGGACTGTCTGATTTTGACTGTGTTTGTATGAGGGAGCTGAACTATTCTCAGCAGGGTTCTTGCAGTTTGCTCTAATGTTTGCTGTTATGCGTGACTTTGTACTGCTGTTCAGGATGACTGAAAAAAGATGATAGGCTGGTAGCTGAGTTAGTTCTCTGTGCTCTAAACGATCTTGATAAAGTAGGTGCGTATATAAAATTATCCCATAATGTGACCACAGAGAGCTGGGGCGAAAGATGGTAACGTTTCACTAATGGGAATTCTCTTGTGTGCGTGGTTTTTTAATAATCCTTGTCACTTTTAACACAATGCGTATTTCTCAGTATCCATACTGTACTTTTTCCTACTCTAATATAAGCATTTATTGCTAAAACTACAGAAAAGTATTTAAATGAAGGCAGGGAAAGACATTACAAGCTGCTGAGGTACCTAGGAAGAAAACAGAAGAGACCGTGTTAGTCTGCAGGGCTTTTCCAACAGGTTGAATACTCTATAACCATTGTTTAAAATTCATTGAGTAACAAAATGCAACCGTGGGCTGAGGTTCCTATGTCTCTTAGAACCTCTATGGGAAGGTCTGTTGTACGCTGACAACAAATACAATAATCTCTAGAAGAGTGCAATGTTACTTTACTTGTGATCATGCTTTGTGCTGTTTTACACCAGATTTCGTGCCACAGGCGCTGGTTCAGTTGTGATTTGGCACGAATGTCTGCTGTAAACCAGGGCAATTTAAAAATAGTGTTTAGGTGTTCCTGGAAATTGTTTCATCCAGCTGCTGACTGGGCTGCATTTGGCTGGATTAATGAGTTTAATGGAATGGCGTCCGGGATAATGCTTGTGTAGAAGGTAGGTGCTTTGTGTTGAATGACACAAAAGATGGAAATTAACATTAGAATCATGTACAAATTGAGTCAGGTAAAACAAATTTATTGCTTCATCAAACAAAAGAGTCCATAAGAATATACTGTTCGACAAAGAGATTTTATGCTTAATGTTGAGACTGGGCATGCTGTTTGAAATGAATGACTTTAGAAGATGACATTTTTAAATTAAGTATTTTTGCTTTTATGTTGTACAAAGAGATGAACTTAAATCCTAGACAAAGCCTGTAGTATACTATTCAGAATACACTTTGTTTAATACTTTGCAAACGTCACTTGTTCACTCTAATGACAACCTTAAGTTAGCACTGCAGTTTTCTTAAACAGCTGCTGTAAAGAAGCTTTTGTTACTGGTTTTTTAACATTCCTTGTCAGTATAAACCCAATAATGGGATAAAAGTTAGAATTTACTGTTGTTGCAAGACTGCTTTGCTGTACTTTATACTGCTTTGCTTTCATTTACCAGTGACCATTGTTATTATCACAGTAGTAATTTCTGTTTTGTATTAGTGAAGAGATTGCTCAATATTCTCAAAAGCAAATTAGTAAAACTCCCGTTGTTTATATCTGTTATGCAAAATTATATCAGAAGTGACTTTAAGATACTTAGCAGCCTCCCCTGTCTTATTTTCGTGTGCTTTCATATGACAAAGAATTGTTTGTGCAGATGATTAGTCTTTGATCGAGTGGTAGAAGGATGCTGTGGTGCAATATAGTGCCATATTTTTGGTCCCCTTTTAGTGCAGCTTTGTGTTAATCCATCAGGGTGTTAGTTCAAATGTGGTAAAATAAAAATTTTGTGTTAAGAGAGTGTAGTTTTTCTTGTTCCACAAGCCTTCAGATGTACTAACAGCTACCAGATGTGACAGAGTAATGGAGATGCTTACCAAGAGTGCTTGCTGAACACACAGACTGCAGCACGACTGTCTGGCTTTGAGACAGACCATATTTAAGACACATCTCCAAATGGCGTATGAAATATGCTGTAATTACTAATCTTGTAATGCTGCTTAAACATGTTTCTGAGCACTTCTGTGTAGGTATGTTCTTCATGGCTTGCTGTTATGTTGGATTGTCAATATTTGACATGATTATGTGGCTTTTCAAAAGGTGGAGTTAGGTGACTTTGGGCACTTCGAGAAGCCATCTCCAGCCAACTCAAAGGTTTGCAGAAGCAGATTCCATGGAGAAGTACTAGCCTGTCCTTTGTCTTTCCTCAGCTTAAAACTAGGGAGGGTTTGAAGGGAGCTGGGGTCGGAGGACAGGCTTATGCAATGTCCTAGAGGAAACTTTTAGGAATGAAGAGGGGTTCAGATTGCCTGGGCCATCATGGGAGTCCCAAAACTTAAAGCTGAGGTGCTTACCTTTGCCCAGTGACATGAAGGAAAGGCATGTATGTGTCCTCCCATCTCTTTCTGGGAGGGCTGCTGGTATGTGTCTATCTTCACAAAGAAATGAAAAGCTCAGGAAGTTTTCTGTAAGGCAGCTCCTCTGACCAAGGGATTTTGGGATTCTTTTTGGGATTCTTTTTGTTGTTCCAAAAAATAAGTGAAGCTTACTCTTATTTTACACAGTTTATAGATGCAAGTGTTGAAGTGCTCTAAGTCTCTTTTGGAGTTTGAGGTTTTCCTTCCCCCAGAAAATTGCAGGAAAAGTTCCTTTCAGAATAAAGTCACTGTTTTGCTGACAGTGTTTTCTAAATTGCTGTTTTAGGATAAATTTTTAGTCACAGAAACTCCTTGAACCTTTAGATCTGAGGAGTGTGCTAGTTTTTCTCTCAGTAGATCCCTTTTCTTACCCATTCTTGTCTTATGAAACCTATCTGGAAATGAACCATCGGGCAAAAAAGAGCTGTGGCAGCATGGGCACCGCAGTGGACCCTTCACTGATGCTCAGAGGGACCACCGTTACAAATAATGCCTCCATTGCGCTTGGTCTTATTTATTCTGGCCTTCTTACCATGTCTGGAAGGGTTTTTTTTCCCCCCAACTAATCTTTTGATATAGGCCATCACTGAATTTGTTTCTTCAGCATGAACCGCTGTGTTATTTAGCTGCTAACTGTGAAGAAGTTTAGGAAAATACAATTAGCTGTTAAGTCATTATAAGCACATTGATGAATTTGTCTTAAAGGTTGCAAAGGATGATTGCTCTAGAGAGAGGCGGTTGTGATGGTTTAAGGAATAAGTTGCAATTATTCTGTGGAACCTAGGAATTTCGTCCTCTCTATTAGGTGTGCAGAGAACTGTGACCATCAATTACTGCTTATTTTATTCTATTTAAGGCAAAGCTTTGACTTTTCTGGACCTTATTATTTTCACTTAGTGAGTTTTATTTCTTGTCGTATTTAATTGCCTTTTAGAGTTTAGAAGGGTATCCTTGAACCACTGCGCATTGACTTAGTGCTTCAATAGGTTGTATTGGCAGCTGGTTCATATAATAAGTGACAGTAAATGGTTCTTTTCATATGTATGTACTTTGGCTGTGGTATAATACCTTTTATACATAGATATGAAGTAGTTTGAGTTGGCTCACAGGCTGACGTGCTTGTTGATGTCACACCAATCCTTGACTCACATGTAAATAACATCCCAGAAAAAAAATATTCCAGTAATACCCTGACAGTCAATATAACAGTGAGCGTACAAGGAAGTTTAATTCGGTAACAGGGAAAAATATATCCCATTATTCATACGATACACTGTCGTGTTTCTGCTTTCTTTCCTTTTTATTCTTCCCCTTTGCTAGTTTATTTGTGTGCTTTGTAGTACTTCAAATGACTGATTCTGTAACTTGATAAGGGTAGTAATAATTTGTCATTGGTTTTCCACAAAGAGAGAAGCCCCTTTGGGCAGTAAAATGTTTTTTGCAGCCCAGCTTGAAACTATGTATAATTATTGACTAAGTATGTGAGACTGATATTTCCAGCTTTGTATGTGTATCTACTGTGATCACATGGCAATTATTACAAAAACCTGTTTGATTAAAAATCAAACAATTAAGTTCTTCATTATTGTGTTTTCTCTAATGCTGTTTTGCATTTTCAAGTCTCTTAGGCATCACTGTGTAACTATGAAATTAAGATTTTTTTGATGTAGTTTGCCATGTAATTCTTGTAGAAATGAGGAATTTGAACCTTTGTCAGTGTGCTGCTGAAGAGTGGAAATTAATCTAATTTAATTTCTTTCATTGAAAAAAAACCCAAACCAGATTAATTATTTGTTTTTTTCCTGATGTTATATGAAAAGACAGGAACAGGGTTTTTTATCTGCTGAATTTAATATTACTCACTTATGTATTCCAGTATCCTGGGAATAACCAGCATTGCAATTGTGCTACTGCTAACGAAGGATCTACTTTCAGTTGCAGCTTCTAACAGAGTAAAATCTACAGTGAGAGCTGCTCTTTTACAAGGGTTAATATCAACAAAAAGATATTTTAGTAGACCTTTGGATTACACAGATACAGATTTAATTGTGGGGTTGCAGAGTCTACTTGTCTGATCATATTGTCTGTCATATAACTGAATCAGTTGAGATTGGAAATTGGGAAATACAGTTCCACAGTTTTCTTTAAATTTTAAGATATTAAAGTTTAATTGGTTTGTCTGTAAAGTAGAACCTAAGTTGCTGATAATTCTTGTAACTGCAGGCTTTAGGTTGATGTTTTAAATAGTTTTACCTGATAGTACTTCATTTAAGCTATTAAAGTGTTAATTTTAATGATTGTGCCAGCACAGTGTGAAATTTTAATTCAAGATATAAAATGCAAGCTCTTTTTTAGTATGTGTTACTAAACATTTATTGCTACATGCATTTGCATGATAAGCAAATAAAAACACAGCAATGGCTGCGGTTTATAACTGGTCATTAGAGTCCTCATCCATCAAAACACATAAGTGTGTACATAATGGGACTATTTGCATAATTACAGTTATGAGCTTGATTTCTGAGCATGTAAGTAGTCCTTTAAGCATACGTGGAAATGTTTGATGATCGAGCTTGACAGTTTAAATGGACTATGAATAAAAACTGGAACACCCTGAAATGTGCATCTAACCTATCGACATGTTTGGGTTTTGCTCTTTTAAGTGGTCAGCAAGCGTTGGCAAACCTCCCACGCTGGCTACTTGAAGTTATCCTTGGGACTTGTAATCAAACAATTGACCTCGTGCATTCAAGAATGGTGGAATTTGATTTAAAATTACTAAAGTTGTGGCAGAAAAGTGTAGTTGTTTGAAAATGGACAAGTGGTTTTGTATGTACCTGCGAGACAATACTCCTTGGGTCTGTTGCCCTGTGGCTCTTCTAGTATTAACAGCTACTGCTAAACAGAATTATTCTGTCTCTTGAATTCCTCTGACCCCGTGGAGTAGTGTAGTGTAAACACTTGTCACATCATGGCCTCCAGACTAGAAAAAAACTGATTAAAAAAGAAAAATACAAGGGCTCGTCTTCCTTCTAATCCAAAAGGGAAAGCACACAGTGCGCTCTCGGTGGAAACTGCAAATGCTAAGCCTTAAATCCACAAACAGAAATGCCTTGTATGGGGAATGAATTGTTCCCCCTTTTGAGGCAAAAACACATCTGTAATCAAATCGTTTGATATTATCAATAAAATGCAAAGGTAAGCAAAATAAGTCTGGCAGTTGTGGTTTATATTTGAATTACTGTGTGTTTTTTTTCTAGTCAGTGGATGCAAGAATTTGAGTAACCCCAGTAAAAATAGTGCATGTGTATAAGTTAGATTAAGATAAAAACCAAAGACTTTCTCCTTAGGGTTTCTTAGGTAGAACATTTTCTCATCTATGATTTGAAATAGAGTGTTTAAATCCATTTTAAATCCATTTGCAAATGAAGAAGAAAAACCCCCAACTTTGAAATTACTGTTTGTGTAGATGAAATGATTGTTATCTGTGGTGTTACTAGAGGTCCTTTTACTATTGTCTAACCCAAAGTGTATTCTGGCATGATTGCATTAAATTGCTGGGCAGTAATTTTCAATTGCTGGATTTTTGCTCTTGATGCCTGTAAGAGGATGTTTGCTCTAGAAATAAGTAAATAATTACTAATTGTCACTAAGAAATGGAAGGATTAAATTAGTTAAAATTACTACGAAGAGTTAAAATATTAAACATTTGTTTGTATCTCCTGAATCCTTTCATTTTACACTGTGAAATGGAGTGACAACTGCAAGTTCAAGGGAAATTAGAAAGACCTGCAGTTCATTAGTGGCTACCAAGAATTCACTGCAGGGAAAAATGACAGCTGTGCATTTCTGTTTCATTTTTAAGCAGCTGAGGGAAAATTAAACCCCAACTAATACAGCATGGCTGATGAGAAAGTGCTTCTCCAGCTCTACAGAAAATGGGGAAAAGTGGTTAGAGGAACATAACTTAGTTATGCGTTGTAGACCGATACACCAAAAGGTTTCTATAACATGTTGGAGGGAGTTTATAAGTCTCTAATTTTGGTGTAAGTTCTCTGTTGTCCCAGCTGAATCCAGAGAATAGGTAAGCCAAAGCAACTTACTCTTGTGTGATTCTCTTCTTGCAGTCTTTGTATTGCCTTTCAAGACATGAATTTCAGTCTTGTTTACTGGTTGGTTTTCTTTTTTTAGGGGGCAGCACTTAAATACTTGCCAGCTATTGTCAATGATGTGAAATTAGTATTCGATCCAAAAGAACTTAGGTGAGTAGAGTTAATTAAATGTGTAGTGTGAGCTTTATCTAGATCTTTATTTTACATAGATACACACACATATAAAAAAATATATACAGAGGCAATGAAGTGTGACCTGGGATGTTTTATCGCTTTGGTTTTATTACCTTTTTTTTCCTTGCAAATATTTTTAGGGCTACACAAATAGCCTGTTTTTAAGCCAGTGTGTATGGCATCAAGGTTTGACAAACGTCTTGAGAGACTTTGTAGTCTTGTTGAGTACAATCATGTAATGAATTATCTATTGGGCAATTGACATCAAAACTCTTAAGCTGTATATTTGATACTTCACTCTTTCAAGTATAAATTTAATGTAAATAATAACGGTTTTTGTTCAGTGAACCCTATTGCTGGACTGACGTTTCAGTAGCTCATAAACACAGGAATGTTGTTAGTAAATAGAAAAGGTAATAGGAAGATGTTTTAGAACAAAAGAACCATAGACAAACCAAATCAAAACTAGTATTCCAGTAGAACTTCAAGAGAGAAAAATCAGTTTCTCTTTCATGGTGCTATTACAAGGCATTTAAATTGAAAAAACCCTATTTTTTATCTAATTTGATAGCACAAACCCTTCTGTATATTGTCTGTTTTCGTTTCTATGTTCTGGTGTGTCAAAATAAGGAAAAAGAAAGGTAAATAGAAAAAAAAGTATAATCTTAGTCTAACATTCCAATGGCCTGAGGAACCTGGTGTTTAGCTTCTGCTTGCCTGTACTGTAAACTTTTTTGCATGTACACTTATATTTCCTATGGGCCTAGGGAGTCCATCTTTGTAGAGTTTCTGGACTAAATCATAATTTTGATATGTGATAGCAAAAGTACTGGGAAAATATACCAAATGAAAAATACCTGTTTTACCCTAAACACTACAGTTTTTTTGCCACTTAAAGTATTTAAATTGAGATTGAATAGCACTTAGAAGTACTAAAACAAAAACTCCCAAGATATTAGCAAGCGATGCAAAATTATTGAAAAGTCTTTTAAAAATCTGTATTATGTGGGAGCTCAGGTGATGAGTCTGATGGTATTTATCATCCTAAAATGTGTGTTTCTGGGTTTTTTGGTTCCTGTTGATGAAAGCTTGTAATGTGCATTACCACTTTTTTAAATTTTTGGCTTATATGGTAATGTATTATTCCATTAATGGTATGTGATGATTGAAGTAAGCACAGACAACTGAAATCTGAAATCTAAAACCTTAAATGAAACATGGGAAAAGAGTGTAAAGCTGAGATGAAAGGGAGAGGGCAAAAGAAAAGACACAAAAAACCTTAAACAGCTGTATTAAAGACAATTCATATTCTCTGAAATTCCTGTCTAGCTCATTTATGTCTGGAAAAAGAGTTTGCTTGTCCAAAAGTATGTAATTGTTTATCATCTTCTGTGCTATTGCATGTTTTTGACGTATTTTGGAGAGAGATTAATATATTTTTTACTTGTTTCTTTATATGTAGCAAACTCTTTACTGAATTCATCCTAAACGTTCCCGTGAGCCGGCTCACAATCCAGAAGCTGTACTGCCTGATAGAAATAGTTCACAGTGACCTCTTCACGCAGCACGGTAAGCAGGACCTTTGCAACCATTAAGTTGTCACATTATTCATTGTCTCCAGCCCTCTGCTTAGTGCAAGGTTTGTCCTTGCTGCCGAACGCGGTGGAGGTTGTAACCAATTAAGGTTGTTCCGTTAGAAGGACAAGAAGATTTAAAATAAGTGGGGAAATGCTAATGGACGTTTACTGCAGGTTATAGATCATAAAGAATTGAAAGCAAAAACTTGTCATTCTTAATTTAAAAGGGCACTAAGCATCCAGTGTTATCGACATGTGTTATAACTTTAACTGTGATAAATTTTATCAAAAACTATTAATTCAGCTTTTGTGCTTAGTGAACTTCTACAGAGAAAATGGAAGTTTTTGATGTCCTTTCTTTCCAAAGTGTCATTCTCTCCCTTTAAGCTGTCCCCTACCTGAAGTAAAACAACATATAAACCTTTTAGAGTGTGCCGTCGTCTGTGCTTTCTTATCTTCTCCTTTTACATTAGTGGGCCAGTGACAGGTAAGTTCAAGCACTTGTCTCACAGATTTCTTCACTTGAGGTGAAACATTTTATTCTTTTTCTAGATGACTGCAGGTTAAACTAACCTAAACTAAGTGTTTATGCGCTGTCAGAAGTAGTTAATGAGGGAGCAAATAGTCAATGGTTCAACGATAAAGGAAATTTGAAAGGATTCTTCTCTCAGATCAAAAATGCTGGGACCACACGATGCAAAGCACTGATAAAACAAACTTTTCTGGTTCCAATTTAAAAAAAGTTCTTGGTGGATTGGCTTTGCACTGAGAAGTCTTATACCAGATCAAGTAATGTCTAGCCACAGCTATGTAACTTCTGCTAGATCTAGTAACTTTTATTTTCTTTAGGTTAGCAAACAAGTATAATGCCAACACAATCCATGCTGCGATCTGTCATGCTCCTTAATTTCACAAAATTCTGTGCGTTTGTGCCTGGTGCAGTTCAGCGGTGCTGCTAGAAGGTGGGGTATTGCATGGATCTGGTACTGACAACTGTGGAATTCAGTACTGTTGCTCTTTCCACTTGAAGTTTTCTTTCTAATTTTGCACAAGCAGCAATGAAGAATAATGTTCAAAGAACAAGCTTTACGTTTTGATGGCACTTTTTATTTAGACTGAATTTGCAGTAAGGCTATTCTCCAAGTTTATAATTTGTTAACGAGTACCTATAAAATTATTTGGTCTATGTGATACATGTTACATGCAAGTTTAATCCTTAAACTTTGGGTAAAAAAAAAAGGTCTAGTGAGAATTAAGACTGGAAGATAGAGATCCTGGAGACTATGAACCTTTCAAGAAAGAGATAAGAGATTTTCCATAAGGAAGCTTTCAGTACCGTTGCAGTCCCACTTGAGCAACAAGGTATAACACGAGTTGTAAATGTACTTCCTTGCAGTTATGGATGGTGGTGAAGTAAGAATGAATCTCTGAAAAACAGTCTACCAGCCATGTCACCAGACACTGCACCAGCAAATCCAAATGCAGTTCGTGGCTTTTGAGATCTTCTTTCAAAATTATTCAGCCCTTTAGAGCCACATCATATAGTTTTATTCTGAATTGCAGGGTTTGCAAGAATAAAAAGGAGCAAGGCAGATGGAGCTGCTGGTGTTGGGGCTTGGGTGAAATGGTACTGGTCTTTCTGAGTCTATTTTAACGTTTGCTCTTTCAGATATGTACATCAGTGTTACTCCTTTGTTCATTCTCAGCTCACTGCAGTAGTTTTTCCTTTTTCTGGCTGCTTTTAGGTTGCAAAATCTTTGGGACAGAAGTCAGTAATATAGGTATTACACTTGACTGTCTTGGATAGGAGGAAATTGAGGTAACTCAGAGAAAGCAAGAAATTTTGACTATAAAAAACCTAAGGAGGATATAGGGGCGCATCGTGTATTTGCTACCTTAATCTTTGACTTCCCTTATTCAACCAGTTTCATTTTCAGAGGTGGAAGGAGAAATTGCATGTGGCTCGTTTGTTTTTTAAACCGAACTCTCGAACTCAACCGTTTGAGTTGCAGCGAATGGTATCGTCCAACGTTATTGAGCTCTTGAGAAATTTAAATGAATCTGTTTTAATAACAGGGTTGTTAATCTGAACTCAGTCCAGTTTTGTTGACAGAACAGCGCTACTTAATGGCTTTGGATCTTATCAGGAGGCTGCTAACCAGGGGTTTTCATGTCAGTGGTTGTTAAGAATGTCTTAAATCTAACATGTTGCAGTTGAGTTGCAATGGAGATTCAAGGCACGTGTGCACAGTACCGGGGCAACACTGGGAACGACAGGATGGAGCCTGGTGCCCTGGAGGACTTGCAGAGCTTGGTGCAGAGGTGATGGGGCTGTGCCACTTCCCACGGGCTTGACTGGCACACCCTTCTACGTGGTTATATGGGACCTCAGATAGGTATTTTTGTGTGTGTCAATAAACAAAGCATTATCTTAAAAGCTTCTCTTGCCACTGGTAATTGTTTATAAAGCTCATGTCTGCAGAACCAGTTGTGCTGGGAACCTTTCATAAACACTAAAATTCACTTGAAAATAAAATAAACCCCTAGCCACAGCCTTTGTTAAATTTAGATTTATTTTTTTTCCCCTTGCTCTGTGAGTTTGAGTTCTTATTACTAAAACATAGTTCAGCTGACTCTCCTCCTCCTCATTGATTCAATAATTTTTAACTGATAGGCAATACTTTCATATAAGTATCCAACTAATCCTGTATCATATTGCAGAAATGAGATTTTCTTTTCAAAAAGCAATATGCAGTACAGGATTGTGGAATTGATGGAAAGCTGTAAAATGTACAGAAAATCAAACAGCATTTCATCAGTGTATTTCTGTTGGAGAAAAATGCTCTAATTCTGTGCCTTGGGAGGTCAAGGAAGATTTATTTATGTCTCCAGAGGAATTAAAATTCAAAATACATGAATCTATGAAGCTTGAAGGATTTTGGAGCGAGAGGGGTGGGTGTGTGAAATAGTTTGGTAAAGCATTGTGCCTGAAGAACAATGTTGAGTGATGGATGGTTCAGTGGTCTTTACGAAACCTGAAGAGTTTGGGACCTTGGAGGAGAATGTACTATGGTGTTGTGGCTTGTATGTCTTTAAAAAAAGATGTAAAATAGAGTTTTAAAACTTGTTCACTTATTTTCTGGTTATGTCATGTGCCATTTATGTTTTCTTCTGAAATTCAAGGTGATTTTTTCTTCTTTGCAGAACTTGCACTTATTTTTAGTAAGCTTTTTTCAGCCTTGGCAGGAGAACCCTGTACATTCCTTAGTTTTTGGTGGTTTTGTCCTAACAGTGTGGCTCATCATTGAGTCCTAGTACCACAGTGAAAAAGAAAAATCAGTGTGTAGCCAGGCCGACAAAGCAGAGGGAGGCAGAGTGTGTATTTGTATATGTCTATTTG
Source organism: Strix uralensis (assembly GCF_047716275.1). Taxonomy (NCBI): domain Eukaryota; kingdom Metazoa; phylum Chordata; class Aves; order Strigiformes; family Strigidae; genus Strix; species Strix uralensis. The sequence goes on from NC_133978.1 coordinate 39,852,650, forward strand.
ATAGAATAATAGCTAGGTGACTTCAAGGAGCACATTTTTTCAAGCTTGTGGTTATTTATGGAGGCCAACAAGTAGGAATCATCTCTGTATAGATGAAATCTGTATCAGATCTTTGTGCTTCTAGTTTCTGTCCTTGAAACAACAAATATTCAAATATCTCTAAGAATATTTTCCTATTGATTCCCGCTAACATAAAGACAGCTGTTTCTGCCCGTTTTCAGAGGTTGTATTCATTGAGTTCAAGGCTTGCTTTGCACATCATAAATGATCTGTCTTATATCCCCTCCACGTTTGTATCAGTAATCTGTTCTGGCTTTGGCAAAATAAATGCGAATTTTCTTCTGGAGAAGCATAAAGTTGCATCTTGTTTTTCTCGAGCGTGGGAGATAATCCCTATTGTGGTGATTCTCAATTGCTCTTTTGATTTTTGCATGGTAGATCCGCGTTATACATCGGTTTGGTCTTTGTTCCCTTTCTTATGTGAGGAAATGCTTCTGGGAAGATTACTGAAAAGATGGTTTGGTGGTGGCTGCTGCAGAAGTTCTCTGCAGTGTTTAGCACAGCCATTTCCAAGGGCTAAGTCACAGCGATGATCACAGTGTGCCCTTTAGGAGTTTTTTCAAGAGCTAAACTGGCATGTTTCCCCGTACTCTCTATGGATGATTTATCTCATTTTTTGTGTGTATATATTGCCCAGGTAGTGGTATCACAGGATAAAGGATAGCTGTGAGCAGGCAGATTGGCAGTCTGTGCTTTGGAGGAGCTCGTTTGACTCTGTCCCCCTCCCAGGTGTTTGTAGAGAAGAAAATTATTGGGCAGAAGCCCTTCGTGTAGGGGCTGGATGCTTCTGTGGGGTCTTTGAACACCCCAGTGTTCATCTGTGCTAATGGGGATGCAGCTTTTTGCATGCAGTAAAGCATTTTGATTTGTCAGTGATTAACATCCTGATTCAGCAAGTTGTGATTTTTGAGACTTGAATAGAGCTTTATATGTACTAGTTCAGACAAATATGTAGACATCTTGCTCGGTGAGGACATAAGTACATCAATATGTTCTTACATATGCCATACATAATATTTTATGTATATATCCTTAAACATAAGATAAACATATAATAATTATATAAAAATAGCTATGTATGACTATATAGAAGTAAATGTGTGTATAAATAAGTAACACTTACTACCCCACCACAATAACTTACACAGATCTGTTATGGTGCACACAAAATCTTTTTGGTCTGTGTAAAGCAGCAAATTTTTGACTGAGACCAACCCTGTATCTCTTCTTCCTTTCATGTGCCTCTCCCTGCTAAAAAACCCCACCTCAAACCCTGAAACAGAGGAAATGTTTCTTTAGATTAGCACCTGAAACAATTCTGTGTTGAAAAAAGTCTTCTGTATGTCCAAATATAAGTATGAATTTAAAAATTAGTGTGAAACAGTTTTATAATAACATGGTGCGTGTTTTCAGTTCTAAGTGTGTAAGTACTTATGGTTGGTAATTAAATGAAGTGGTTTATCCTTTCAAATTTCAAAATTTTGGCTTGATGTAAATAGTGATTTATCTGATTTGTTTTGTCCTGTAGAGTTGTTTATATTCTCTGTTGCTTTGTTTTACAAATGACTTCCAGCTAATTAGCAAGTGAGATGTGTAGCTGCTGTGTTCTTAAATAGTTAGGAAATCTAGTGATTTCTCCATTAGGAAATTGTTAGTCTATTAAGTATTAGTAGAGAGCATATAGCATTTGTAAGAGTTCTTATTGTTTAATTACAACTAAAATTACCACCTTTCTTTCCATGCTGTGTAGCAGAAGCAAGGTTTCTAAGCATAGATTTCATTTTTTTGGCCACATTAACTAAATGAACCATAAAATAAAGAAATGCATTTGTCAGTGTCCCTCCAAATGAAATGTTTTTAAATTGACAAAAATTTATTGTGTGTATTTAGCTTCAGCATAGTTCCTGTGTCAGTGTTTCATTTGAAGTCTTTGCTTGGATGCTCATAAGTTGATAATGCCTCCTGAACATCCTTTTATAGAGATTAATATTTTATTCTCCCTGCACGTTCCTGTGACATTAATCATTGTGGGTTGGACTTGTGCAGTAGAGAACAGATGTCAAATTATTGTTGTCTGTAATCATTGTGCATCATACTCACGAGCCATCTTCAGAGCTGCTTTTGAGCAGGGGACTAATGTTGTAGACTATAGATTTATCAAGGTTGCCCATTAATCAGGGCTGGGAGGGGTCTGTGACAGGCAGGCTGATGGAGGTTAACCTTTCCTCTTCTATACTTTTAAGTAATCAAGATACAGTTGATCAACCCAATATTTTTCAAAATAGTTTATAGCAAAAGATGCACTTAAAGTCTTATCTTCTTACAGAGTTTATTACAATAGTACTAGATTTGTTTAAAAATATGTATAGATATTTGTGTGTGTTGGTGGGTTCCATCTTTGGATTTTGTTGCCTTCTAGCCCTTGTACTGTAATAGAGGTATTTGGAAAACCTTAAAACAATGGAGTTGTTTCAGTAGCTGTTCGTGCTTCAGTCCAAAGTGGCGCTGGGATCTGCTGTGTGATTAGAAACCAGTGGGACAAAGATACTGCTCTACTGAGGGGGGGTTGCTGGAAGGGACTTTGCAGGGAAGGAGCGGCAGGGGCAGCGTCCCGGTGTCCGTGAGCTGCGTGCTGCCTGTCCTGGCAGGAGCTTCCCTCGGCAGCAGGGCTGGGGAAGTTTTTCTGAAACCCTGCAAGTAGGCCTGTAAAAACTGCAGGAGAAAAGAAAAGGATGTAAAAATCATGATACTCAGCTAGGTGCTGAGTATCACGAAGTGCTTCTTTGACCCCAGGCATAGCTTTCGTCTTTCCCATTGGCAATACATATTCCTTTTTGCCTACTTCAAAGTAAGCTCTGTATCAGTATTTCTTCCATAGCGTAAAAGTTCTGCTGGTAATTCAAGGGCCAGGTAATCTTTAGAAAGATTTCACAGTGTTGGTGCTTGCATGGTTCTCTAGGGTGTGGCTGTTTGTTTTGGTTTGGTTTTTTTTCTGGTGGTGGTTTATGTGCTGCTTTGTTTATTTTTAAAAATCTGGGAAGTGTTTGGATCTTTTCATCAAATACCCAACACACCTCGATGCTTTGTTTTATCCTCCCATGTTCTAAAACCTGCAACAACTACAAACCAAACAGCAGATGTTCACAAGTTGTTGTTGAGGGAGGCAGAGAGCCTGTAAGGTGGGAACTGAGGAGCGTTGTCAAGTCTGCCCAAGGGAACTTAGTCTTTTGTATAGGTTGTGTAATTCCAAATGAAGTAGTATGACAAATCAATTAGTTTTTCCTTTCTCAGAAATTCAACCTGAATACCTTCCCTATTGATTAGAGGGTACTCTAGACAATCTAACTCAAAGGTGACACAGCTGCAATTTTCGCCTTCTGCATGCTTGCAGATATTAAATTGATCTTTGACCGCTCTCTACTAGTGGGGCTTAACGGGGACATGAAACATTTTCAAACCTCTAATTAGAGGCCTTTGTAAGTTATTAAAGATTGATTCACCTCGCAGGCTTCACAAAGGCATGTTCATATGTCTTTGGAGTGCTTAGCAACTAGGCATCAGGGTTCATTCTCTTCCCTGCATTTGGTGAAAGGAGCTGTTCTGGGGTTGTCTTAATCTGCTTTTTTCTTTCCATGTTACTCAAATCCTAAGGTAACGACATACACTGAGGTTTCACAAATGCGGAGGCACAAGGCTGCAATCGCAAAGCATCTCTGGGGCAAACAGACTTGAGCTGAACTTCACTGGGTTGAAATTTCTATGGAAAAGTGGTAGTTTATGTTGACCTGCATCCTGTCACATCAGAGCAGTCCGAGTGCTTGAGCAAGAATGGGAATGTTTTCTGGGACAGGAGCTGAGTGGTCAAGGGCTGGAGCAGTTTAGAGGCAGAAGTTTAAAGTGACTCTGAAATGGCAATTGTACAAAATACATGGTGAGTCAGTACCAAGAAAACCTTTTTTATGTAATGGCTGGATCTTCACTCATAATTTCCTTTTTCTATTCAGGGGGGTGCTGTGTCTTTTTTTTAGCTATGTTTATGCATTTGAAATATGTGACAGCAAACTATTACTTTAAATGCACATATATCATTGTCTACCGTATTAGAGCAGTTTGAAGACTTCATTTTTATATAAATAGCTTTAGACCATTTAATGAGCATCCTAGTAAATAAGCTCCTTCAGTGAGGTCGATTCTGTTTAGCCATATTTTTTTTTTTTTGCGGAGATCACCCCACCTCCTTTCGCTTTTTAATATCTGTGTAGATTTAGGATAATATAGTTGTAAGCAAGTAATGGGAACTTTTGTAATCAATTCTCTGCTACTTAATGAAAGTGAGTATGAGGGGATGTGATGAAGTCATGGCTAGGTGTGTTTTCCCATGTAAATACACTGCAGGGTCTAATGTTTGTTTCTTGAGGCAAAAACTTCAACAAATGCACCATGTTTTTTTCTTTGAGCTATAAAGCTGGAGGTTAAATGACCAAGAAGCAATAAAATAGAAAAACTCTGCGCTGAAGAAACTAACTCTTCAAAGTACTTTCTTTGAACGAAAGCCCACTCGTGCATTTCTGGTGAACACGTACTTAGGCGAGTCACTTGAGACTGAAGAATATTTCTTCTGAACTACTAGAAGTCAGGTGTGCTTATACACTGTTATTTCTCATCCTCCATGTGTGAGCTTACAAGGCAGAATGAGGATGCTGCTGTTTCAGTTCCTCTCTAGCATCTTGTTGAGATGGAGTGCTTTCTATTCTGCATTATAGCATGATTTTTCTTGATTATTTTTTACGTCAGTGACTTTTATTTTCCCCCACTGTGCAGTTTGCGTGAGCAGGATTGCAGCCTTTGTGCTGTGTGTCTCGCTGCAGGGAGGAGGTCATGGAGGTGCTTCTCCTGCTCTGCAGAAGGCTGAGGGCTGTGGTCCCCGATGGCCTGGGCGTCCTGAGGCAGCTGCAGAGAATAGTCCAGATCTTTGCACTTGGGCCTTATAGCACTGGCTGAAGGCTTCTGGCAGGCTTTGGACAGAGACTGTTTCCTTGTGAAGTCCATCTTTGTTTCATCCATCCCATTTCTCTTTTTTCGTACCAAAACCAAGTTCTCTTGAGCCCATACCTTATCACTTTAGACTCATCAAGTGAGAGTAACTTTCACCTTGGCACTAGGTTTTTAATGTCTGTATCACTTCTTCCAGTGCAAGCCAAAACACACCACCATAAGCATGTATTGATTTCTTCATCCTTGGCACCCCTTTGCCTCCAAGCTGTCACTTTTTTCTGGTACCCGCAGTGCGTATTTGAGCACTGGTGATACAGAATCCCAGAATCATCTCGGTTGGAAAAGCCCTTGAAGCTCCTCCAGTCCAACCATTAACCTCACACTGACTGTTCTCAACTCCACCAGATCCCTCAGCGCTGGGTCAACCCGACTCTTCAACCCCTCCAGGGATGGGGACTACCCCCCTGCCCTGGGCAGCCCATTCCAACGCCCAACAACCCCTTCTGGAAAGAAATACTTCCTAAGAGCCAGTCTGACCCTGCCCTGGCGCAGCTTGAGGCCATTCCCTCTTGTCCTGGCGCTTGTTCCTTGGGTCAAGAGACTCATCCCCCCTCTCTGCACCCTCCTTTCAGGGAGTTGTAGAGGGCGATGAGGTCTCCCCTCAGCCTCCTCTTCTCCAGACTAAACCCCCCCAGTTCCCTCAGCCGCTCCCCATCAGACCTGTGCTCCAGACCCTGCACCAGCTCCGTTGCCCTTCTCTGGACACGCTCGAGTCATTCAATGGCCTTTTTGGAGTGAGGGGCCCAAAACTGAACCCAGTCATCGAGGTGCAGCCTCACCAGTGCGGAGTCCAGGGGTAAGATCCCTTCCCTGTCCCTGCTGGCCATGCTGTTGCTGATACTGCCTTGTCATCCTGTGCTTGTAACCAGCAGACTGTGAGCTGGGTCTCAGTTTTCACTATGATTTTGAAGTTGGCAGCTGTGTGGGGCCCATGCAGTGTAACTAAATAGTCTGTTACAATAATACCTTTTGCAGCACTGACACCTTGGCACCTGGGGTGCGGCATCTCATGAGTACTGACAGGAGTCATCAGGAGTGGTCGAGGGTGGAAGCACACATTCTGTCTCCAGAAGTGTCTTCAGCAGAATGTGAAGCTGGTAAAGGTACTTAATTCTGGTGAATTGAAGCTAGGGTCACCATGTTTTGGTGATGCAGATCTTTGTCATCCTTTGAGCTACCGGTATTTGCTAGAGCTTCTCAGCACCAGTTTGCTCATTCTGTAACTCCTGCCTATCCTGACTGCGTCTGGGTGCTGGTTAGGTCCACTGCAAAAAGACAGAGACCAAATGTGTATGAGTGAAGGGAGTGTTTGGTTGCAGAAGGAGCTTCTGCTGTTGAGTAGCACTCTGCTGCTACGAAGAGGAGGCTTCCTAGTGTTGAAAGTGTTACTTTGAGCTATCGATCTCTTGGCTTCTCAGGAAAGTGTTAGGTATAACCCTAAATAAATGCTTTCACATTGCAATGTGGGGTGATCCCCTCTTAATTGAGATTAATCTTCAGTTTTCATTCTTTAGTCTTGTGCCTGCTGCTGTGGTCTGGATGTTACTTGTGCCCTTAATGTTGGGATGGTGATGCTTACTGGTCCAGACCTATCTAAAATCCTCTTAAATAAAGACTTAATTGAATGCTCATGAGCATTTCAGAATGTTGCAGGGACTTCAGGTTTTGTGTGAGAATAATCTCAAAGCAATGATATAGTCGTTAAGGACTGCCATGAACGCTCCTCTTGTGAGTCATCCATATGCCATCAAGTCCAAGTAATTTGGGTAATACACCAAAAAATGTCAGTATGTTTTATCTTTCGTGTGGCTGTCAAGAGCTTCATCCATATTTTCCCAGGTACTGTATAATTAGAGATCTCACGGGCCAACAGCCACTGTAGCATTTGACAAAGTGAATTCTTCAGTCGTATTTTCAGAGATCACCTGCCAGGTAGATTTTTGCAGTACAAGGGCAACTTTTTGGAGTGACCTGCATTGTGATAGCATATGTCCATCTGTCGGAAAAATAAAAATTTCGTAACAGGAACTATTGTTTTTCAGGATACTTGGTTCACCTGTATATACAGGCATAGCTGTGCTACTTTCTATCTTATATGCAGGACTTCTCTGACAGAAAGCTGCCAGCCAGTCTGGTAGTGCAGCCCTTTTGTCACAGAGACGTAGTACTCCTTTCTTTGGGCAAAGCAGAGCTCGCCCCTTCCACACGTACATGAGATAGTTGGGCAGATCGGGAGGGAAAGGGATGTGGGAACTGGTGCCTAGTAGGGTAAAATAGCTGGAAAAGTCTCACGGTTTTCTTCTGATCCTGCTTTACAATACTATGTAGAGGAGGTGGAAAAATACCAAAATGCTCTTAGTTCGTATTTGTCCTTTTCTGCTCTCTTTTCCCTCACCCCCAAAATATCTTTTAGTGCTATGCTGATGACATACACTCTGTGTAACTTACTCATAAAGAAATAATGATGATTAAGTCAGGCTCTGATGGACAAGAATAACCCGTTCCCCTCCTCTGGGCATGGATTTATTTGGGGGCTGGGGATGGGGGAGGCTAAAGGGTTTTAATTTCCCTCTTTCCTGCTTTTGCGGATGAAGTGTGCACGCTTCAGGCCTCACGCTGTGGCTGGTTGCAGCTGATGCCACTGTGCAGAAGGCAGATATCTGGCTGTGCCATCCCTCCTGAAGGAAAACGAGTGTGGTCGGGTTAAGAGTGAACCCTAGGTCCCAGGGACCCCTCTGTGCAAGACAGTTTGCAGGTCAAAAGTTAATTAGATTCATTAGATCAGTGCCCCAGTGTTACCTGCTGGTAGGTTTAGGAGTATCAGTCTCCTCCTTATTTCCCTTATGTTCTTGACTTGAGCCAGAACGTTGAGCTCTGTTATTTAGCTCCATTTTCCTCACCTTCCCTATCTCTGCAAGTCTTGTGCTCACCTTGTACAGGCAACTACACCTGAATACCAGCATAAAAGATTTCAGCAGCATTTTCTGAGCTGACCATCACTCTGCGTAGCATCACACATCTCGGTGGGTCCCGTCTGTACGGTTAGGGTATGCTGCACAGGTAAGGTAAAGGAAGTTTAACACACCTTGCCAGCACTCCACTGCTTCATTTTCACTTGCTTAAACTTTTTCAGGTTTTTACGGTTTTGGTTGAAAAGCAGGTGACTGGAAATCTGGAAGTAACCTTCTTTCTTGTGTGTGGTTTTTTTTTTAATCTTATGTAAGCACTGAAGCAGATTGGCTATTTAGGCAGTGCTGTGAAGTTATTTAAAGCTGTGTATGTAACCTTATGTTTTGTGTGCAGACTGCAGGGAAATCTTGCTGCCAACAATGACAGATCAGCTGAAATATCACTTGGAAAGACAAGAAGATTTGGAGGCTTGTTGCCAGTTGCTGAGTAACATCCTGGAAGTGCTTTACAAGAAAGATGTGGTTAGTATTGTATGGTTCTGTGATGATTAGCACTTAAAAGAAATGGATCTTAGTAGAATGAATTAAGCAGGTAACTCCTGATGGCTTAGATTTTTTAATTTTTTTTTTTATTTTCCTCCTAACCAGTGTCTTTTAAGTTGTCTTTTTAGGTATCCAGTGATGATGATCTGTGGTATCTCAGGATGTTTTGCTGTTTCTGGGGCACACCCAACACAGCACTGTTACTCAATAACACTCTCCCAGACATTAATTAGATAGTGAGTAAACAGATATTCTTAGGAGTTCAGCCTTTCTCTTACTTGGTGTCTAGCCTCTGCCAGGTGGCAAATGTTTTGTGTTTTGTTTTTTTCCACAAGCATTTGGGAAATGCCCATTTGAGTTGAGAGTGCCCTGCTAGGCCAGCCTGAAGTGCCGGGGGGTGTGTGTGTGTGTGTATGTGTATATACACACGCACGTATATATATGAACATATAGTTTTGTTGACACAGCAAACTTGTTTAGCTCTTTGAAATGCTATTTAAAGTTAGCTAGTCGAATTCACCACCTTGGTAAGAGATAACCAGAATTGGAAAGTGACAGCTTCCGTATGAATATTACAACTAGTGTAATTGTGTTACTCGGAACATGAGCGTATGAGCCAGTTGCACAGGAGGACCTGTGCACTGCCCTGGGCTGGTTTGCAGATGTGTAGCTTGCAGAACAGTCTCTTTTTTGTGTGTGTCTTTTCTCCACTTCACAGAAATATGCAAATATTAGTGCTTTGCCAGAGCGCTGTAATGATTTGATGATGTCTTAGAGAAGTTTGGGCTGATGTAGCTGCTGCCTGAACCTTTGGTCCTAGGTAGAATCATACACTAATTTAGTTGGAAAGGACCTCAGGGGTCAGCTACTCACATCGTATCCAGCATCTTATTTGACTACGTTTTTTGGGCTCGTTCTGATTTCCTTTCTTTTTTTTTAAAGTAGTTCTGTGTGACTGCTTCAAAGAGTGGGTTACTTAAAAAAAAAAAAAAAAAAATTGTTTTTGACAGCTTGGCTGCTTCCTGCCACTCTTTGTTGGCTGCATTTCTCTCCCTGGTAGCAACTCCCTCGCAGCTCCGACACCTCCTGGGCTGAGCCCAGCTGGAGCAGGGCTGCGGGCGCGGGGCCGAGAGCTGCCCTGCGCTGCTCGCCATTAGCTGCCGGCTGCGGGACGGCTGCGGAAAATAGATACTCATTTGCTGGTGGAGCAGGGGGATGGAGAAGGGGACGGGGGAAGGGAGGAAACGCTGCGAGTGAGGAGGAATGTGAAGTAAAATTGAGAACAGGCGGTAGCAGCTGGGAATACAGAGAGGAGGAAGGTCTTGGAGAGAAGTGGTAGGAGGCAAAGCAGGGCGAGCTGAAGGGTGGAGAGGAGCAGGGTGCTGAGATAGACACAGTCTTCCTTGGGGATGCTCTTGGTACCAGAATCGTAAGGTTTATCCCCAAGACAGATCTGTCAGCAGCAACTGGAGCAGTACCTGTGTGTATATGTACTGCTGATGACTCCTTCTTCAACTATGCAAATGCATTTTTCATGTATGTAAGTCTGCCTTTGGTAATTAAGCATAACCTAATGATAAGATGTGGGTTGTTATAACAGATCCAAGGGCAAGAAAAAAAATGGTTCATCAGAATGTTTGATGGTCAAGAAGCTGTTTTATTTAGATAATTATCTGGGAAAACGCTTGCAAATGTTGGCGATAGAATCACTTCCCCTTTCCGTCTCAAAGACACATTTTGAAGTCTCCTTCAGACTAATGAAAACTATGAAGAAGACTTCTTATAAAGTACAAGATGGGAGCAAAGCTCATCTCTCTTCTTTCTCCTTGTCATGTGTGTTTGGCTTCACTTCCTGTAGCTGTCATTCTGCCTGAGGTTTCTGAACTTGTTTTTAAAAGCTGGTTGCGCTAAATACTTCATTTTCAACTTTTTCAAAAATAGTGGCAGATTACTTCTAATACAGAAATATTAGTTGGAAACAGGTGACTGAAATTGCAGTTCCTTAACCAAAGTTTTGCTTTGCCTTTCTGTTTCTTTTAATGGAGCTGTTGCAGAACAGCCCTCCAGATTTGGTAGTGCCTGTGGGCTTTTGATGTTGGAAAAATGACTTAGGAAAATAAGATTATTAGGTAACTAAAAGTGATAAGCTTTGCTATATTTCCAGGGACTTTCTTTTCATTTAAATTAACATGTACTGTTACAATTATTTATCAGTAACATGTATTAATAAGATAGACATTGCGTGGAGTTTGTTAAAATGGGAGACATCTTCTGCTTTTGATCAACAGCAGTGAGTGATGTTTTATTTAACTTTCACAAGACAGGCAGATTTAAAGGCAGGCATAAATAGTTCAGTTGTACTGGTGCCTGTTGTATCTAGTTACCACTAATTTATTCTTTTTCCTTAGGGGCCAACGCAACGACATGTCCAGATAATCATGGAGAAGCTATTGAGGACAGTAAACAGAACAGTCATTTCCATGGGACGTGATTCGGAGCTCATTGTAAGTGTCTCTTGATGTAAACTTAAATACCTCTGTCACATCTCTTTGAACCTGCCTGTAATAGGATTGAAATCCCAGGTGACCCAAAGCAATCAAAACCTGCTGTAACTGTCTTTGTGTTCGGTAAGCTGCAAAACAGTGGCTTGTAATTTTTCAGTGGTTTACACAGGGGGAGAAAAAAATAATTTAAAAATATTGGTGGCCGGGTGATTAACCAGACTTTAGATGTCTGTGTTAAGCAAAATGAAGTATTATTTATAATTAGCCCGCTGAAAAGCGTGGAAGTGAGACTTGCATGTTTGTTGCTACATCGGAAATCATTTGACTCAACAAGCATTTACTTGTCTCTTTTGACTACAACTGAGATAACCGAGATAATGGCAGTATTCAAATGCTTGAAGAATAGAAGAGAGCCTCAACTTATTACTTTTTGAAAGTCTAGAGGAAGGGCTGACACAGTAGCTGCAAGTTATCGTGTTCCACTTCAGTGGCATAGCGCTGTGATTTTTAAAGCCTGACATTTGAATTTTTCAACTGTATTATTAATGCTGGTCTAAATAGTGAAAAAAAAATAGGCCTATTGACATGTAGAATGGGGGTAGATCTGAGTGTGTTTGCCTTTACCTTAGAGTCTTCCTTAGGTGTCTGCATCTGGCAACTAGTATGTAGGAGACAGGTCAGGGTGCACTGGGTTTCTCATCTGTCGGTGTAGCTGTCCTGTTCTACATTAATTTGGTTCAGTGTGGTTCAATACACTGATTTCTTCCTTAAAAAAGGTTGTATTTGTTAGTCAGGTACATCTGAGTCCATTAGTACTTTTTTTGATCTCTTTTCCAATTTTTATTTCTCTGTGTAACTGCACACAGTGATACGTGACTCTGAGGTGGCCTCTGTCCTCAGCAGAGGATCTTACCCTCTGCTGTCCCGTTTATTGGCCATACGGTGGAGCTTGTGTTGGCAAACATGCTACAATTTTACCTTTGATTTTAGTGCGTTATCCGCTAACTTTTTTTTGTCTTCCACTTTTATCCCTTTGATTTGCAATAATAGTTTTTGTCATAAGAAAGTGATAATGGATCACCAGATCCATTGTTGGAGCAAGCAATGGTTATGAGTAGAGATCATTCTTAGAGTGTTACAATGCTGGATGCAGTAACAGTCAAAGGAAGACAAAAGGTTTACATGTTGTTATGTTGTGTGTTACCACAGAAATTATTAATAATATTCAGGATAGATATCTTAATTTCTTCTGGACAAGGGCACAAAACTTTACTACTTCCCTGAGTTGTGGAGAAGGTGTAGCCTTGTGCTACATACATACAGGAAATGTCTTCAGTTAAGATTAAGTTGTGAATTAATTATTGTTTTAATGAACATGATTTAGATGACATTTTAAAATGCTAATTATTCCTTTAGCATTTATCAAATTACATTTGAAAGCTTCTCCTGTATATATTTTAACTAAGTACAGTTGTATGAAAAATATCCATAGTGATCATGAATACAGCTTGAAATCACCCGATCCACAGACTCTATAATTATGTAATGAGTATTAATAGGACCGGGTGTTTTCAAGGAGTACTTACTCCTATCTTAAAATTTAGTCTGTTACAGAAAGGATCCTCCTCCAGTCAACCAGTAATAATTGATTTTTGTGGTGTCAGTAAAGTAGGAAGAGTAAAATGTGAGCGATAATTAGCAAGCATAACTTGACTCTTTTGGGTCAGAATCAGATCGAAATTATGTATTAACTTTTGTCAATACTAGTACAGTTTTACCTGGGAACTTACATTGGAGAATTAACCCTAAGGGATGAGTAGGAAGGAGTTTTAAAAATAAAGGATCTTAAAGAGGCATAGTTCAAGTAACAATAACTTTTTCAAATGAAGTACACTACAGAACATAGCAAATTGTTTTTTATATATAAAGATAGCTATACTGGTGTACTAAAGTTGGTGTGTTTTCACCTTGAAGAAATACTTAGCTGTGTCATCTTCATCCAAAACCTAATGTTGCATAATACATTTTAAATATAAAAAACCACCTTGCATGAAAAATACTGAGAAATTGGCATTTACTGCTATAGATGTGAACTCTATGTCCATTAAGATTTATCAGCTGTTAGCTTGGTCCTGGCAGCCTTCCCCTGAGGATCCAGATTTGTGTAGCTCTGGCCAACGGAAGCCGCAGTCGTCCTCGTCGGAGACAAGGCCGCTGTTCTGTTCGGTACCAACACAGAAACCCAGATTCATTGTCCCCTTGCAGTGTCGGTCAAGTTCATGCCACTTCACTTTCTCTCTAAACCTCTGTTCTAATCGCGGTGCAGCTGCTGTGGCGTTTGGGATGCCTGAACTTTGGATCTATAGGGGCAAACATCAAAGAGAGTTGTTTTGTAGAAACTGTTTCAATTTCTATTTTAATAATAATCTTTGTTTACCTTTCTGGGTTGGAGACTTGAGTGACTTAGGCTCGTGGTGTTTCTGACTGTGTGGTAAGTCAAAGCTGGTGTTTCTGGGTGGCTGGAGTTCTGTGGGATCACCAGAGGATTTGAGCAGTCAAGTGGAAATGCTGTTCTCTTGGAACAGAGGCGGCAGAAGTGGAATGCTTAAGCCTAATGTGACTTTACATTAGTGCACAAAGATCCTCGACAGAAGATGGGTCGCTGGATGTGCTAACGCGATGGGAGCACAAGGCACTGAATTGACTGTTTCAGGAGGATATGCAATTAGAGGCTATTAAAGGTACCATAAATAATTCAAATTACCTTCTCTACATTATAACCTATGGGTAAGGATCTGTATGTCTGATGCTGAATGACTGTTACCAGTTTCCTTTGGAGAAATGTTGACGAAAGATGGATGAGTTGCAGTCCCTGACCAAAACCCTGACCCTCAGGGTCGGGCAGGGACCAGCCCGCAGCGATGGTGGGACCAACACGGTCATCGGGTCGAATGCATTTGCCTCACGGCGTAACAAACATCCCACCTGAAGCCAGGAAATAAGAAAGAATTTTGGTAACTCTTAACCTGACGCCTACCATACATTGGTCTGAATATTGGAGCTGTGGGGCACAACCTTCTAAAGGTTTTTGTTCTTCAGTATTCTGCAAGGCTGTGTCTCGCACCTGTGGCAACACTGCTGTCTGTTAAAAGTTAAATTGCCAGTTAACCATGTTTAACTGCAGGAGGTGCCTTTTCTACAGAGTCAAACAGACTGGAAAGATCCTCCAGTAGCCTCTTTTGACATTGCACATTTATTTTGAACTTCTGCTTCCTTAAATGTGTGAGTTTCTAGATCAAAATCATAAGGTATTTTTATCATATACCTTTAAAAGACAATTATCTTGAAATAAGGTAGGCCAGCGGTAAGAAGCAAAATAAACAATAGAGTGTGATAGGTTAAAATCAGATTTGACCATAATTTTGGTAGAAGATGGTAGCAAGAAGACTTTAAGTTAACCTTTGTGATACTGTACGCTCTTTTCTAGCCTTCAGAACTTGTAGAAAAAAGAGAATCCAAACCCACAGTTTCACAGGTGTCTATTAACCAAGATTAAGCACATTCTGGCCACTTACACAGGTTGTTTCAGTGAAAGCCGTGAATTTATATACTTGGAAATCAGCATTAGTTTCCAGCCTGCCATACCAAATGAGTATTTAACATGCAAGAAAAAAATCTTGTCCCCATATTAATACTCGCTATTTTTGGCGGCTATTTCCTCTGGAAGTCTCATGGTGATTTTTACTTGGGCCGTTTCTGAGTGAGGAGAAAGTTCTGTGTGTGTTACTGTGGGGAAGGTAAGAACGGGATGCCATCTGTGGGTGCCGAGTTGCCTGACGCGGGGTCGGGGTTCGTTGCTGCTCACAGAAATTGGCTGCTTGGGCGATGTCGGCTCATGCCTGGAGCTAGTCCTGCGAATGGCGCAGTGGGAGATCACCTATAACAAGATCACAAAATCTTTCCTGCTGAAGGACATGTTGCCTGAAAAAAAAAGTAAATTGAGCATTCTTCCTCAGGTCTTTTTTTAAGGATAATTTTAAACCATCTTGCCCAGTAACTTTTGAAGAATGTTGTGTTCCGTGCGAGTCAGCGTATTGGCCTCCTTCGGTAAATCAGAGTTGACCGGCCACGATGGTAGGTCTGAAATAAATCACGACTACTCCCTACTCCCTTGTGGTCAGCAGCTTGGTATGTTTTTCATTTACAAAGCCAAGAAAAACAAGCTAGTTGCTGAGCTCTTTAATTTCAGAAAGGACATCCAGATGGGGTTTTTGGATCCCTATGTGTGTACAATTTTTGGAAGATACTTCAGTTGGCAGATTTGTGCAACTGTATGATCATTGTCTATGAAACGGACAATCTTGGTTCCTTTATGTGGTGGAACAAATCAAATTCCATTTTGATACAGGAAAAAAAATTGAGCTCATAGATGTAAGACAAAGAGTATAGGAGGTGGCTTTACTCCCAAGAGGCTCTGTCCTGAAGAGCTCTTAGTGGTCTGTGGTGAACAAAGTCAGTGTGAACACCTGTGATAGGGGAAAAAATGTGATTTTTGATTCTTCTGGGATGCCTGACGAGGAAGCAGTGGGCAGGAGAGGACTTTATGACTTTACTGATGAGTGGAGTGTTTCCCGTGTCGCTTTTTCAACCCCTCTACACCTTAAAAGAAGGATGTGGTGAAACCAAAACAGAAATGCTGCAGGAATCATCAGGAAGTAGAGAGGGGGATTTGTGGTGTGAGATGTGAAAGGCAGCTGAGGGTAATGGAAGATTTTGAGGTGCCCCTTGAGGCTAGTGAAGGAGAATCTCTGTAGGGTGGAGATGGCACCTGCCCGAGGAGGAGGAGCACTGGAGGGTGAGAAGGGTGAAGTAAAACAGAGGACACGGTGGGGGAGGTGATCGCTGGAATAACCGATCAAAGGCAGTGGTGGATTCTCCATCGCCTGGCACCTGCTGGGCAGGGTGACTCTGGGAGGCAGTAAAACATGAGTTTAAGTAAAATAGGAGTTAGAGGGTCACGGGAGAGAGTTCTGTGGCTAAGGCTGCTTAGGAGTTGAAGCTAGATGGAAATTGTCTTTCTGTGCCTTAAAATTCATCAAGTTTAGGGTTAACGGGTTCCAACATGTTGGGGGGAAAGCCTCACTTTCTTCACTGGATTTCTACGATGTAAAAATTATACTTTTACTGAATTGCATGTTTTCTTATCTTACAAAAACACTTGAAATGATGTATTGCAAACTTAATTTGCAAACCCTGAAGTGGTATGTGAGTTGTGGTCACAGTTTTGTTCCCTCACTAGTACTGAGGTTTTCTTTTTATGCTGTAAACTGTGGTACCACCGAGGCAGCGGAGGGGTCTGGAGGGTGCCCTGCCAATGTTTACCAGCACAAACTGCACTCGCCTAAACAAATTGACAGCAAATTTCTAGCACTCCAATTATTTTAATAAGCCACAGTTGTATTTTATGGATGCTGAAATAATACTGAAAATTGTTCCATGCAGTCCATTTCATTCCGCTAGAACAGAATCGTGTCAGTATAGCAGTTATATTTTTAGTGGCAATCCAGTTAACAAATTCCAGTAGTAATATATAATGCGTGCCATTATACAGATGCTAAAGAAATTGTATAATCTAACAGCGTGCTTGATTTGAAAGTGTTCCTGAAAAATGAACCTATTTGGTTTTGAAAAAGTGATTAACCTTTAAAACACAGAGTGAAATTAAAGGCATAGACGGTGGTTTTGCATCTTAAGCAAGAAAAAGCAAACACTTTGTACCAATGGTAGGATTTTTCAGTTTTAATCATGATTTTTTTTTTTCAGTTTATCCTGATTTTAAACTATTTTTACAGTGACTTTTTCCCTTTAAGAAAACAGGTGATACTCACATGAATAGTGTTTCCTAATAGTTCTAAAACAAAGAATGTAACTGTTGCTTAACGGAAATTATACGGACTCAGAAAAGAGCAAGTAATATAAAATCACTGCAGTATTTATTGACTAAAAAGTATTTTTAAGCATGATATGGGAGAAGTGCATATAGCAAATTAGTGTATGAAAGTGCATGGTACTGTCAGTGAATTCAGCAAAGCTACGTGATGTGCCACACTGAAAGTAAAGATGCATTTTCTTTGTTATAACCTCATACCTGCATTTTATAAGGTCTTCTACGTTAGGGTGGAGATAGCTTTGTCAGTCACATCAAACAAAAAGCTCTAAAGAATTAGGTTTTTCTCTCAGTGTCTAACCTGAGCCTGAGTGATTCTAAACGTAATACAATATGATACATTTTACACACTTGCAAAAACATTTTATTACAAATTACATTGTATGGTACGATAGAACACGATATGTAATTTTAAGCAAGACTATATGTATGTTAGCTTTTCCAGTTTTAAAAAAATGTAAAAAATTAAAAATTTGCAACTTCTTAAGAAAATAGCCTGGACATGTACAGAACACGCCGTGAGAACTTTCACTTTTAGCTCTTATATGTTTCACCAGTGAATTTTCCTCTGTCGTTTGAAATGATTAACAGATACTGGTCTCTGTGTGAGTCAGCGACCGCACGTAGAAACAGTTCAGTTTTGTGTCGGAGTCCCTGCACACAAGAACGTTTAGAATAGGTTTATGGGAAAAGCTACTGATTCAGTGACACTAATGATTTGTAATCGACTGCCATTGAGAGATGCTTGATTTAATTTCTTTAAAAAAACCCCAAACACTAGGCCTGTTAGCGTGGAGGAGTTAATAATTAACACTATTTTAAAATAGAACACTGGATACTGTTGCGTTTTTCTAGTTATGTCCGTATTTGATATTTCTTTCTGTTTAGGAAAAAAAATAATCTCCTTGTTTGGAAATATTTGGGTTTCTAAAACATGTCTGGTGGGCTGTCTTGTAAACAGTTGTATATTTTCAATTAAAAACAATATAAAATACATGAAATACATTTTTTCCACATGGAACAATTGCACTTCCTTTCTGCTACCTGGGATCACCTTTCTAATCCTTCAGCTTTCACAAAAGTATTTCAGGATATTGTTTGCTGATGCACAAGTACTCGTAGCCCTCTTGAAGGTTTACTGTAAAGGTGACTTTTTTCCATTAAAGCCTGCTGAAATTAATTTTGAGCTGGACATAGACATCTTTTGCATTTCTGCTTCCATTTAACTTCCTTTTCTTGCGCTTTGAGGGGGGGAAAAATTATTTTCCTCAAGTTTTCTTGCAGTAATGGATTTGATGCTGAGCTAAGAGGAAAAATAGTGTGAATGAAAACACTTAAATGTTTTCAGTATGCGTAAACTCTTCTGCTAATGATTACATTTCTGTCACCTAAAGACTGAATTATTTGTATCTTACTGATGCTGCAGGGTCTGCAATTTCAAAACCAATTCTTAGAAAACCAGTTTGTCATATGACACTGTATGACTCAAATGATCTTAAAAAAAAATTCCCACTCCCTGGCCACTTCTAGTGTGAGAAATTTTTCCACAGATGGTCATTCTAAGATTCAATTTAATGACAGAAGCAAATACTTAAAGGAAAAAGTTGCAGTTTATAATTCAGAGAAAAATTTTAAATGTCACTTAAAAAAACCCCAACCAAACCCACAACAAAAAACTAGGAAAGAGTAGGTTTGCATCTCTTCCCTAAGTGGGTTGGTTAGAAGTACAATGAATTGGTTGAGATATAAATTATAGTATGTTGGGAAACCCATCGGAGAAGCTTAGTAAATAAACAGCATTTAAAATTACTGCTCCATCCAAACAGGTTTCAAAGCCTGATGCATTCTATAAATTTTCTGGTGCCTTCTGCAGTAGTGTAGAGGTTTTCCAAAGACTGTGTTACAAAAAGATACTAAATTATGGCAAATGCCAACAATCTGTAGAGCTTCTGATTGTTCTGTTTGTGGGGTGGGTTTTGTTTTTTCTGTGCCAGAATGTGTCGTTTAGACCTTTTGGGTACCAAAAGACTAAAAGTGAGATCTAGGACAGATGATCATCCCGTAGCCTTGACCCTGTCAGCTTGCTGTGGTGAAAGGCTTCTCCTGACCTGGGGAGGTTTCGGGGCGCTCGCCCCGTGTTGACGAGCAGCAGCCTCGTTGGTCTGGTGACGAGGACGCGGCTAGATTAGAAATGGCGGTGCGTTGGTGAAATGTGATCGCTTGGTTGAAGTCTACGTCGCATGAAGGCAGATATACATAGAGTCACATCTTAGAGATTATTCATGGTCTTGGACCACATGAAAAAAATTGTGCTTTGTCCAGGATATATGTGCTGAAAACTGCACTCCCCGATCAACATGGATTTGTAAAACTGAAGACCATTGCAAACATAAGGCTTGCTTGCTTTTTTTTTTCCCCTTGTTGTTATTTAAAGACAATAAACCAAACCCCCCAAAGGCTTTAAAACAATAGTGATATTTAGCTGTGTACAGGATGACAGCCTACAATTTAACAGGTTAGAATGTGACGCTTTCAGATCTAAGGGGGGGGAAATAGTTTTACTTTCCATCTTTGTACAAATTTCAATTCAGGTTTTACATCCCACATTGGTGAACTGCAAATAGAAGTTGGCAAGGTATTACCTAACGCCTTGCTTCTGGACACGAGTTTATAGGTACAAAGGCCTTTTTGGTACATATGGTGAGAACTGAAATGCTGCCAGAACGGTCAAGAACTACATTGGCCAGTAACACTGATCAGTCTACCAAGATCCCATCACAGATGATTGATAGAACTCCAAATATTTTTCAAAGAAGGCCTTGAACTCCACATGTAAAGGACTTGGGTTAAAGGAACCAGAGTTTCCATCTTCCATGCTTTTTTGATTCAGTTTTGGATTTTTGCTTGGGAGTGGAGGAGTAGCTCTCCTGAGAATAAGGCAAAGGTGCAACCTGAGTTTCCTCAATAGGATGAAGTTTTCTCAAAACTGGCTGTAGTTTATCTTCTTGCTGTTTAAAATCCAATTCCACGCTAAAAATTGGAAGGAAAAAGCAATTGGTTACTAATTACGCTGATAGAAAGATTTCTATTAATAACATCTGACACCAATATAAAAGTGCTTAATTTATGAAAGTCAAATACAAAACTAATGTTTAAATCAGATCTTCACATTTCTTGCACCACAAGTGAAGGGGAGGGGGTGGAAAGGAAGGTCAAAAAAGGACGTAATCCAAAGAGAAGTAGAAATGGACTGTGCAAACTTCTCCCTCCTGTGTCGGGTGGCCTTGAGGATGATGGTTGAAGTGCTGTGAAGTGATGGAAAACTAGAAATGCTACTTTTTCTCTCAGCTCTGTGGAGAAATTGCTCTGTCAGAGGGCTCCCAGGCTCAGTGCAGGGGCTGGGGCATGGGCATCCTTACGCTTTTGAGAAAAGCTGATGAGTTGGCCCTAAGCAACAAGGCTGTCATGGTAATTTCTTTACCTTTGCTGTTTCTTGCAAGTTTTACCAGCAGTTAGATTCATTTCACCGAAGTGCTGTCATATGTGTATACTCATATATGTGTGTGAAAAAAATAAATAAATTTAAAAAAACCCAATTCTCTTTTCCAACGCAACCCTTTAGCATATGCTGACAGCATCTAAACTTACCCTTTAATGAGGATAACAAGGTAAAATCTACTTGGCCCCTGCTGTAAATGACAGCTGAGACAAAACCATCTAATGATGTAGATCTGTTTATTTAGCTGGCCAGATCTGTAGGTGAAATGGAAAGAACCTGTTTCTGTAGTAACTAGTATGTACTTGTTTGTTCCATTGCGACTAGAATTTAATAGGAATAAGGGAAATACTCATTTAAACATAAGCTTGCATTCAAAAAAAACATACTGAAGTTCTATAATACACCTCCTGGACTCTGTGTCAGCTACGCAATCCTGCCAGCAATTAAGAAATATAAGGAGGATGAAATTACAACCCTTGTTTCAACAGTGTGTGCTAGAGATTGTTTCAAGTTTACCTTATAAAGCAGAGGAACCACGTGATAAACTTCAGAAAAAGGTCAATTCTGTCTGATACTTGAACTGAACAAATACCCTGAAACTTTGTGGTTTCAGCTGCATTTGTCCAGCAGCTTGGGGCCAAGTTCTGCACCAAGTCCATCCCCTCCTGGGCTTTACATTGCAGTGTGGCACCTGGATACCAGAGGATGAATTTAGAAAATTGGGTGAAATTAAGGGACTTCAGTCACCGGGGTTAATTTCTTCCTTCCCTCCCTTTTTGCTTGATGTTTTAAACTGAGCAGTTGGTGACTGAGGTGAAGATTGTGTGTGAATGCACCTGTGGGGATACTCAAGAGGTTGCCCTTCTGCCTCTGCTGCTGAGGTTTCTGGGGCTTTGCACTGACTACCTTTGCTACCTCAGCGTTGCATAAATACGAGGTTATTGTTCCTGGATGTCAGTTCACATTTAATAACTATTAAATAAGCTTTCTGAGTTATTTCTGCTATTGCTTGTTTGGTGTAAACCACTAGAGAAACTAGGCCAACTTTTGCAGGCCTCATACACCCAGTGTAGCTCATCTGAAAAAAGATTTTCAAGCTTTTGTTACTACTACCCCTGTGTAGCTTAAGGAGGGTGGCACACCACCCTGACCGTGCAAGCACACAGTACGAACCACCTCTGAAGTCATTTAAGAGGAAATTCTCCAAGTCAGCTGGAATAACAGAAGTCACAGAAATTTCAGTGGACTTTATTTAGTGCCACAGCCATTGCAAACTGAGCACATCTGCTGATTTAGGTGGATTTTATTTTTCTCTTAGGGTGGAGGAGAGGGAAGCAAAGATGCTGAGAGAAGTTTGGGATATTTTTGTGCTTTGGTGTTTCAAAGAGCTGAGGAGTCTATAACAACTTCTAATGAAGCCCTGGAAAGGTGTAAGGTCTTTTTTTTTTTGCATCTGGCTGTGTCTAGTTTGGTGTTTGGTTGGGTTTGCATCTGGCTGTGCCTACTTTGGTGCTTAATTTAACTGTTAAACACATTCTGAGCAAAAGTGTCAGCATTTCAGTGATTTGGAGTGATTTGAATAAACTTTCTAATAGTGGAGGAAAGAAATACACTAGGTAAGAGTTCAAATATTCAAATTATTTTCCCCACCTCTATGCTGTTAAGCAGTAAAAAGACATTCCAAATCAAAGATGATAATTTAAAAAATTTTAGCTATGTGCTGGAACTATACCTGTGAATACTGAATTTGCAGAGGCAGCTGTGCTGGCTATCCTGTTACTGCAGAAGCACACTACAAGCCTACTGATTAATCTAATATCTGTCCTTCTTAATGAAAAAACAGTGTTGTCTTCGACTTGGTAACATGCTCTTCTTTGCAGTTTAGCTAGCAAAAAGCAACTGGTTAGATAACTGCAGCATTAATTTTGTGGCAAGACTGGCTTGTCGGTTGATTGTGAATGCCCCACCACATTAATGCTTTCAGTAACACAGTGAGAGAATCTTGGTGTGAAACACATTCTTCTCTAAGAGCTCTCTAAATCTCATTTAAAGTGGCATGCAAATCTGGGCTGAACTTGGTATATATTATAGTTGGTTTGTTCCTCAGTATAAATCTTGAGGGGAAAAAAAAAAAAGGCATTTCAGCTCTGTCACCGGCAGAGTTCATTTTTACTTCTTTCAAAATGCTATTCTTGTGGGGGAGCTCTCTTAAGAGCTACTTGAAATTGATGTGAAAGATAAATTGTTTAAAAAAAACCCAAAACCAACTTGCTGAACAGAATAACTTTTTTCATAATCAATTTCTATTAAAGACAGACCTCGAGAAAAACCATCTTAGTTCTAGTCTGTATGACAAAAACCATGTTATTATCATTTTCTACTGCATAAAACCATTTGCAGCACAGTTCAGGCTGTTTTTCAGCTATTTACATCAAAATGAAATATTTTACTTCCGAAGAGTATAAAGAGGATGAATGAAAACATTTGTATTATTTCAGCATTTATAACTGTAAATTTTGCAGAATAATTGATTGTTGTCTATCAAGATCAATTTATCTAGCTTTGTAGGGTTTTTTAATGTAAGTACTCCTTTCAGGCACATGATTTGTTTGCTTGCAAACTTAGGTTTTAGCGTATACTTGTTTGTGCTGCAGTAATAAGACAAAAACCTTCTTATTTTGTAATTTTCCACATCTTTCTAAATTAGCTATAGGTGACTTTTATTTTTTTTGTCTTTAACGTTATTTTGAACATAGGAAATTCTATTAAATTCAGCAAGTGTTACATATTTGTATGTCATCTTTATATTTTTGTTAGAGAGCTGCAGATCTTTCCAATTCTTGCATTCATGAACTTGATTTTGTCAACTGTGACAGCTCTGACAAGTTTGTTTTGCTTAGCACTATTTTTGTATCCGAAGTTTCTATAGGTTTCCTCTCAAAATGACCTTTTCTTGAAATATTCCCTATGCCATGTGGCTCTCTTCACTTTCAAACTCCGTCTGTTTCTGTCTCTTCATTAAGCCTTCCCATGATAACTCCATAAACTTAATTAGTGAGGACTACATGTTCTCTAGCATTATGCATGATGGAGTTTATAATTATTGGCTTCAAAGGTGGTTTTTCTTAGATGAAATAATAATATTTTTTCAATACACTGCAATTGTGAATAAGCCCTCCAAAATTAAGAGAACAATCTAATTATTATATAATGCTAATATCACAAATATTTGACTGATGCATCTGATTAGGACATACTGAAGCTTCACTTAACTACAGTACTGCCAGATTTGGAACACTGGGTTGGAGTTTCTCCATGTTCAATGTCTATCTCAAATTTTTCCCGTGCATGAAACTCCAGTGCAAATAAGCTGGTTTTGTGAACATGTATAAGCACTAAAATGTTGTCTGTGATAAATATTCTGGTTTTCTGTGTTTTCTCCCCAAAGCAACTGTATATTTGCAAGGTTTACAACAGAAACTTTATGTTTTAGGGCAGTTCCCTGTGTATCAGTGTTTGCACAGATGTCATTCCCATGAAAATTTGGCCAAATAGAATCAAATAACAGACCTTTGAGAATTTTGTTTTGATGTGCTCATTAAACGCAGGCGAGAACTTTGTAATTAAGATCTCTGAAATTCCTTCACAGTGAGACGGGTCTGATCAAAAATCTCTTTGCAACTACAGCTCTAAGTTACATTAGTCTGTGCTTGACTGAGCCCTGGAGTGGTGGACCCTGAGCCTGCTTTTTCTGTCATCTTGTTTTCTGCTAGGGACTGATACCAGTGCAAAGGGAACCTCAAATGAGATTTTTTTTTTTCTTCCTTCACTTCCCATTTCCCAGATCCCGGTGTTATGTATTACACAGCATGGATGTGCACTAAACTGACTGAGGAGCCTCGCTGAAACGTGAATCATGACCTAATTTTGTTCCTAGGAGCAACTGCTGATGTGCTATGGAAGTTGGGTTCCTAGTGAATGAGGCAGTGTTGCAAAAAGGTAGAGGGTAACAGTAGGGCAGTTGAATGGTGCCTTGAAAACTATTTTTATACACGAATTAATTTGGAATTACAGAATCACAGAATGATCTAGGTTGGAAAAGACTCTGAAGATCCTCCAGTCCAACCATGAACCTCACACTGACCGTTCCCAACTCCACCGGATCCCTCAGTGCTGGGTCAACCCGACTCTTCAACCCCTCCAGGGATGGGGACTCCCCCCCTGCCCTGGGCAGCCCATTCCAACGCCCAACAACCCCTTCTGCAAAGAAATACTTCCTAAGAGCCAGTCTGACCCTGCCCTGGCGCAGCTTGAGGCCATTCCCTCTTGTCCTGGCGCTTGTTCCTTGGGTCAAGAGACTCATCCCCCCTCTCTGCACCCTCCTTTCAGGGAGTTGTAGAGGGCCATGAGGTCTCCCCTCAGCCTCCTCTTCTCCAGACTAAACCCCCCCAGTTCCCTCAGCCGCTCCCCATCAGACCTGTGCTCCAGACCCTGCACCAGCTCCGTTGCCCTTCTCTGGACACGCTCGAGTCATTCAATGGCCTTTTTGGAGTGAGGGGCCCAAAACTGAACCCAGTCATTGAGGTGCGGCCTCACCAGTGCCAAGCACAGGGGTAAGATCCCTTCCCTGTCCCTGCTGGCCACGCTAGTGCTGATACAAATTGAATTGAAGACAGCGGGAACCTCTGTGGGGTTTGCCTATTTGTTTTTCTTTGGGCTTTGTGTCCCCCAGTCTTTGCTTTTTGTATTTGTGAAATGGCGTTACTGTGGAAAACAACGAAGGCTCGCTTGCTGTAATAACGAGTACCCCAGGACAAACTTGGAACAAAACTATTTTCTATGCAGAATTTGAATTGTATTCGGGGAAACAAAAAGTATTGAATAACTCATCAGCGGAGGACTGCCTGCTTGGTGCGTGACGCCTGAGGGCAAGGAGTGAAGCCCTGACCCACAGCAGCACTGCTGGGCGCAGGGCACCTTGGGCCTCCAGCCATGCCCTGAGGACACCCAAAAGTTGCTGTGTGGTTTATGTGGCAGGACAGGCCATGTAACGCCCGGGGATGAGATCCAGGGCTTACCGGAGGTGTTGTGACGATGTCCGTGGGGCCCACTGTGTGATAAAGGGGCGCAGAGCCAAGGGGGACAGTCATGACCCCTCGCTCAAGATGGCCGACGTGTTCAGGCCGTGGCTTGTCCCATCTTCTAAACCCTCACACTGCGGATTAGGGATTGGTGCGGTGGATTTTCTGGTTTTGGCTTCGTGGGGTTTTTTTTAATGATTTTGAGAATATATGTTAATGAGTTTATTTTTTGCATGCTGGCAGCGGAGTGAACTTTTTCTAATTTTGTTGCTGTATAAGGGATTGAAAACAGAGTTTGAGGAGTCATAACCATTTGGTTTTAAGCATATGGACTGTGGGAGGGTATCTAGCAACAAGCTTAGAAATGTGGATGGGTTTTCTTCTTTTCTAACACAGTCACACGTTCATAACATGAATCATTTTAAGGCTATTAGATGCTAACGACTGGGTATGTTGGTTACTTGTAAGATCACCAAATCAGAATAATTCAGGTTCAGGATGGGGCTGCTGAGGGCTCTATCCACTTGTCTCTTGAAACCTCCAAGGATGGAGCCTGCACAGGCTCTGGGCAGCCTGTTCCTCTGCTTTCTGCCTCACAGGGAAACCTTTCTCCCTTCTACTCAACCTGAGCCTTTCTCATTTCTTCTACAGCCTTTCTGTTTACCTTTTTATTACCTAGTTTGTAATGTTAAGGCCCAAATCCTGCAAGCATTTGTAGAGCGGCTTAACTCTTTGCATTTAAGTAGGCTAGGTGAAGCAGGAATTAGAGAATATCATGTCTCCTTCTGGGTCACGTTAATTGGATGACATGGCATTAGTGCATGCCACAGCTTGGAAGAACGGGATCCAGATAAGCGCTAATCACTCGAAAATTAGTTTAATATACTTTTAAGCAATCTCTGTTAAATTTCCTATTTCAGCATGAAAATCACAAATGCCCAGGATCCAAAGCACTGTCAGTGTTAGCAAGGCATTAAGATCCGTTTTTACTACTAAGCATCTTACAGTCTAGAGATCTGAGGAGAAAATGTAAATTAATTAGTGTGGGTAGGAAATAAAAAGATGATGAAAATCACTATTCTCATCATTAGCTACCTGATTTTGCTACACTAATGATGTCTTAGGAATTTATGTCTACACGTCTTATTTTCACATTGTACTGCCATATTTATTAATTTTAATAATTATCACTATATCTGATCTATACAAATGAAGTACTTCCATGTGGGCTCCATGCTACCTAGTTAACTTGCATCACCATGAGTTTGACCTGTTTTATTTGCCATTGTTGTATTGAGAGTTAAATTTCATAGATTTTATTAATATAGTTTCTGCTGAACAGTTGGAATGCACCTCAGAAGAACTTC
Organism: Strix uralensis; assembly: GCF_047716275.1. Taxonomy (NCBI): domain Eukaryota; kingdom Metazoa; phylum Chordata; class Aves; order Strigiformes; family Strigidae; genus Strix; species Strix uralensis. The sequence goes on from NC_133978.1 coordinate 39,879,615, forward strand.
AATATCAAAGACAAAATTAAATACTGAAACCCAGCATATATTAATTCAAAGTTTCAAAGGAGTGAAAAGTAGCCAAATTAATAGTCGACACAGCTTTGAGTAATTTTTCCCTCCAACAACTGCAATAGAATAGTATTGATTTAAGTTGTTTGTTTCCTCTCTGGAGAAATTGGCTAGTGTTTTGATCTAGTAAAAAGTTTACTTTCAGAAGCTAAAGAAGCCTTGTAAAAGCTATCGAGTGCTTCTGACCTCTGTGACTAAGGGAAGTCTGGCATGAATTCCTCAGGATGCTCCTTCATGAAAATAAGTCACCATAAAGGCCTTAGAATAATGCACAAAATATTAAACAGAAAACTCATTTTCTCCTGTAGATTTCTGTTCAAGGATTAAAATTCACACGGGATGGTCATTTAAACAGGAGTGGAAAGGGCAGTTTCACTAAAAAATAACAACAGAATAAAACAGGCTAATAAGATTTAGTCCAGGTGGGTTTTGGGTGTTACAGAATTGGCACAGTTTCTGCATATCAATGCAATTTCTTCTTAATAACAAATTTTCTATACTTCAGTATTTAAGTTGACTTTGTCCAGACAAAATACCCTAATAAAACTATTTTTCTATCCTTAAAATTTTCAATGATGAATTTACATTAGTTTTTAAAAGACATGTAGAAGTTTGTCTTTTGTTTGTAGATTTGTCTCTTAATTTGTAGAAGATGCTTTTGAAACTGTTTATGAGATACTGATGCTAATGGGATAGATTAACATTTGACACAGATTAACATTTGATAAAATGGTTGTTTATTTTTACCTTAATTTTTACTTACCCTTAATCACAAATCACATTTTTCAACTACTATTTTAAATAGTGTCTGGAAATTACTATGAAGACACGATGCTGAATACTTTTTACTGACTGCTTTAGACTGTTGCTATGTAGTTGGGACTTTATACTCAGGCTTTAAAACCTATAGTGATGGTGTTGGCCAAGAAAATTTTTTCTGCTGTGTTTGAGCCTCGAGCTCTGTAAGAAGCAGCACAACTAATCCTGTCCTTACCCAAATCCCAGTGACCGTAGGCTGGGGAAGTCTTCAGGGTGCTGACTCAAGCCTTCCCCCCTCTGAAATTGTGTCTAGAGTTCGCGAGAAGTTCCTGAACGTATTTCTCATCGCAGAAATAAGTAGAATTTTGAGGGAAATGAGGAATCAAATTTAGAGGTGTCTATTTTCCTATTGATTTCTAAGGCAGTTATAAGTTTTTGATATGTTGTCTTTTTAATAGTGTGTGATGTCTGAGCAGTTTCCTATTTATTAAAAGAATGAGGAAGTAACCTGGTTTTCCTTTTTTTTTAATATTAAGAAGTATGCATTTATTTCAATATAAAGGCAAAATAATATAAAAATAGGTTTAGAATCTTAGCAAAAAATGTAAATTTCATATGCAAAATAATTGTATTCCTAAAAAAGTAATCTTGGAATACTTACTAACAGTATCAGCATTTTTGATACTGAAAAGCAGCTAAAAACCCCTTAAAGTACAACCGTGTTTTTTTGTTACTGTCTACACTGTCTCTAGCTTTTGTGCCATGTTGTATTCATACTCTAAAAAGTAATCTTGAGGAGCAAGAATTTAATTACATTGATTGGTTCTCCACTCTAGCTTCTCATGTGCTATACTTGACATTACAGGATGCAGCTGGGTAGTCAGTAGGGCAACTTAGTCGTTCCTCTAAGATGCTGTTTCACTGCAGTTTAAAAATAAAGGTTTGAGAGAGCTCTGAATATTTTTAATGTTACTGTGTTCAAAATTGAATCTTTTTTTTTTTTTTTAAAGAAGTCAATTATGGAAAAGTTAGGGTTTTCTCTTGAAATGATTGATTTGTCCCTTAAGGGCATTGGTTATATTTTTCTTAAGTCTCCCACATCTACTTGGGTGAAAGAGCTCAAGACTGAGGAGGGTCCGAAATAGGAGCACGTTGTAAAAGCCGTTAGCGGAAGATGCAGTAGGTCAGACAGGATGATCCTCCTGCTCTGACACCTGACTTTTACTGACAGCTTGGAGGGTGCAGTGCCCTCAGGGATAACCCAGGTTTTCAGTGCATCTTGGAATGCTTTCTGATTTTTCATTTCTGTTCCAAAAAGGTGTTTTGTCATCAAGAGAAATCACGTAACTGTGCAATGGCTGTCATGCAAACCCTTTGCAAAGGTGCGGCGTGTATCATTGCTTCTAGATTTAAGTGTAGCTCGAGCATCCATACTAATGAAATGCTGCTGCTTTTTCAGAGGTTTCCCAATTGTAGTATTTGACTTGTGGAGGAGCAGAAGCTCCAAGGCAGCCTGTGTTAGTGGTGGTTTTATCAGTGAATTTCTCTTTTATCCCTTCTGGCTACTTATCTTGTCTTAGTAATTTGATCTTCTCATAGTTCCTCTGTTTTGCACTGTCTTCTGGTTTTAGAGTTCTTGCCTGCAGCATATAGTCTCCTAATCTGTCCAAAAGATGAGCCGATTTTTGCTAAAACTTTCCCTGGAAACGTTGCTTTAGGCAAATGCCCAGCATTGATAGCTTCCGTCCGAATGGCTATTCTGGGGGGGGAATACTGGAGACCTGCCTGCTCTGCTCTTCATCTGTCAGTAGGGAAATTCTTGAAATCTGCATTTCCGGAGTCACTTCATTTGCAGTGTAAGAGGGAGAAGCTGGAAGGTTCCTTAACTTCCAATCTGCTGACTTAGACATAACGATTTAAAAAAATTTCCAACTGGATTTTTTTAGCTAATGAAACAAAAATAGTTTCCCTGATAGCAATGTGCTATGTTGTACCTTCCCAGGCTGCCCTGAACAAGAAATTGCAGAGGGGTGGGCTCAGAAAAAGGGAGGCACAGTAGGCTTTGGTTATTTATATGCTTCTATACAGTGCTCTAAAGGACCAAAAAATAAATTAATTGGTTCCTTCCCCTGCACAGAACAGCATCGTTCCCTTTTCTGCTTAGCTGTTAAGTAGAAAAGATGGAGCTGAAGTTTTCCATCCTTTTTCCCTTCACTTCTAGGCAGCTAGGCAATAACGTATAAATAGCTCCGGGTCTTTTGCCTAAATCGGAGACCGAGCAGAGAATTAAGGGGTGAAGGGGGAAATCCTATGCTTTTTAGACCTAGCCGACATTTGTACCTTCATTTTAGTTTGTATCTTCACTGTAATTAATTGTCATCTTTATACATTTTCATCTGTACTATATTGCCCAATTTTCTGAAATGCTCTTAACACCACGATGCACTTGTTTTCATCTTACCTGCGATGCATGAAAATAGTTGGGTTTTTTCAGACTCTAATGGAGGAGGACAATTAAGTTGTCAGTGTGAAACACATCAGAATCCTGATGGCTTCACGTCATGCCCACTGCCTGTCTTACTCCTTCACTATAATACTGTACATGCCAAAATGGGTCTCATGCCTGATAAACTTTAGGAGGGGAACCTCTGCTTTGGAAAAATAAGAAGCGTTATCCTTTTACCTTTTCTAGTGAGTAAACCCCTCAAGTGTTTCCTTATGTAGGAGACTATAGCAGGTACAAGCAATCTTTAAGAAAACCTTTAAGCAGTCTGTAATTTTTTATCTGTTTGACAGTAGTGAGCAAACCTGTATTCCCCTGACAGAACCGTACAGCGCAGCGGGGCTGCCAGAGGAGATCTTTGTACACAGCAAAGCCTTCACTCCTGTGTTGCATGAAGACTGTAAATGTCCGATTTAAGTAAGTTAGTGGTGATGGCTGGGCATGTTTTAAAACAGTGTAAAAGTACACAAAAGCCTGGGCAGTCATGTTGTTTTACTGATAAAACTGTCTAGATTGAGTCTGTATCTGGTTGTCTTTGCTATACAGTCTCTCTCCCAAAATTACTTCCCAAGTCCAGGTGTTAACACTGTAAAAATAAATCTAGATGATGTTAACTTGTTGGACAGAAAATACTCCGTATCTCTAGCAATGTGAAAATGAAGGTCCTTCACATCCAAGAGCTACAGCAGTAGTAGTGACCATAACCTTGATCTGAAAAGTTTAGACTCATGTTGAAACAGGTGTCTGTTGAATTTTACTAATTTAGTGAAGTTAAATTTGTTTTCTGTTTTTAAACTGGTTTTGTGTTATTGAAAAATCAGTTGATCTTGCATTAGTGAATAAATCATTACTTTCACTCAGGAAGAAGTGTACTTTTAACCTACCTATAGATAATACATGCACTGTTCCTGCATGTGTCGCAATTAGCCGTGTCTTGACCAGTCCGATATGAAAGCCTACAAAGACAAGAACATGAGGTCATTAAAAAGTAATTTGTTTTAACATGTTTTTGCCTTCTATGATGCTTTTCATAGAAATCAGAACTTCAGGAATTATTTTTTTTTAAACTTTAATATTGAATACAAAAATCTAGCCATTAGGAAAACAGGATCAAAAATAGCATATTCAGCTTCACTGAACAATGGGAACATGAAGTTATTTTGAAAAATGAGTCTTTTAATGACTGCAAGGAGAAAATAAAAGATTTCTTTCTATTACACTTCTGTAAATTAAAAGGGAAAACAGCAGGGAAACCAAGTTACATGACCCTCTTTCTACATAAAGCTGCTGTGTACCAAAGTGATGAACCTTAAATGGACATGCTTACAGTTTCCCCAGACACGACAGGGCTGGTTTACTGTTTGTTTGTTTGTTTGTTTTCCTGCTTTCTGAAATACATGAGGCTTTTCCTAGTTATTGCTGCATGTATCGAAGCAATACCGGAAAATGGCATTATCTATTTAGAAATTTTGTCCTTCAGCAGTGAGATCTGAAGATCTGTAGTAGAGATGTTTATGTCTTCAAAGGAAGAAAATGTAATTTAAATAAGACTTCCTGTACTCACCTAGCCTACAGCTGTCCCTTGTCACACTTTGGTTTGAAGTCTGTTACAGCAGTGTCTCTTAATTTACCTGTGTATTGTCGCTGATTTGGTCAATTCGCATTGAAAAGGGTTTTGGTTTTTTTTTTTTAATATATGCAAGTACTTTTCTGGACATAGAATTTTTATTGAAATAAATTAAAAAGAACACAATTGCCCACCTTTCAACACAAATGTTCTTGCATGCAAATAAGTTTAAAGTTAAAATTCCTAAGTCGGTATTTATGTAGTTATACTTCCTTTATTTGTAAAATCACAAACTTAAAATCTTTTAAAGTTATTTTCAGTTTGTGTAAAATACATAGTATCTGCAAAGTTTCTTCACAGTTGTTTTAAAAAGAAGTGGGGAAATAGCTCATCTGTGAAATTTGGAAGGTGTGGAGAATAGATCAGGTCAGGATTACTTAAGAAAATGCTTCTGAAGTCAGGTCTGCCATGAAGCCTGGGACCTTCCTTACCTAAACAGTTCAACTAATTGACCTCAAAGAATTCAGCATTGGCCTCTTTTAACAGAGCATCTCTGTACCTTCGCTGCCTTGCCTTGGGGACAGAGCCCCTTTTTCTCTGCTTCCCCGCCAAAGTAACAGTAGTGAAAAAGACAACATTTGCAGAAAAGTTGACTTAATTTTTATGTGACAGAATATCAAATCTATACAATAGAAAGTAGTAATGGGAAATGATATACAAACTGTTTAATGTGCCTAAGATGGAAAATCAGCATTTCCTAAATAGCCTGCAGCAGTTATTTTTCTTGGTGAACATACTGTTTTCCTTGAAAATGACCATCTTGTTCTGTGTCACTTTTCCTTACTATTTTAAAGGTTTGAATATTGGTTTAAAAGTTTATTACGTTACTTACAAGTTTATATCAAACACATATGTATAATCTTTTTTAAAGAGGAAATTTATCAGTCTGAACTTGAAGGCAGAGAGTGAACCTGAGGTTTATTAGACCAACCTTGTCTTCACAGGTGACACTTCTGCTTCCACTCTGATTACTTTGATTGTCGATTGTTCAGGTGGTGTCATGGCAAAGTGCTCTCGGCCTCTGACTGCAGCTCCTCAGCACAGTGGTAGTACAGAGAGCAGTTCATAACAGGGTGAATCTGCTTTTATAATAAAGATTGTTTTTCCCTCCTAAAGCAAAATGCAAGGTAGAGTTCTTGCTGATCTAGTTGGTTTTCGTTATTTGAAGAGGGTGGAACACTCTGGGTTTACAATTTGATATCAAGTAATAATTCAGTGGCCTCAGAAATACTTTTTATTCAGAGGAACATAGTCAAATTAACTAGATTGCTACAATTTTAACACAACAACAAAGCCAGATGTGCAAAAGAACGTTACAGAGTAGAATTGCTATATTATGTACTATTCCTTATGGGGAAAAAAAACCCCAACACTGGTTTATATTTGATTATTTTTAGTTTTTATGCTCCTTAAGAGGGGTGAAGTATCTGTTTTTCAATTCCCCTTTTAAAAACTCCCGCAAGTTGACATTCAAATTGTCACCACGCTATTAAACTTGGACTTGTAAAATGTTTTTTCCAAGCTATTGATCCAAGTACTAAAAAACAACATTTCAAGTTTACAGATCAGTAGGTGAAAGGCTTTATTTACTGAGGACATAAAGGGCAGTTCATAATCGCCTGCAGAGGAATACAGCTGAGGTGTCTGAGTGCCTCTTTATAGGTAAAGGCATAAACACACTGTGCTGGGTGCCAGGTTGAGTGGGTTTTTCTTGTTTTTTTTTTTTTTTTCATTAGTTTCCAGTTGGGACATTTTCATTCATCTTTTTACGCCTGCAAACTACCATTGAAATACACAGTTAATTATCTGGCTCGTAGACTAACAACCTCCTCCTCTCTGCCAGTCTCTCCTGTTTCTGCACAGGGCTGCAGGGTTTATGCTGCTCGTGTTTGACCTGCCTCTCCATTCTGCTGCTTAAGAAATAACTTAATAATAAGGGTTTTTTAATAAGATTTCCAAAGTACAGTGTTTATGAAAGCGAACTGTAGTATTTAGTCTGCTTATACCTGTCCCCGTTATCCTGGATTGCTGTGAGATGAGCCTTGTGACAAAGAGTGACATCTTATTTTTAGAGCTCCTTAGGAAAATGGTTGGTTGTATTTTAGGGACACACCTGGTGCTTCGAGGGATTTGCTCTAAAAGAGCAAGAGTTGTAAAAGTAAGGTGGCCAGGTCGTCTGTTTTACAGTGAATCTTGAAGTTTTTATTTTTCCCCCCTAAGTGGGTTGTTTGAGAACCATGGCTTTCACTGTGGGACTGGGACAAGGGGGGAATTTTTTGTCTGAAAGAGAAGGGAGGATGAGTATTCCTGTGTGTGCTGAAACCTGTGAGTGGAGAAGGGAAGGGATAAATCAGAGCCCCCAGGACAAATCTGCAGCGGTGAGAAATCCCACTCAGTCTGGCACAGAACTTTGAAACACTTCAGTGAGCAGTCATACGGGATTAAACACCCAAATAAACATATCACAGTATTAAAAATCATACAGCTATGTCTCTGGATCCTTTCCTTCCCTGTATGCTTACACCTGGAAAACAGAAGTATGTGTATGGTCACTCTCTTAGTTATGCTCTCACTATGATGGTTTACCATCAGGTTTCCCCCTGCCCATCTTCACAAACCAGTAATATTTTAGTTGTGATAAACTCACCGAGTGCTGGTAGGCTGGTTACTTATTTAGCAAAAGCCAAACTATATTTAGTCTGAATGTGGATGTGTCAGTTCAGTCATGAACTATAGTCCTGCTTCTGTAACTGGCAGGTTTTGAGATCTTATTAAAAATAAGGTATCATCTACACTTTAGGTTAATAAACTGTCTTTCTCAAAATTGAATCTTCAGTATTTTATTTAAATTAGTTTCTAAAGCACACGATCTTTAAATGCCCAATAATTTCAGACTTTCAAATACTTTAAAAACATATTTCCTATTTGATGGTATAAGGCATTCATTCAAATCATTCATTAAGTTGATGAAAATGGTCCTTTGATTAAAAATGGTATGATATTTGGATGATCAATCTGAAATACTGATTTCTCAGCTTACAGGCTCAGCACGGATTGGTTTTAGCATCATTGTCATTCACCAACTGCACTGTTCACGGTGATACGTTTTTTTTTCTAGTCGGATGTAATTTACGATGAACTTTTCTTAAATCATCATTTTCCGTATTATGTTCAGCTTTTCAGAGATGATTTTCCTTTCAAACTACAGATTTAGTAACGTTGCCTTCTCTGAACCATCCTGTTAGACTCCTTTGCAAGCCCTGAGAACACTACCTGGTTGCCCCACTGTTTGGTTTCCATAGGGCAGTTTGATAGCTCTTTAGCCAGGACTGTGTTCTGTGAGTGTTAGTACAGTATAAATTCAATTATTTCTATATAAATTAAACTCTTCATGAAGAAACTCTGTTGTTGATACCCCAGGGCTTTGGACTTTTACTTTCTTGTTTTCACATAATTATCTACATAAACACATGCATGGAATTCATCCACTTCATGCCGGCAAGGGTTCTACTATTGGCATAGCATTTCCATGGATCTCTGAGGCAGCAAGGCTGGTTTGCAGTGCAGACTTACTGAAAAATTGAGCTTCCCCTCCATATGAACTGCTAGAAACAGTTTATGAGCACAGTCTGGATACTGAGTTCAGGAGAGCAGAGTTCCAGGTGATGGTGCTTTCCTTGTGAGATGGGAGTATTTTGCATAAGCTACTTTTTTCTCTCCCCTTAAAAATAATTTTAAGGGTATTCCAGTGTAGAAGAGCTCAGGCCAGAGACCAGTAACTTTTTTCCTCATTGGTAAACTAGTGTTTTTCTTTAAGAATAAATCCTGTAAAATGTGATTTTTTTTTTTTTTTTTTTTTTTTTTTCCTTTCCCTACTGTACAAAGATTCCTACAGAAAATTTGTTTGGTCTGGTTTAGATCCAAAGTGGAGTATTTCACTTGGTATTGAGTGAGACACCTGGGAGCTAGGAGTTCCCCCAAGCTACAACTCCCGTGGGCAATGTACTTCACATAAAAATAATCTCAGCGTTAAGCCTTGCAGCTCATCTTACCAATCTTAACATGTTGATTTTTGGGAATGCCTCATCAGTTTTTTAAGAAGTATTACATTTTATAACTTGCTTCAGTCTGTCCCTTGTTTCATCCATTCTTAAGATTAAACTCGATCACCGTGACGTTGTGCTGACCCATCTGGTGCTCTGCTGTGCTGCTGCTTTGGCACGTGGATGTGCCCGTCACACCTAATCGCTCTCAGGAAGAAGAAAATCCATCAGCCTTAAAGTAAAATGGAGACCTAGTTCCATTTTTGGTACTGAGGTGTGAGCAAAAATTGGGCGCGTTGAACAAGAGGTGGTTGATTTTGCCCTTCTGGTGGTCATCTCTGTCTCCTGGCCTCATCCTGACTCTCCTCGCCTGGCGTGGTCCCTGGGGTGCTCCTCGGGGCTCTTCCAGGCCGAGTTTTGCGTGTGTTTGCTGCAGTGTGAACTGCTCCCTTCAGGTCTCCTAAAACATGCAGCGTTTGGAATCTGCTGGTATTAAGATGTGAGGGGCAGTCAGAGAGCAGCGCCTGGCATCTTTGCTTCTAGTACAAGTTCTTCCTTGACATCTACTTCTGACTTCCATAAATAAGACCCCAGCCCTTCCTCTACCAATCAGCAGCTCCCCATTTCTTCCTCAGTGCTCATAGGAAGAAAGATCATCTAGTTTATATTTGGAAAAATATTTATCTTGTGGATGCTGGAGGAAGTCTTTTGGTTTAATTAGGTGGCTTTCTGGGTAATTGGCTAGAACTTGTACTACTTTGTGATTTTTCTTCAAAAACAAGACTTGAGTGTGATGATTTTTTAAATTTTTTTTTTTTTTTAATCCTATCAACATAGCAAAGTAACCATGGCACTACTCATGGTTTGATGGGATGCAGACCGATTTGCAAGAAGGGAACTGAATCCTTGTACTGGAATGTTTAACCAGCTTCCCTGGTTCTACTGGTACTATTACTGTGTTTTGAGCTCCTTTACCATCTAACACGTGTTTTGAGGTATGCTAGCAAGAATCATTACTCTGATAGTTTCAGTCTTTGCTACCTTACATCTTGTATTTTCTGTTTTTGTATGGTCAGCTTCTGGAGAAGGGATGGACCTGGGTTAGTTGTGTTGTCATGGCTGCGTCTAATGAGCTCTCACCTCGGGAGGGATATCTCATCTCCACACTCAGTTTTTTTACACGTGCTTGCTACCTACATTTCATATCATTTTCATGAGGCTTTCATTTTATTGCATTTCTTTCAGCATTCTTGGCACTACCTGAGCTTAACCTCAATTAACACTTCCAAGTATTAAAATATTATAATGAAGAGCAACCATTTTGCTGACATGGACTGGCAGTAACTAATAATAGGCTGCAATTTTCAGAGCAGCCTAAGGGAATTACGCCTTCTAAATCCCTGTGAAATGCAGAATTTGTGCACCTGCTTGAGGCATTTTTTGAAAATACCAACTGTAACATCAAAATCTTTGCATTTGAGTGGTTTTTTGCTTGTATAAATTAGAGACCGCATTGAGCTGAGAAGGGGAGCTTAGATATGTATATGCTGATTTTTTTTCTAGTGTTCAGTAGGTAGCTAGTGAAGGGGCAACTAATTCAAGTATCCTGGACATCTATTAAAAACAAACAAAGAAAAAAAAAATCTTAAGTGATTTGGAAGGATAGATCTGTTACATCTGGATACCTTCCCTTAGCTGTTGGGATGTAGGGAATACTTCATATTAATTGAGTTACTTAATGGCATGATTTCACAGAAGTGCCTGTGCTTCAGAGTGTGCTTATGCTCTGACGGGTATGCTCTTTAGATGATTTTGATGCTCATCACACTTTTGATGTATTATCACCAACAAGGAGGATAAACAGATTTCCAGATTTTTTTTTTTTGTTGATGTTTGTATTAAAGTACAGTGAAACAAATGATCTCAAGATGGCAGTGGGCCTTTGAAGGGGTTTTGAAGTGACAGTTTTTGCCATACTGAATAGCTGAGGAAGCGTAGGCCATGGTTCTCCTTAAGTCTTTGTATAAATGGGTGTTTTATTTCCCTGCATGACCTAGTCCTGCTGGGACTATTTATAGTATAGCTAGTTAAACACAGTAATGTTATCTGTCTTTACAGGATAGTGATTTAAAAATAAAGAGTCTGGTGGAGAACTTCTCAAAACCTTTGTTTCCTACTGTAAAGTATTACAGTGCTAATATTGCTAATAACTGTGCTTCGAGAGAAAATTATCCATAGTTAATATTAACATAATTTGCCTTTTGGCAGAACAGGATGACTTCACTATGTCATGTGTGTTTTAGTTGCCTTTATGACTTGAATAAGTCATGTTTTAGCTGTGTAAACTGCAGGAAAATCACTTGTGTATGTTTTGCAGGTTAAAATAAATCCTGCTTAGCCATATAAGTTGAGTCTAACCGAGGAAGGATTTGCCATTCTAGCTCAGTGGAAAGCCTCATAGAAACGCATCTGTATCAACAAAATCATGTTTCTGTTGGATGAATATCTGCCTCATATCCCTTAAGAACTTACATCCTGCCATCAAACCAGTTGGCATGGTAGTTTCCCTTTATAGATGATAGTGGTACAGCCCGGTGAAAATCAAGAATAGTGTTGTGCTTTGAGCAATTATCTTGAGGATTTTTCCTTTGACGTCTGCAGCTGGACGCAAACATTGAATTGCTTCATGCTTTTCAGAGGTATGCTGGGTTTGGGGGTTGGTTTTTTTTTTTTTTCCTTTTTTTTTCTCCTTGGCTTTCAACTAAAGATTTTTCTGTTTTCCCTGGTGTTTGGTGGTGGTGTTTATTTGGTTCCCCAGTACAAGCCCTGGGAGCATCCCTGGTGTGTCCCCCAGTAAACATGGGCCCCTTACTTATGTTTGAGGGTGGCTGTTCCACTTCATGTAACAAAGTACGAGTTAGTTCCACCAGAGTGGAAAAGTCCTTTTTAGAGTACTTGGAGCAGCTGGAGACAGAGGTGCTTCAGTGTGCCCTGCATCAGGTTAGGCTTAATTGTATTTGCAATTGATTGGTTGTGTGTTACAATTAGGAGTAGAAGCCAGCTCTCCGTTACTGCTCAGTAGCAATTTGCAGGGACCCGAGAGAGGCTGTGGAGCTGTCTCATACTGCCGGCACTGACAGCTCCACCCAGCTGGAAGCTGTTGCCCGACTTTCTGAGCAAAGTCCCGTGGGCTTGTACTCAGGATTTGCCATCATGGTGGTTCTTCCCCATGCTGGTCTGAAGTTACCAGCGCAGCTTTTCTGGGAACCGTCAACGTATTTAGCAGCAAAGCTCAGTGTCTGCGTGCTGGAGCACACGTGCAGAAATCCCGTGGAACAGAGCTCAAGCACAAACCAGTTTGCTTCTGGAGTATGCTGGGAGCTGGGGGGTACTCGCTGAGAGGCGCAGAGGTCTGAGCTGTACCAGCTCCGTGCCTCTGCTCTGAATGTCCCCAGGCCAGAGGCATTGGGTACTTGGACACAACATTATCCTTTCCTCCTTAGCTGAGATCCCTGATGGTCAGCATCAGTGGGGTGGTTTTCTTTAAGTAGTTACTATGTGAGGATTAACTAAACCTTAATGAATACAGTTTCCTCTCTCTGAGGGAAGCTACAGCACAGCAGGGAGCGTGGAGGCTGCCTGCAGGCTGGGCAGTGGCACGGCTGGAGGGACCAAGGATCAGTCCATACTGATCAGCAGCTGTGGCCCTCAAAATACTGGGGAAGACCTTCGTCATGCTGGAAACAAGGATGTTCTAACATGCACAAAAAAAAGGCGAAGCACTGCACAAATTCACTAACTCATTTTTGAAAGGTTATTTTAACTGGTGGCAGAGGATGAAAGCAGAAATCCTCTGATGCTCTAAAATAATATCAGAATCTTTTTTCCACTTCTTTTTTTCCCTATCTGTCTTGTTATTACAGGGCTGATATTATTCACTTGGCTTCTGAAAATACTTTGAAATGTACAGAAGCTCAATGGTGAGATTTTTCAGACTGTTTCCAAGACAGTAGTTTGTTGTCTCTTACTGAATCCTGACAGTTGGAAGCAGATGACTAATCTTCTTTTTGAGGTATTTGCACTGTGGGTGTATGGCATGACTCCCAAGACAGCAATTCAAGTGCTTTCACCCCATAAATACATTTTATATTATACTCAGGTTAGTCAGGGAATGAAGGGTTTTTTAAAAAAAATACATATTTTAATAGGGCTGTCTAGTGATTTAAAAAAACCCCTTGAGAATGGAGAGAATTAAAATGTATTTCAAGTGAAATCACAAAATCTTACAGAGAAATTAGGTGCATACAAGGTCTAGCATCTCTTGAATATTTGTGCCTCTTGTCTCCTGAGAAAAATCAGGAGGGTAATTAAAATGTCAACTCTTTGTATTAATAATAATTCAGGGAATTTGTTTGCTCTAGCTGAGTAACAACTGTATAGCTGGCGTATAATTCTTAGGCCAAACACTTCCAGCGGGTGATCAGAGAGCGCACTCCTATGTATACTAAGATGAGGTCTGTCTCTTTACCCCTTGCACTCTAAACCTCTCTACTGTGTCTCACTCCTGACCTCAGAGCATTGTTACTTGGATGCCCCAAGACTTTTGAACCCACAGCTCATCACCAGCTCTTCACTCGTCCTTTTACTGCAGCTTTAGAGTGTGTTGTGTTCCTCTTCCGAGTTCCCGTTCTTCTTCCACCCCCAAATCCACCTCATTTTAAAATTAATTTCTTCTGCATGGGATTTTTGGGCCTGAGGCGATGTGTTCAGTGGTGGTGTCATCAGGGCAAAAATCCCTGCCAGCAGCTTGTGCCCTCACACCTCCCTGTTGCTCCGACCCTCAGCTGAATAGTTTCTCAACTACAGAGTGATTATTCAACTCCCTGCGCTGTGGCTAATAGCCCTTCGTCAGCCACAGCACGGAGATTCATAACTGCGCAGTTTTAATGCAAATGCAATCCTCTCAACCGACCAGACCAAAGGGTGTTTCAGAGGTAAGAACTAATAGTGTGTTTATGGGTGAGTAACTGTATTAAAACACAATACCTTGGATTTTGCTTGACTCGGACTTTTAAATTAGAAGGCTGCTAACAGGCATTGTTTCTCTAAAGGAGGGAAGATAGGAGAAATAAGTTGTCTGTAGAATTTTTTTTTTATAATTTTGAAGTGATTGAGATTTCAGTGCAAGCTCAAATACTGTGTGCATTACATATAAGCCTATACCAGCTTATAATAATATTTATTATATTAATTATAATAATTAATGATAATATAATAACAACTACATCAGCCATACTATAGCCAAACCAAAGAGCTTGCTTTAAATTCTAAATATTACACAGCAGCATAAAATTAAGAACATAGAATACAATTGCTGGCCACTGATCTTGCTGATTGTGTGGTATGTGCAAGAAGGATAGGGAACTGTATGGAGGGAAAAAAAAAGGCAGGAAAGACCCTGGAAGTGCTGAACTCTTTTTTTTCTGTTGCAGCTTGAATAACACTTTGCAGGTCTCAATACTTCCTATTTTCTTATTTCTTTAACTAATGGTAGTTTGAGATTTTACTGCAGTACTGGAGAATCTGTAAAGCAGCAGTTTGACATTTGCTTGAGCTTTGTACACAGATGCTCAGAAAGGTCCCATTCCTGGGAATTTTGTCTGAGCTTGCATTGATGACAATTAAGTAAATGAATCTCCTCACATTACCTAAGAAATGACCTAAGTCATGCCAGGTTGAACTATTCCGGAGTGTAAATTGCCTTGTTAATGTCAAAATACCTCTGCTCATCTCCACAATCCCATCTCTCGTGCTGATGAATTACTAGACCACACTCAGCTTCTATTGCATCTTCCCAGGATATTGGAACCAAGAGAAAAAAAATTGTAGTGTACCCAATACAGTGTTGTCTAGCCTCTTCTGGTTTGTTCATGCAGGAACAACGTGGTGAAAAACATCCTCTATCATCATCTTAGTAGTAAAAGAGGGCTAAGACCAGCTGGGGATGTTCGGAGAGATTTCCAGCCTCCCTCTGAATGACACTTTTCCTTCCTGGTTGACCAGCCGATTCCTATGCTGCTGCTCCATGAGATGCAGAAACAAACCATTGCAATAAACGGTTGCAGAAAGCTTAGAATTGTCCCAATTTCACTTAAGTATTCTATTAAACTGCTGCTTTTCTAAGCGTTTGCTTATAACATGGAAGAAATGGTTCAGTGCCAGGGAAGAGTAGCCTCGTGCTGACTGCAGACAGCAAATACCCTGGCATTGGACTGCTCTGCATATCTAAACTTGGTTATCTATTTACTCATTTATCTTCACAGTTCCTCTGTATTTGCAAAGCTCAAAATGAAGCCATTAAGAGCTACGAAACAGTGTTTTTTCCAAGGTCTGAGCTGAGAACAGTTCCTGGATCTGTAATTAAGGCAGGCAGCAGTGACACAGAGGTGGCACACAGGGAGGATGGTCAGACACATGCTTAAGAGCCTCTCACTTAAAAGATGTTTCCTCCAGTTACTGAAACAGCCCACAGATATTTGAATCCAGCTTAACTCTTTGTCTCCAATGCTTGCTTACCTTCACTTCTCTGTGTTGCACAGGAGCTTTCTTAAGACTGAACTGCATGTTTATGTCTTAATTCTGCAACCTGGGGTAGCTGGGAGCCTCAGCAGTTTAAAAACAAAATGCTCCTCTTCAGACAAGTCTTTTTACAAAGTTGTCTAGTCAAAATCCATTTTTCCCTAGTCAGGATAAGAGATAAGTATATCTTTGTGTAAGCACAGGGGCTCAGAAGTAGGTGTCAATTAGAAATCTGGGGATTAATCTCTTGGCGAACAAACAGCAGTGAGAAATTTGACACTATAAAGCTCATTTTGTCTCATTTTTACATGACTGGATAGGTACGTGGCTCATTGCTCTGTGTCTTTGGATTCTAATACTACCAACAGTCAAAATGCAGTTATTAAAGGATTATTCTAATTGTGTGAAGTGAAAACTGGTAATTCAGCACCTAAATAACATTCTCTTTAAAAGACTGATTTAGTAGAAAAACTCTTCCTTGCAGGTATGTAATTTGGACAGCTTGGTGACAGTTGGCAAAGCTTCCCTTATGATCTGCAGTAATTCATATGGATATATTTAGCAAGAACGTAGTCTGCTTACACTTTTTTTCATTCACCATAAAACTTCGCCAGTGTTTCCAGATTTGAATTGTGGAAACTTGCTTTTATTGGCCTTTGTGTCTCTGCAGCCAATCTGACAGAAAAGTCTTGAACCTTAATTTCACTTCAAAGCTTGAAGTGCTGCCGAACCCTGCTGAAATGGGGAGCTGTGGTGATGAATGGTATTTCAGCTTGTTTTTAAAGTCTATTGAATACCAACTAGATAGAAATCAAATTATTTTTCTGAGTACTACAAATACTTTTTCTTTGAATTGTGCCTGTATAGTACATGCAGATAAACAGCTGAAATATATTAGCAAAATAAGTTATATTTTCTGAGACTCAGAACGTTCTTAGCGTCATTTTTCTGAGAAAACAGTAAGCCTGAAGATCTAGTAACTTTGCCAAAAAGATTGTTTCTTTTTGTTTGTTTGCTTTATGTTTATTCCACATACTGGTTGTTGCTAACAGTTTACCTTTCATTTTTGTTCATTATCATTTGCTTGTTGAAAACCTCCTACCACTATATTCCTCACAAAGGATGTTTAATAGCTGTAAGTTAGCTATGACAGTAGGGTTATTTAGCCCAGTGCTCTTTATCTTAAATGTTACAGGATCTAGGTACTCTGATTACCTATGACATATGTTCCAGGAATGTCTGTGAACTGTGAGAGTTTGCCCTTTTTCTTCATTCTGACACTTTGATCTGAAGCTTTCATTATGAGAAACAGAATAAATTTGTCCAACTCTAATGAAAAATCCTATCCAAAGTATAAATCTCATCAAGTTTTGAATGTCTATGAAACACTGAGCTATAAAATACTCGTGTTACCTGCCCTTGTAGATCTAACTCCAGATTGTTTTTAGTGATCTAATTCAGAAAAAGTGTAATACGAGGTTAAACTTTGGGTGATGCTGGATCTTTTACCTTGAATGATACTGGATCTTTTAATGATCAATCTTATATAATCAACTTTCATTTGGGGTGGCTGAGAATTCTAAGTAAGAGGGCTCAAGGGCGGTCACGTGGACTGACAGTAGGTATGAAATAATCTCCATCAGGAAATATGCAGTTTTGGAACATAATGAAATTGTTCCAGTGAGGAGGTTTGCCGAGCTGTGAGAGGCGTCGGTGCGTAGCACGCTGCGCTGCCACGTCTGCTTGATTAGTGCTTGGGGGGAATACAGAAAGGGAGAAGGCTGGACTACTGTTTTATAGCTTGGAAAACCAGGTTACTTATGGTGAGGGCAGGTAAATGGACTTCTATGGCGTCTTAATACCTACCCTGCTTTCAGGGAAGGGTAAGTGAGCATCTGAGCAATGGCTGAGGGATGAGCTGTAATTGGGAAATGAGCACAGGGCAAGGGGAGAGGACCTCTCACGGGCCCACGTGCAAAGAATTCATCTTCAAACTGCTTTAGTGACCTAAGAGGAAAGCATAACTGATCATGGAATGCATTTTGCTTGAATAGGGCTCAAAGTTTAGTCTGACACATACACCTGTTAGGCAGTGACAAAGCCTGACAGTTCAGTTCTTAGTAATTAGAATTAACTGTATAATAATTAGAATTAACTGTATACTTAACAAAAAGAGAGGGAGTAGTTGTACAAATGGCTGTAATAAAAGGAAGAGAAGGGTGTTCTCTTGCTGTTGGAACTGGAAAATAAAACCTGCTACTACAGTAGTCGAATGCCTCACTGTAAGACTGATCTTTGTGGAAACAGCAGAGAAAATGGTATGTATGGATTAGAATTTAAAAAAAATACACCCGACCGTCCACTGGCCCAAGGATTGCAAGATTTGTGCAAAAATCATTCCTTTTCCTTGACTAAGGAAGATGCATCCAAAGAGCTTTCCTGTGTCTGCCTCAGAAAGGTAAATCGTTACAAGTTCTGAGCTGTTTTGGTGTATCTGTGTTTGGGAACGACCTGTAAATGATGCACACTCTGATATACAACAGCTGTAGTGAGGGTAGAGAGATCAGAATTTAGGTGTCTCAGGTGGAGTAATAGTCGGAATGAATGTGACCGCTCCAAAGGACAGGCAAAAGGGATGCAGCAGGTAACGGTCACAGAGTTGAAAATAAAGGTCGTCATCGTAGTCCTGTTCCAAGGGACTGCTGTTACAGCCTCTTAAAACCTGGTGGCACTCGGTATGTGACACAATTTGTGCAGCACAGATGGAGTTCATTGTCTTCTTTCTGGTTTTCATATATTTATTTGTAGTGCAGCTGTCTTCTGCTGTTAAACTTATCTATTGCTTTCCTGCATTTCCAAGTTTTCTCTTAGAAATGATTTTCCTAATTTTTTTCCTTTGCCATGTCTGTAACTGAAAAAGCAAAACACCACCACACAGGAGGGGAAATCCCACATGAAACCACATCATATTATCTCTGCAGCTAGCACATTACTTCCAAAGGCTGTGCTTTCAGAGGCTGCATTCTTGTAAACTCTTTAAGCTTTCTCTTCTCCTTATGTGAAATAAGGAACTCCTTTAAGAGTGCTGGCTCGTGTGTGTAGATGGATTGAGTTAGACAGCAGAGGTTGTTACTACCTTTATTTGCTCTGTCTCCTTCGTCTGGGCTGAAGTAGCTTCTGAAAAGGAGAAAAGCAAACAATCTGGGCAATAATTGCTTTGGCTATCAGACTTTCATTTACCATCCTTCCTGAGTCAGGATGATAAGTTGATGCTCAACTCGTGTGACCTTGAGGATGATTGCTTGCAGTATTTTTGAGACAGAAGTACTTGGGTGAGGATGCTGTCTCTGCACTGGGTGAAGCTCTCCTCTTTGGTACTAACATTCATCCAGACACACAGAGTATGTGTTTATTTTCTGCTTAGAAATGATTATAAGAGACATAAATATCCCTTATACATTGGAAAATGTGAAATGACATTTAAATTCTGTCCCTGAGAACGTGTTCTTTCAAAGCCTTTTCAAAGGAGGTTGGGACTGCTTGATTCATGAATGTTTGTTGAGAACCCTTTAAATTCCTGAACCACTGTTGACTAAGAAATAAATTATCTCTGAAACAGGTTCATTTAACTCTTGTCTAATGTGTAGCATTTGGCCTGTCAGAGTCAAAATACCGTGACTTATTTTTGTATGGCAAATTGAGTACTTTGTTTATTAAAATTGCTGATTTGTTGTATAATGAGAAGGGCCTAGATTACTATTATTTTTCACAGTAAGGATTTAAAGGGCAGGTCACTGGTGTTCTCCAGCAGCAAACTATTTTTGATTATCTGTCCATCTTCTGTTCTATATTTCACAGGTGTTAGTTAGCCAGGTTTTGGAATTAGTGACTGGCATTTTGCTTTCAATCCTGTTGGTCTTAGTGAGGCTCCGTACAGAGCAGAATCTGACTTGCTTAATTGAATGCACTGTATCTGAATACAGACAAATATGTCTCTAGTTGATATAGGTTGCTAATAGTTTACTAGAAGACAAAGCAAACATCATTTGTGGCATAAACCTTGTTTAGTGTTGTAAAGCTGCACCTTGCATCATGTAATATTCAATAGTTTTTCAACTTTGAGCTGGGAGACTTAATTGAAGCTGTAGCTCTGTTACTTCTATTCATGCATGACTTAACACAAACATTGTTGAATGCCTTTTGCTGGGATGTAAGGGTTTTTTTGGTAGAAGCTTCCACATAGTAAGGTAGAATTACCATTTTGCCAAAGATTTAGTAAATAATGATGCACATAAGAAATACACAGTTTTAATAACTTTCTTTGGTATCGGGGGCTCAGAGGCTAGCGAAAATGAGTTGTACCCCTGTCCCCAAACCTATTAAGTTTTATTTAGCTAGATTTAATGCATTAAAATTAAGCAGTGCCTGATGGTGAGAGCTGTGTTTCCCGATGGCCTGAATTTTGCATTC
This sequence comes from Strix uralensis, assembly GCF_047716275.1. Taxonomy (NCBI): domain Eukaryota; kingdom Metazoa; phylum Chordata; class Aves; order Strigiformes; family Strigidae; genus Strix; species Strix uralensis. The sequence goes on from NC_133978.1 coordinate 39,899,659, forward strand.
TGTGACCAATAAATGAGGCCTGATCCCAGCTCAGAGAAGAGAGAGGTCCCGCTGCACCCTCGAAGCCTTCAATCTGGCAGAGCGACATGAGCCCCCGGCTCCGTCGGCTGGTAGAGCTGCTCTGTGTTTCTCTTCCTCCTCTGGTGGTTTTCCACTTTCTTTTCAGCAGAGTTGAGTGCTCTATGTTGTTGTTAATTGCAGATAATGTAGTACTGACATTTTGAAAAGTAGACATAGATGCTGTTCACCCAAAGGATGATACTACTATCTTCAGAGATGCCGATACAGTTTTGCTGGCATCGACTCATTTAGTGATGAATTGCGGTAATAGCAGTTCAAGACCTACAGCATATTAGTGAAAATGAATCTACTGAGCACTAGTCCCATGGCACGACAACAACACTTAAAGAACACTGATTTTCTTGAAGGGAGGAAAATCTGATTAAGAGATTTAGCTGCGGGTATGTGTTTTGGTTTTTTTATTTTATTTTTTTTTTATCAGCAGCATGTTTTTGTTTCTTGCTGTATGTTACTGTAAGGAATTTAACATACATAAGAAAACCAGAGTGCCATAAACACAGAACATTGTTTTCTGTTTTAGCAGATGGAAGACTCGTATATGCTACAACAAGCAGAGACATGGCAGTAGAACTGCTTTTAATTTCTTGGTATAAACTGACCTAACACCTGGGTATAAAAGGTAAAAAGATCAACATGCTAAAATCGAGAAGATACAGAACAGTGTACACAGTGGTGGGTCTCCGTGGCAAAACTGTTGTAGAAATGAATGCAATAATTGGAAAGAATTATTCTAATAAAAGGATGGGGCAACCTATTATTGAAATAGTTGTCTAATTTGAGGGAAATAGGGATAAAGACAGGCTTCATGTTAATAATGTGTTGGTGCTTTGCACAAGAACAGAGTGTTCTCTCAGCTCTGGAGTGTGATCAGTGGAGAACAGAAATGTCCCAAGCATAGTGCTGGTCTCCTTTGTGCAATCTCCTTTAAAATCACCCAGGTGCTGGAAAATTAGAGGGATCTGGAATACAAGAATTCCTAAAATGGGAGAAAATATGCAAGTATGCATCTTTCTTCTTTCCTCCTTCCCCATCTCTACATCCTTCCTGGCTAGCTGGGAGGGGGCACGCTTGGGATGTGCCGAAAGCGTATGGAAGAGTAGCTGAAAGCAGTTCCAAGGAGAAACCCTTTCCTGCTCTTGGTAAGTTTTAAGGCAGCACCTTTGTATGTCATGTTTAAAATACCCCCCCCATCCAAAATCGCCCTCTGATTTGTAGATACTTTGCTTCCAATTTTTATAATTCACTTCGACCACTGGTATAACTGTCCCTGGTTACAGTTATCGTCAGAGAATCATTAAAAGGTTTTAATTGTCTCTTCCACATGCCACAACTTGTTTGAAAAGATTTAAAAATGTGGGATGTATCTTTAGGTGGTGATTTCACCATTGCTGGGGGACCTATGGGGGGAAAGTAAAGGAGTGCTAATAAACAGGCTCCTTTTGGTCAAATATCATGTAGTCTCGTAGACTCTAATACACAGGTCTGTGTTTGTAAGAGGCAGTAGAGATATTCCGAAGAACTGGGGTTTATGGATAATTCCGCTATTTTAGGGCTGATACAGGCTGCAGCTGTGTCAGGTTGACAACTACAGAAGGATTATTTGAAGATATGAGCAATCATCGATAGTTCAGGCAGGACCTCTTTTGTGCTGAGGGCAGGGATACACTCCTAGTGTTGGCTACACTAAATGGCAGTAAAAAAATAAGTATTTGCTGTACCTGTTGCTCTGCTATCTTTGGGAAAAGATAAAAAATTGATCTCTAAGTGTATGGAGGAAGCACTGGTATTTATAGCAGATGACTTTGTGGGTAGGTGTGTGTGTGAACACACAGGGTTCTCGATGATCAGATGATGAGTTATGATGAAGAAATATTTTTCTGTATTTTGTAATTTGACATGCAGCATGTCACTTCTTTCCAATTCTCTTGCCATTTCTGTAAGTTAAGAAAGTCAGAGGAACACTTCTTCTGAATAATAATTTAAAAAAATAAATCAGTAAGCCTGTGTTGCTTTCAGCTACACCAAGAAGCTTCCCAGTCTGAAGATGCAGGATTTGACAGGGTATTTTAATAATACTATAACTAGCTGTAAAATAAACTAAAAATGCTAAGGCTGCGTTGACAGCATTGTCCAACAGCTAAGATGACTTTTTTAATGAAAACAGTTAGAATTTTTAGGATTAACAGGATGATTCCTACATTCCTAGAGAAAGAGTTGAACTACGAATCTTAAGATGTACCTTTTTGACTCTAGTGAAAAGATGTGCTGCTTCAAGGAGCACAAGCTACTGGTTCCTAATTTTAAAATCCAGATTTCTTCTGACAAATTATGATTTAATTACAGAACTACTTAAAACCACACAAACAGTGCACATATATTTTGAGGTGCATTCATTGAATAAAGATTAGCAAACTAAGGCAAGTAAGTCTGCAAAACCCTTGTTAAGGTAATGTAACAGATGGGTTGAACTGTCTAGGTAAAGACTAAAGGCTGTAGTGTGTTATAGTAAGTAGTATTTGTAATTCTATTTAGGTTGATTTAACTGTAATGTAAGCTAGGGATAAACAAAATTTTGTTTCTTTATGCTTGTGTTTGTGGTGTGTAGAGTAGTGCGAATGCTGTAAAGAAGACTTTGATATTCAAAGTTTTAATCTAATTTCCTTCTGAAAGAAACATTAAAAATTCAGAAGGTGAAAGTAAACCAGACAAGATTCATATGCCATTAATGGAATTATATCCCTTAATCTTAAAAAGGTCTCTTACAGAGTGAAGGTTTTTCTGCTGCTTTTCATGCCAGGTGAGGTATTACAGTTAATACAAGTTGCTGATGTGAAAGCATCCTGGCTAACCCTGTTTGGAGAACAGCTTGTTCTGTGCTCGTTAGAAAAGGTACAAGAAGAGGTATTATAGGTTCTTTGCTAAATAACCACTTAATTACATCCCAGGACAAGCAGATACCAAATCTGCGAATACTGCTGGCAGGTTTCCCTAGGACTCGCCTCTAAAGCAGCAAAACTGAGTCCGTGTGAGAAGCACCACGTGTAATGTCTTGGTGTGATGCGGAGGAACGCACGGGGGCAAATTTGCATTAGGAAATTCAAAGGCAGGACTTGTTAGAAAAGGCATTTAAAACAGTTTATAGTCATGTAAAGAGCTTCTACTCACCCTTCTCTGTGAGCTTCTCCTTTCTCTAGCTCCTGTATAACACCCAACAACACTTTTATGGTTTCCTGACTAGAGCTGATCAAATTTTCCATCATCTGAAGCTGCGCTTTCAAGTCCACAACTTCCGTGTGAGGCACGATTTGTTGGCATTCCTCGCTCACGGCGACAGCCGTCTGGCAAGGCTGGTTCTCCTCCATAGGCGAAACGTTTATCTGAAGGGTCTGTTCGTTACATTCGGTGGCTTGGCACTGCGCCCGCGACGAGCAGGCTCGAGCATCTCCCGCCTGGGGCTGAACCCCGTTGAGGTGCACGGTCCTCTTTTTGTCCTCCTCGGCTGGTGGGCACGGGGACCAGTCGGTCTCGGCCACGAGGTTTGGCAGGTCGGGCTGCGAGGCGTTTGAACCAGCCGCCGGTAAATAAACGGTGGCCACTTCAGTCTTGAAGACCCTCCCGTGGAGGGGCTGGGCGGCCTCCTCGCTCCCCGGCCGCCCCACCACCGGTTTCCCTCGGCTGGGCGGCCGGGCAGCGGTGGGCTCCTCCGAAGCGGGGTCGGCCGAGTTTGGGAGAGGAGGAGGCGGCGGCTCTTTGGGAGAGCTGTGCAAATCGCTGCTTATCCAGGCCTCAGCCCCGTTGTCGCGAGATCCCGCGTTGGTGCGCTCGTTGATGTGGGAGATGAACTCCGCCGTCTGCAGGCTGCCGGCCTTCTTGCTCCACGGGATGGCCTCCCCTGAGCTTCTGCCCTCTTTGTCCTTAACGTCTATTAGAAACCCGTTGTTTTGACTCTTAAAGGTGTCGACAGTCGAGGCGCTTTTTAGAATATTCCCTTTTTTCCGGTCCAGGGGAAAGGTCTGGTAACACTTTTTAAGATCGGGTGAAGTCTGAACTCCTGTGCTCTTGGTGACGTTGGGTATCGATCTCCGGGCAGGCACTGTCATGTACTTGCGATAAGCCGTTTTGTAGGAGATGGGCTTGGCTTCTCTCTTGTCGGGATCCTGGGTGGTGGACAGCTGTTTGTCCCTCTGCTCGTTCTGGGCCTCGCAGATATCTTTAAATCTCACCTGGAGGGCTTTGTTTCGTTTCTTAATCTGCCGGTTGGGATCCAGTGCATATTTCATCTCCAACGCGAGTGAAGCCGCCGGCTCAACTTCGCTTTCCGAGGTGGTGAGTAAGCATTTGCTGGGCTCCTTACTCACCATGATGCCTGCATTCAAAAACAGTTCAAAAAGCCTCACGTTACAACAAAAATGCTACTTCCCCCCCCCCCAAGTTTGCAATATTTGAGCTAACTTCCTCTACTTTAGCTGCCACTTGCACCCTTTTTTGTTCGATTCTCTTAAGTGATAGTCCTTCATATTATTAGACTTCAGTGTTTTGCTAGAAAATTGTGATTTTTATCTCGGTTTAACAACACCCACTCCTCAGAGAGGTTTTCGTGGCACCAGAAGTTTTTTCCAAACCCCTTTTCAGAAGGCAGGCACCATGGCTGTCATGCTGAGGGTGCTAGCTCAGCACTTGGATGTCACTGCAAGGGAACGTGGGCTCTCAGAACGCGAGTCATCTGAATTTACTTGATAGTTAATAAAAAGCACAGGGAAAATGAAAAGCAAATGTCTCTGTACAAATAAAGAAAAATCTAGAGCGCTGACCACCCTTAATGCTCCTTTAATGCAGATGTTTAGTAACAAGAAGTGTCAAACTGGCGTTATTTTTTCCAGTATGCTTGCTTACAAAACATGTTTCTTGTGTGTAATGTACTCTGCATCTTTGAAAGAAATTAACTGGTCATTAGTGGTGCCATTATTTGGATTTAAAAAAAAAAAAAATTACCTCATAGCTAAACCTAAAACCTGAGTATAAATATTAGCAACTGGTTGCTGCTGCTGTATGTATAAAATTTATGAACTATTGAAGTTTGTGGAAGAAGTCAGCAGTGCATCAATTAAGGTTCTGCTTCAAATGCAAAACAACCCATCCTTTACTAGAAGCAGTAATATGCCTTTATAATAGAGCTTCTTATCCCAAAGGATCCTAAAGTACTAAAAAAAAAAAAAAAAACCACAAAAAACCTGTGATGATTCACAGAAATTACTTAATCTGCTATTGAAATATAAGCACCTCCTCAAGGATGAAAAGATGCCAACTGCTTAACACAGCACATAGCAAAAAAACCCAACAGCTCGATCCTCGTACAGATCATAGGGGATCTCTAGTAACTGGATAGTTAAGACCTCCTTTTTACACCTGATTTGAAGTCATCGTTTTTACTCTCCTATTGCACACATTTCTCCCTGATGCTGAGATTTACGGAATTACCAAATTCCCACTTAATCTGAGTATTCTGTGTGTATCTCCTCTTTAAACACTGATGTACCCTCAGAGGGACTCAGAGTACAATGTAAAATGAGTAAAGGGACTTTCAATGCGGTATTTGAAATACATTTTAGATTAAAATTCTTTTGTCTATTACATAAAAAATGTGAAACTCTTCAAGAGTTAAGTGCCAGAATAGCGTATGTTTTATAAAGTCAACTCAGTGACACAAACGAGTGAATCCTTATGACTAGTCTAGATTTAGTTTTAATTTAAGAAAACATTAAGGAGAAATTATTTTCAATGGAAAACTGAATGTTTATGTTTTTTTAAAAGTAGTAGTGACATTTCCCCAAAGTTATTAAGACACACAAATGTGCATGGCGCACTGTAGACTGCAAGGTTGGACTTCTGGGTTATCAAATTAGTTTCAAAAGTCCTCGTGTAAATGTATCATTACCTGCTGGTTTTTTTTTTCATGTTTTACTTCCCTGGTCCCCGTAATTTGCCACCAAGTAACTGAAATATTCTAGAATCTGTCCAGTTTGCCTTTTTCTATCTAACTGGTCAGGTTCAGGTAGTGGTGAGTGAGCAGCAGTCATTTTAGCAGGGGAAGTTTCTATCTGAATCTGTGTGATGTAGAAGAAAGCAAAAAGAGGGAAGATTCAGGACAAAAACATTCAAATAATGGAATCTGAGATTGCTAGATACTAGATTTCAAACTAGATACGTATATACAGGCCTAGTATCTGATACGAAGGTGACCAAGGCCCTCTTTTTGGGGAAAAGAGATTATAAAATGGAAATGCTAGAGGGAAGCCTGAAGATAAAATCGAAGCGGAGCAGGGTGATCTTTTGGACTTTGTGCCCGGGGAGGGGGGGGGGGTTGGGGGGGTAAGATCAGTTTTTCCTGTGCTGTTAATACATGATGTACAAATATAGACAAATTTTTGTGGGGGGAAAAAAAATAAATTAACTACATATGAATGTCAGGAATTTTTTGTTCCAGCTGAAACCCTAAATAAGGAGTCGGTTGTGCTTTGTGGAGAATATTAGTATCCTTTACTGACTGCTTTGGGCTGTCTTTTAATTATAGTCATGTTTGCTGAGTGAAGTTATGCCTTTATTTGAGAGATGTTCTGCATACAGAGCCCCACTGGTTCACAGCTTCCAAAGATGGTGATGGTAGGGAATAGAGACATCTATCCATCCATCTGTCTGTCTAGGGGTGGAATTTTGGAATGCTTTAGTGAATAATGAAGTGCTGTCTAAGATACAAACCTGATCCATTAGCCTGCAGTTGGACAGGCATTAGCTTTAGACACAACTAAAATATGTGGTAAAAACTACAGTCAAAACCAAAACCTCTGCACTTTCATTAATGTAGAACTACTGGAAGCAAAATTTCCATAATGGTCTGGTGAATTGAGTTTACCAAAAAACTAACTACATAACACAACAGCCATTATATCCATTAGTTTTCAAATCTGCTAATGTGAGTTCATGCACTACTAAAAAATTGTAGCAAATATGAAATGTTGCATTGACAAAGATGTGAAATACTCAGTAATTATGTCTGAAAAGAGGGCACACATTTTTACCCATAAAAGGGGCTTACAAAAAGTGGTTGTTAGATCTGAAAGTCACTCATGACAAACATCTCACAGGATACCTCAGAGTTGTCCAAGTGAGTTTTCTGGCACTTGGTTATTTGACAGTAGGATCCACTAACATACAATTTATTTTCAAGTATTGGCTTGGTATTTGATTAGTGTACCTCTGACCAGTCTCAATTTTCAGATTATTTCAAATACTACTTTAATCCCATAATCTTTGGGGCTGCAGGATTGCTGGGTCTGTTTGGAATGACTTAGATGGAATTAATAGAGTCCATAACCCAGATGAAACCAGGAGTCTGGTGATATTCTACAGAAGTAGATAAATGAGGAACTATATTCTGTGATGCAGTTAATTTTAAGCATGTCTTTAATAGCCAATAAATTGATTCTTCAAAAATTGCTTGTCTCCTTTTCCCAGTTGCACAGGCCTGATTGATTTAGCTCATCTAGAGTTTTCTTTTCCCACTAGTAGCTTGGATTAATAATTTTATAGATATCTGTGATTAAGAATGACAGCAACCAAAAGAACTAGATTTTTTTAAGCCTTACTCAGATCTCAGTGTCTCCAAGGAGAACTGTATGTGCACATTTGATAAAAGAACGGTTGAGCAAACAGTTGATTGCGAGTTAAATATTTAACACGGAAGAGTTTATATAATACTTTTTTTTTTTTGGTTTAATTTGTTTTGGACAAGGTGTTGACTCCAATTCTGGCTTACTTAGGCACTAGCGTTTACAACATCATCTCCTGGGAGGCCTCGCTTAATCATTCAACCTGTACTTGAGCTCAACCTGTACTGAGCTTGCTAGTCTGCCCTCTTTCCACTGAAGTTCCTGCCAGCGTTCCTACTGATTTCCTGGGGAACAGGAGCGTGCCATGGGCACAGCCTGGATCGAGACCAGGAAACTGGAAAAGGAAATCCTGCCATAATGGATTTCCTTTCCCTGCACTACTTCTCTAATTCTGCTGCCCCTTACTCATCTCGGTAGCGCTTTCTGGAACACGAGGCAAGGCTGGCGTACATAAAACGTGCGGCTCTGAAATATGATTGAAGCTGCAGGATTTCCAGATACTTCAGGAAGCTACTGAGACGGAGTTTCTCAGTTTGCATGTGTACTGCAGAGTTTATGGCTTACTCTGTCAGGGGGCTAATAAAGGCTTTGAATTTGAATTTTAGTTGGAGATGCCAATTAAATACAGATAAGAGATTTAAACTTTTTGTCTGTAGTTACTCTAAACAAACCCTGATTGCATGAGATGATTTACTAAGCTAAATATTTAAGTAATCACAGAGCTTATTTTTCAGTTTTTGGCTTTGATTTGTTTATAAACTTCTGGCTGAATACCCTTAAGCAGTGTTCCTTTTCATTTGAATATGGAAATAAACTATTAATAATAGCAACAAAAAAGTGATGCACAGAGAAGCCTTAAGTTAGTATAAAATCTTCAGGGTAACTTATGGAAACCACCTTCTTTATTATTTCCAGTTCTCCATAGCATGTTTTATTCAATTAAATAAATCCTTCCCTTTCAGTTCTCCATTTATTGATACTGTCCAGATTTCTTCCCCTCAGTTCAGCAACACAACAGGCATTTCTAGGAAGGAGACCTAGATTTTATGTGATTCACACCTCAATTATGAGGAGCAGTAGGTTCCCAACGGTCCCATTCAAGTCTGTGTCAGCAGGTAAAGCTTAGGTACATAAGTAAATCTTTGCAGGACCTCCCCTCTTAATCCAAAACTCTGCAAAGTAACTGCACTCTAAGGTGAATTATAGGCTTGAATTTCCAGACTGATTTGTTAATGAAGGAAAAGGAGATTTGTAGCTTGCCTTATAATTTATATTTTACTTCTCTCGGTTTTATGATGCAGAAGTATACCCAAAGACTAACTGTGTTAATTAGCGGAGTGGAGTTAAACTTTCCACGTTCCAAATGCAGATGAAAGGCATAGATTTCAGTCTCTGTATTTTCAGACCAAGTGAAGGCTTTAGAGATGCAGCTGTAAACTTCTGTGCACATATTAAGAGCGCACAGGTTTTTTGTGCACATATGTAACAGCTTAAAGGAAAAATAATGCAAGGGGTTGCAAATAATTGGGCTTTACCATGCAAAGGAAGACTCCTTAGTGATCTGCAACGCCTTCAGGCTTCTGGGTATATCGAGGCTATACTTTCTCTTGAGAAATCCCTGCTGTTCTATGCCATTTTTATATGTCTAAATATTACCATAAAATTTAATAATGCATATTTGGTTTTCAAGAACTATTTGGTATCTATGTCATCTTCTAAGTGTATACATAAAATATAATGCACTTCTATCATTAAAAATAGAGATTTGAAATACACTTGGATTTAGTTCATAAAAACAAGTACAATATTAGAAGCCTATTCTGTGTCAATTCTAAATATACCATCGTGTAAACCAGTGACAGCAACCTGAGGATATTTTACATGTAATCTGAATGCTTTTCTTAATTTTGAGTTAAATAGACTGCTTCTAATATCATGTTATTTCTTTGACATTTTGACTTCGTTAATTCAGGAGTATTTTCACTCTTTTAAAAGGAATCCATCCACTTGTTAGATTAACTGACTGTGGTGTTATGATACAAACTTAAAAATCATATAGTAGTATCCTAATTATTAGTAATCAGTGTCCAGTAATCAAAATTGTACTGATAAAGATGTTGGAAAAGATGAATGATCTTAGCCAGTTATTATTAGTTGTTTGCAGAAACTTTTCCTGTGTTACAAATTTTCAGTAGTTTTAATACACAAGTTTGTGGATAAAATATGACTTTGGATAAATTCAAGGGCACAGGTATGCCCAATTTTTGTGGTGTAAAAAGTACTGATGACTATTGCTAGGAAAAACCCCCACTGTATGTATTGACATACAGAACTGATGTGGTAGACCAGTCTGTCTTCCTTTTATCAGAGTTGTTCATGTAGAATAATAGAGTTAGAAGTGCTGGTAAATGTCAAACTAGTGTTTTTTTAAAAATCTGTTTTGAAGCCCTTAGGCATTGAACTTGAGTTTCCTCTCTCTTGAACTTCCTTATTTATTCCTCAATGCTCAATTCATTCTTATTGCTGCATTTATGTATTCTGTATTTTATCAAGTAGAGGGTGAATTGCCCTAACTTTATGATCTTCCTGTTTGGAGAAGTTTTCATCACTTCAACGAATTACCCAACATTACCACCATTTGCCTAAATCGGTGCTTTTCAGCCTCTGGTCTGGAGATGATTGGAGATTTCTCACCTATGTTATTGCTGTTCATACCTGAAAAGAAAGCTCCTATGCTCCCTAATTTATAGTTTGTGAAGGGGGGTTATATTTTCACTGAAAAAAATCAAGAGGTCCTACAGACTGAAACAAAGTTTACTAACTTAGACTGATCCTTTATTTTTTTAGTTACATCCTCCTGCAAAAACCAGCTTTGGGATGCATTATTTAGAAATAATGCATTGCACTCTAAACTACAAATGTTTGGTAGGGTCGTGATGGTTCTTAGTACAATTTCAAAAAATGGATCTATTGATCATCTAGTTTCAGTGATGCCATATGACAGATTCATAATTGCCTTGAAAGTCTTCCTTTGGAATAAGCATGGTCATACGGTATTTGATTTATCTCTCTTTTTTTTTCTCCCATCCATTGGTAGCCTCTGTGAGCATAATGTATAAAAATCATAACCCAGCTAATGGCTGAGATAGACAGTAAATGCCTTTAAATGCTCTTGTGAGCTTTAAGCTTCAGAACTAAGTGGCAACAAATAATATGTATGATTTAATAAGCCTGCAGAATTTTAGATAAAACAGGAATCTATTGTAGGATAAACTATTTAAAGTCTTCCTTGCAAAACAAAACAATTTGTCTGAATGCACAAGCTGGTATTTGCTATTTTTGATAATTTTGACACGTCAGCTACGTGTTCTGAACACAAATGTTAATAATACTCAGGTTTTGTTGCTTCCTATATTGTTCCATGTATAAAATTAAAAGGAATCCATTTAACGTGATAAAATTCTGTACAGTAAGGGTTACTTTTCCCATAATACGTTTGTACAACTAATAGTAAGACTAACAGATTTGCACTTGCATTAAAAACAATATAGACCCTTGTGGTCTGAGTGAATGGCTATTAACTTCATATTGGAACAAATCTAATGCCAAAAGATACTCCCTGTCAATTCATAGTGTTGTTACAATGTCAAACATTTGCTAGGATTTAGTGTACTGGAAAAATTAACATTGCTGTTAAAAGAATTACACTTATTTTTCTTACTGTGCTATGCAGCTATTGCTACTATGAAAATCTGAGTAAAGGTTTATTAGCATTATTTTGCCATGGAAATCTGTGCAATTCTTTGTTAGTGTTACAGCTGGTACTCGCAGTATAAGGATGCTGCTGAGGATGTGTTGCTAGGAGAATCACAAATAGTTCTTCTTGTACTGTACTGTCTTCCAGGAGTCCAAAAGCCAGCGTACTTTCACTGGAAGGCTTTTTCATTTTTATGGGACTTTCTGTTAAATAATTTAGATAGCAAGCTGTTAAAAACACGAGCTCAAAGACAGTTCCTTATCTGCTCTATTGTTGAATAGTAACTTTTAATTGTTCTTAGTAAACATCAGTAGTTTCTGTGGGTGTTCGAGGTAAAAAAACAACCACCAAATGACAGGAAAAAAAAAATGGTTCTGTTCTTTAGCTTCGGCCAACATGTTTGCAGAACTGTCAGACCTCCAGAGAGGGTGCTCGGGACTGAGAACATCTCCAGACTGCAAGCGTCTACATCAGCATTTTCTTTTTCATCTTCACTTTTTGAAACGTTGGGTAGGGTCAAGAGGGAAAATGAGCGAAGCGGGTTCCACCTCCAAGCTTCAGTTTTGCTGTGCGGGTAGTGGAGAGGCACGGCAGTGTGCTTGGGTGCAGTGCCACGTACCCACAGCAGTCCGGAATGACTTTCCTCAGGTCAGGGGTTGTAAGGCCTCCCAACATTGTCAGCTCTTTCTACTTGGCTTAGGGTTCCATGCAGACGAGCCTTGAGAGGGTGTGAAGTGGTAATTTAGGTCTAAAACCTGACATCATTAGCAGGATATTAATTGGTGAATAACAGCAGACCAGGAGGTTTGTATTTGCACTCCAGCAGTGTCAGCAGTCACCAGGAAATAAAGGCCAGGTGGTTTTCACCTTCCTGAGGAGCACATTTGTGAACGGTTTCTGGTTTCAGGCAGGCTCTGGTTCTGGCTGTGCTGTAGTTGTAAATTAGCAATGTACCATTAGACATGAGTGTGCTGATGTTGGTGAAAGATGAGAGAAGCACACAAATCAGTCCAACTTCTGCTGTAGCAAAGGCTCGCACAAAAATGAGCACTGGTTACCCAAAAAGAGTGTTATTAGCAGAGCAAAAAGCTGTACTTTAACTGCTGTACTGCAAGTGAATAATAGTCCCTAATGTTGCAAAACTTACTTCATAAAAGCCAGTTCTAAGATGCTCTTAAAATAAGTAACGTGAAGTTAGAGCCAAACTCTGATGTGAGGGGGAGTTGTCTTAAATTTGAACATCGGGGCGAATGCTCCAAATCTCAACTCCCAAAGTCTCAAGTTCTCATCAAACATGAGGACTTTGGAAGAAGGGTTGGAGTTGATGGGTAGCACCGGTGCAAACAGCCCAGGTCACCAGGGAAAAAGTTTTTGGTTCAACTGTGTGGAGAATGAAGAGGGAAGCAATGAGAGCGTGCAAAGATGCTGTGGAGATGTTGAATAAATTACTTCCAGGTTTCGTGGACCTGGGACAAGGTGGAGTAAGATCTCGAAGTAAAACATTCTGGTGATTGTGTTTTAGGATGGGTTGTGATATGGATGATTAGGAAATGTATTAAAGTAATAATTAGAGATCCTCTTAAGAATTTTTTATGTTCCTTTTGTCTGTTCAAGTTATATACTCTGCTCATCTGAAGCTGCAGGATGGTGGCTGACAACTCCCCTATTATTAATCAGAATTGCTTGATAACGCTCCAGGCACCAGAACTGTCTGCTAGGCAGATAATTTGTCATGTTTCTCCTGGCTTTGTGTGTTTTTGTACTTCCGCAGTGTGAATGTTAGAGGATAACACATTGTTGTCACCAACTTGCTTAGCTCAGGACTACCTAAAATTCACAGATTCATCTTGAATTCAGCAACTTAGGCTCAGTCTACAGAATGGATCAGTGTTGTTGGTGTTACCAGGCAGTTCGGGCATAATTTCTGCTAAATTACTCTCTTCAGCATTGGGGTGTTTTATCTGTCTCTTTGTCAGCTCCTTAGAGATACTGTGTTTTATTTGCTGATGGCCTTGATACACAAAAATGTATTAAACTGATCCACAAGTTAAATTTCTGTACTTGTGGATATCTCCTCATTCATTTCTGATTGTATTTGCAGAAGAGAATAATGAATATAATATCAAAATTGACATGAACAACCAATTACTAATGATTTGAAGGACAGATTTGGGCTTGCTGTAAATTTTTTTCTTGTTCATATATAAATACTGATTTGTCTCTTCTTCCTTCTTCTCCTAAGGAGTGCAGGAAGTAACTACTAACCAGACCAGAACTTTTTCATGTTACTAACTTCAAAATACAGTCCTGAATTTACACACCTGCTGAAGTGGTTTTGTGTTGAGCATCGTAGAGCCTCTGTTTCAGTTTTTAAAAGTCATTTATATCGTGATTGGGCTCTGTAACTCACATCAGCTTTGACCTCACTGACTTGATCCAGGCAACAGCATCACAGCTCTGGCATGAGCGTTGGCTGATGTGGTTTTCCAGGCAGCACAAAGCAGACTTGTGGTGAAGTTGGGGTATTACCGATATCCAAACTACTCCATTTAAAGAGAGTTTTGGATATATCCATCTGCGCTGTGGTCACAGTGATGGGCTGTCATACCTGTGGTTTGCTTTGTGCTTCTCACTGAAATTTAACAACTCCTGTGGCTTAGGTCACTGTGGAGCTGGGGTGGAAGTATTTAAGTTGTATAGGTCTTGTAATTCTGGTCAAAGCTGGGTCTAAATACAAAATGACAATTTTTAACTAATTGGAAATTGTGCAGGATGGTTTTAGCGGTACAGCAAAGTTTTTACAGCTTTAAGTGCTACGGCTGTGACTTGTTTTGTAGGACTGCCTCTTGTATGACTGAATTACTGACTAGGTGTCTGCGTTTTTCCTGGAGGTTAAAAGAAAATGAAGAGGTGAGGAAGGGCAGGCATGAAACAAGCAGGGAAGGTGGGGAAGAGCACAGAACAAGTAAATCCTTCTTTGTTAGCTTTTGACACTTCCTCCTCACTTAGACCATATGGAATGATCTTCCTTTGCTTTTGTTTTTAAAATGGTTTAATTTTGTAACTATGTGGGCTTTATTTACAGGCATGCTCTAGCAATCACGGACAGGCAAAAATAACACAAACCACTTGCTTCTCTTCCCCGTGGATGTCATAAACATGAGTTAAGGTTGGGATTTTGCCAGTATTATTTCAGCCCAAATAATAAGGAATTCCTGTACCAGGTATAAAATGGAAGTAAAAGCAAATACAGATAGAGGAAAAAATCTTTGGATGGTGCAGACTGCAGAAAAAAAAAGTTAATGGTCTCTCTGGAGATGGGCAGAAGACTTCAGCTTTGCATCCAAAGGAGCAGGATGTCCAAGTAGAAATCAATATGGGAAAAGTATTCTTCAGCACACAAAGCTGATGCTGAAAAAGGACCATACAGCTGAGGCAGACAGCACCTATAGGAAAAAAAGTTTGCAGAGGGCTTCCACAAGGCTAATTTTCCGTTAAGCCAGTCAGTGTGCCAGGCCATATGCTGTTTCTGCAGATCTTGTTAAACCAGGTACAAAAGTCACATGCTTACGTGTTCTTTGGTCCACAGCATAACTGCATTTTTAGCCTGTTTAATGGAACTCTGCTGTTAGATGAGGATTCCAAACCAAACTGGTAGCGTTCCTGCAGGAAAAGCCAGCGCAGTGAAGAGTTTAGACTGTTGTAGTCCTCTAGTGAAATGCCCCTTCTTGTGTGTCGCTGGCCCATAACTCCGGTCTGCCCTCCAGAACAGTAAGTACTGGACTATGGGTCAATACTTTGGTTGGTTTTGCTGCTTAGTATTCAAATACTATTATTTTACTAGTTGTAGTTTCTTGCACTGAAAAGTAATACTAAGGTCTCATTTAAAATATTAGAAATTTCCATGTAATTTGGCTGCACTTAGCCATACAATTGAATTTGTAACATGTACATGAGTACATTTTGGGCAGTATTTCAGTGGTTACAAATGACTACTCCAGTCTGTCTTTTTTAGTTGCTGCAGCCTCAGATATATCTGGTTGTAACTACACAACTTTTGTGACATATTTAAGCACACTTTTTTTCATATGGACTGAGTCTGAGACCAGATGAGCAGCGATGTGCAGAGACTGGGGAATCTGACAGGTGGTAGAGCTCCAGCACTTCCCCACAAAAATCTCTCATAATGATAGATTTAAGAAGTTCAGATCTGCATCCAAATATCAAAGGACTTGGAGGCCTTCAGTCCCAAGGCTTTTAAATCCCTCTCTGTTTAATTCAGACTGTGAAAATGGCCCTCACTCTTCTACACTCCTCTACTGAAATCAGTGGATTTGGCTGGAAAAACTATTACTGGAGTGAATTTAGGCCTGGTGTCTTTCTGCCATTGAAGGGAAAAAAACAGGCAAAGAGGAGGACACCAAGAGTTGCTGTTTGATCACTGAATTGCTATTTTTATAACCAATTATCTTTGCCTATGAGACTTGAGCTTACATGTATAACTGAAAAGCAGGTGAATTTTAAGGCACAGATCACCGTGACGCTGTGCTGTGCAAATGTATAAACAAGTTGAACTATTTCTGAGAGTATTAAGGGGTCAGCAGAGAGGCTGTTTTCTGCCTGAATGTAGTAAAATTGTATTAAATAGATGTCAAAATAGGGCTGTGCCACTAAAATAAGAGGATGCCCTGATCACATTCTGTGTGGTCAATAATAATAATTTAAAACTGAATGTCAATACCTAGCGAGTCGTACCTGTGTCTGGTCATAGGTTATACAGTATTTCCTAAGCAGAATAAAACCAAGTGCTGATCTTCAGGTGGCTAAATACGGGACTCCCCCTTACTTTGCCACTCTGAGACTTTTTTTTTTCTCCTTAAAATATGCTCGTGATCTCATTTCCTTAAAGCCTATTTAATTTGTAAACTGATTAATAATATAAGGGAGTATTGTGCTATAAAACAGATTTGTTGCTTAGATGTTTTTTAGTATCTTACACAAATTTTCAGCAGTTCTTTATAAACAGTGGCTGTCAAAGCAGAATATAAGACCTTTTTAATAGTTAGCTTAAACGTGAATTTTTTATGTTCTCAAATATTCTAGATTTACTGTAATTTCCTCAAGTATGCATGAATTATGTCACTACACATCCTCAGTTCTCCCTGTCCGAGATGACTATGGTTGGGTAGGGGACTGCCTTGAGATGTAACAGCTCCGTAGCTTTGTGAAGGTATCCTTACATTTAAGCACAGATTTTTTGGCAAGCTGATAGGTTTCCCTGGCTTTCACTACCACATCGGTCACTGCAAAGGACTGGTATGGCTAAGTTTGCTTTTAAATTCTCCAGAACAGCAGAAACAAACCAGCAGTGTTAATATCTCGTTGTCATTTGTACAATCTGTTGTTGAGTTTGGATTTCCAAGTAACGGAACGGTGGGTTGTGGTGACCAATAGTGTTCGGTCCCCGGTAGTGCATGTCAGGAAGACGACGCACGCTCTGTCAGTCGGCACTTGGGCAGGCTCTTGGGCTTCTTAGCCATATTTTCCTTCTGTATGTTAACCTCCAATGAACTTAGCTACTCTTTTTTCCTTTTTTTTTTTTCTTCCCTCCAGTTTAATTATATATGCTGTACATCTCATGCAAAAATGCTTCTGTCAGTGAAATAGTTAACTGGGGAAAAAAAAATGCAGCGATGATCTTAGAAGCTACTTGTTTGTGAGCTTAATTAGCAGAAGGGCGCATTGAATGTTAAGTGCTGTCCCTCTTGATAAGTAACTAATACTTTCTTTTGTGGTGCTGTTACCCAGCTGTTTTTTTAAGTGTCAATCTGGGGGAAAGGCACTGATTTCATTCAAGATTAGAATTATTTTGAGCTTCTTGTTAAAAATACACATCGTTAATAATTATGGAGTCCTAAAGAACACATATTTTTCATCAAGGACATCATGACGTCCTTAGCAAACATAAAAAAAAAAAAGCTTATTTAGTATCAGCCTTCCCCAGTGAGCTCATTCTGTGAAGGCAGTACGCTTTAAATGCAACAGCACCTTAAACTCTGAGGCAGTAATTTTATTTTACAACTGCTCAGTATGAGTATTTGGATTAGCAATATACATTATGTATTTCCATTGAAATCAATGACTAAATGCCATTATTGTATAGAATAATATATACCCCCAGATGATAAATTAGCAATATCTGAGCACTGAGATATTTTCAGCTGAGCTGCTCATATGCATTTATAAAGCTAGGAAAAAAATCCAGCTTTTAACTTAGAACTGTTGTTTGTACTTGAAGAGAACAGTATTATTGTAGTAAAGAAAGGCAGGCAGGAGCAGACTGGTAGAGCACCAAGAGGCTTCACACCAAAAGTAAGGAAATACGTTACTCTCCATGCTTGTCGTATTTTTACTATAGGTATGTTTGCTTCAAATTTTACATTAAATTATTCTAAGTACATGGCTAGGACAGTTACATGTCATGTGATTTATTTTTTTTTTCTTTTTAACTAGTAGTTTTTCATCTAGCAGCTAGATTTTAACCTTGATACATGCAGCATTCCTGACGACACTGTAAATATGAACAGTAATCACGATGAAACGCTTAAGCGGAGGGAATAAATCCCAGTTTGTTAGACATGACCTGTTACTGTTTTGTCTTTTGTTACTGCTTTCCAGCATTCGGCAGAAAAATAATGATTCTCGGAAGCTGGAAAAACAGGTCTTCCCAAACTTCCCGACCATAGAGCCTAATGAGTTAAATTTTCTACTGTGATGTTAGTGAGGGATTTTAGCTGCTTAGACATACAAGGTCAAATGCAACTGCTCCCTTACCTATTCTGAGTCGTGGCAGCCAGGGGGGCACACAGCTCCTGTGGGACAGAGCCCTCGGGAGATGGTGACATAAGCAGAGCACATCTTCTTTGCTTTCAGCATGACAAGATGTCCCTCTTTTGCTAGGGCTGGCCGCCCCCCCACCTCCCACAAACAGAGCCCGGCTAACTGCAGTCCTGCATCCCCCTCGCTGCTGTAACTCTGGGGTAAACACGGCATTAAGTGGGGACGTTGAGGTCACAGGAGAGGGTTTTTACTAGCAGTAGGAAGGCAAGATGGAAAGGCAGAGCGGGAAGCTTTGGATGCCGTGCAAGATGCAAGGTCCAGGACTGTGACTTCGGTGCTGGATCCTTGCTACCTGCTGTCCCATTCGCCTACTGCATTTTCACGGCATCTCCAATTTAAACGTGTTTGATGATGGTGAGAGGGGACTGGGAGAGCAGAGCGGTGTATTAAATCGGGAGAACCACTGATAACATTGATAATAACGGTTCCCAGCACAGCAGCAGCTTCAGCCCCTGGTGAGGATTTTTGGTTTTTAATGAAGTGCTATGCTGCAAGTTACCGGATGAACATGTCCGATGTTCCTCCACGGCCGCGGCGCACGGACACCTCATTAGGGCTGTGTTTGGACTTCCCAGCGCTGAAGTTAATAAGCAGCGGTACTTCCCAGCAATCAATCAGCAGAAAAACTAAAGCACTTTGTGCATCTTCCACAAATCCTCCAGCTACACCTCTCCCTTACCAGGTAGCCTGAGAAAGAAATGCTGGCATCTTTCTAGAAGAAAGTAGCGGGTTTGGAGGTGTACAGTGATATTCTCTCCTTTATCTGTCATGAAAGTTATTGAATGCAATAGCTGTTCCCAGGCAGGCAGATACACCATTGCATAACGCTCCCGCTGGCGCCCAGCGCGATGCTTTATGCTCATCCCTACGAAGTTTTCCTCAGGAAAAAACAGGGAACGGGGTATTTTTAGGTCTTGCTCGCTCAAGGAGAGGGGGGCGAGGCAGTCCCTCGGCCGCGGGGCGGGGGAGAGCCGCGGGCAGGCTGAGGGCTCTGAGGGCAGCGGCGGGCTTACCTTAACGCTTCCTCAGGCAGAAGTGGCGGTCTGGGCGCTCCCCTCGCGCTGCATCTCCCTCCCTCCCTCCGCCGGGGCGAGCTGGCCGTCAGGAGATCCGCGCCGGTCGCGCATCTGCCGCCCGCCGGAGCCGCGCTGTCCGCCCCGGAGCCGCCACACCGCCGCTTCTCCTGCCGCCGCCGCCGGGCGCTCAGCTGCGGCCGCCCGAGCGCTCGCTAGAGGCAGCCGCCGCCGCACGCTCCCCCGCTGCCCTCATCGGCTGCGGCGCCCGGCTCGGGAGGGGAGGCGGGGGAGGCGGCTGCGGGGGGGGTGTGTGTGTGAGGGTGGGGGGGGGTGTCCTCTCGGCCCGGTCCCCGCGGCGGAGCAGTGTGTGAGGGGTGGGGGGAACTTGTTGAGCGGGACCGGCGGGTGGCCCCGAGCCGGGCGGGAGCGGGCTGAGGCGGCGGGGCGGGCGGGGGGGAGGAGCCGGGGGCCGGGCCGCGCGGGGCGGGGGGGGGCGGCTGAGGGGCGCAGCGCGGGAAGCGTGAGGGGAGGGCGGCCGGGCCGGCCGGTGCGCGCAGAGGGAGGGGGGAAACGGGGCATCGGCGATGAGGCTGCCTTACTGAAAACCCGCCCAATTCGGCAAGGATAGATTTATTTGAAAGCGATCCACGTTGCTGAGCACCCTGGTTTTCCAGTTGCGCGACTTAAACCAGAAACACTGGAGCAGATGCAGAGTGGGTGATGCTGGTGCGTTTGGGATTCCACCGAAGTGCCTGTTTAAAGCTATATAGCTGCCTTTTACGTGGTGGAAGAAGTGTTTAACGTACAGAATGAGTAGATGCTCCCGTTTGCTTTTAAACATTGAATAAAGTGGACGCGAGTTAAAAGTGGTTTGACAAAGCAGCCAGGGTTGACAAACACCGTCATGTTCTTCAAACTTAAATCCTATCTTTCCTCCTCTTCTCTCAAAACCACTTCAATGTTTCATAGAGCTCTTTCAGAGATGTTTTTCAGAAAAAAAAAAAAAAAAAGAAATTGAGTCATGTGTATTTGATCAGACCCATCTGACAGACAGAAGATGTCATGAGAGGCATGAGAATTCCTGAGTTGAGAAACAGTATCCCTGTCCCTTTCTGAGGATTTCAGTAGCATTCTTGTTTAATCAGTGCTTTTCACCACAGCACGGAACTCGCTCAGCCCGGTTGCAGACCATGTAGTTTGTCTGTAGCGGCACTATCTTCACCATCGGTAGCATCGATGAGGATTATTAATTTCTGGATTTACTGAAGGGACCCCTGATTTGAAGCGGCAAATCAGACCGGCTGGACGAGCCCTTGCACGAAATGCCCGCCGCTGCCTGGGCTGAATGTGCACCGCAGCGGGGAGAGACACCCGAGCTAAACGCTGAACAAGTTGATATGTCGACGTAGCACGATGCAGCAGAAATACTGGCTCAAGTCCTGGACATCTTTTTAGAGTTAATTAGCTGGAGCAGACCACTGCACCAACGAATGCATGCTGCTGCGGCGGCGGCCGGAGCACCTTATTTGCGCCAGCTTTGCTGTCTTTGCACGGGGATCTGCTGATAGAGCCTGATAGCGGGTAGGAAAGTCCTTACGGACCCAGCTGTCATGTAAACATCAGTGTAGAAGCGTGGAGATGAACTCACAGAAATCCTCGCCTCTTAAATTGCAGTTTAGCTGTGCAGGACTGGATCAGAGGAGTGTTCAACAAATCAGACAGTCAGCAGAGGGCAGCTAAGTTGCTCTCCCTGTCTGCTACCTGTCCAGGTACTCTGCTTGCCCTCTTCCCTTTTTGCAGGCTTACTGCTGGTCCCTAGGAGAGGGTGCCCAGGGGGATGCTTTCACTCTGCCACCCCGGGGACAGGGGCTGCGTGCTCCCTGCAGCACCCCAAGGAGCGAGCTGATGGCACAGTTTCGGTCGCAGTTGATGATCTCTCTGGGTCTTTTACAAGAGAATTTTTTTTTTCCAAAGAAATAGGTGGGAAGAACTTAAGTATCAGCTTGCTTGTCAATACAACAACAAACACCACGCTGCTTTTTCTTTTGCTCCTGTTCTTTCCAGCAGTGCTGACTTGCTGTATTCCAGGACGTCTGTGGTTTTCTCTGTACCAAAATAAATTTGTTCTTGGCCGCAGCCTGTACACAGACATGGGTAAAATTACATGGTATGGTGACCACGTTTTACATACATATCCTACTTCAGCAGAAGCACGCAGATCAGTGGTAGTAGATGCTGTTACTTTTTCACAGGGCTGAAGATGTGAGCTGTGCAGACTACATCCCAGGACCGTGGTTGTTAGAAGAAAATACTATTGCTAGATGACCTTAGTGACTTGAAAGGAAAAACCCTCTGACAGAAGAAGCAGTTAAAACAACATCATTACCTTCCCTATAATTACATTTAGAGGCTGTTATCCCAGGGCTGATTATTCTTGCACAGCATTATGCATATGTCCCATTTATAAAGCTAGGCAACTGTACAGCATTTTCCTGTCAATTTTTAGAGAATTAGAAAGGACTTTTCTGTTGCAGACCAGATTGCTGCTTGTCCTTCACACACATGTAACTGCTGACACCGTTGGTGTACATAGGGATATTTTAAATCATGGTTTGTGAAAATAACATGTTTCCTGATTATCATGTTTCATGTTACTGTAAAAGCATATAGAAGTAAACACACGGGGAAAATGGAAACACTTCATCATCCCATTTGCCAATTTTTCATCCTTTAAAAAAAAATCGCTGAGTGCAACTGTTGCATAATGAAAAGTAGTGTCAAAACCATGCTTGAGAAAGGAGAGAGAGGTCTGACTTCAACCTGGAAAGATGCAAAGAGAAAAATGACAATTCGTTATTCTTTTTTTAGATTACAAACTTATTTCTCTCTATGGAGGGTCCTACCTTCCCAACTGCCTTTTTCTCCAGGTGTTTGTCAAGGACAGAGCACTGCTCAGGGCTGTGGGGGTTCGTTCCTCTAACACAGGCAGGTGTGAGGATGGAAGTTCTGCCTTGGACTTCTGAAGTGAGTGGTAAAATCATCAGGTTGTATTTGAGAGCAGGGAGATGTATTTTTTTAGCGGTGTTCTCTGGGGAGAAGTATGGTAGGGGGTCCTTCTTCCACACTGCTAATTTCATACTAAATTTACGTATTTATAAATGTTAATCTTCTTACAGAGCCTGGTATTACAGACTTCAGGTTTTGCTTGATTTTTTTTTTTTTTTTTTTTTTTCTTACATTCAGCTTCTGGGAGAGCGTGAGCAGAGAGGGCATGGCTGAAGGACTGAGATGCCGGTACTGCGCTGGCGTGGGAGCGTCAGCCCGTGCCCTCCTGGATGGCAGCCCAGGGCATGTCATTACAGCTGCGGGGGTTTTGGCTGGAGGACTGCTCCCAGGGAACGCTGTGCTGGGGGGAGAGGTGTGCGTTGAGCAGGTGTTTTGTACGATTATGCTCCGCTAGAACGTGCGGGTCCTACAGAGTAATGTTAAAATGTAATTTTTCTGGAACAGCCTATGAAGTACTTGTCAGTCTTTGAGGAAACAAGCTCAAATCCAGCTCAGGGGAAAGCATGTTGCAGCCAGAGCTTGCGTTACCTGCCAGGTGTTTTAGCGAGCGCCAGCGTGGGAAAGATGATAACCAACACCAAAGTCATTTGCAAAATCAGCGTGAAAGCGCCTATACACTTACCTAGTTTTAAGTGTGTACTGTATGCTGAGGTGCAGGTTCAGGAATGAGTTCAGGGCCCTCTCAGGAGGGAAAAGCCAAGGAAAGCACTGGGTGAGTGATGGGCTGGCGATGGCGACTGCCTTGAGCTGAGCCTAGCCGAAGGGTGAGGGTCACTGCGCCGAGCTGCTGATGTGAGCTCCCTCTCAGGAGGGTGTTACCACTCGGTACCTTCCCTGCAGGGCCTGCTATTGGATCTAGATTAAATAACTTTTATTAGGAGGGGTAATTTAAGTGCTGACACTAAATACCTGAGTTAGGTTACTAGGGATGTACGTAATTGTTTAGGACTAGCCTAATTTGTCACAAAACTTTACCACCCTCCTTTTTAAGTGAAGGAAGAGTGGAGTTTACTTGATTTGAAACATGGAGGCGTGGATGATGTTGTGCCTTTTCTCTCTGCAGTCATTTGGGACCAATGCTATCATTCTATCTTGGCTACAAGAAAATATTTTTACGTCGCTGAATCTTTATTCACGTTAATTAGGTCTTTATTTTCACTCCTTTATATGATAGCTGCCTGGCTTTCCACGCTAAATCTGTTATTTATTTACTTGAACCTGCTATTGGAAGAAAAATGGAGGAATGTTAAATATGTTCCTGTCTTCCAGCTGAGGTGAATGCAAACTTGGCTTGAATTTCAAACAGGTCCTCATGCAATCAAATCCTTAGAGGTGCTCCTTGCTTTGAGGAAGGGTATAATCTACTTGGCTGTGATGACAAAGAAATAAGGTTTCTCGAAGTCATGTTAGGCAGAAATTTGAGAGATTTAATTTAGTGTCTTGCTCCATGATAAGTTTTTCCATGGGCTTGGACAATTCATTTGAGACTATGCTTATGTCTGTTCTTTATCTGTAAAGTGCGAGTAATTGCACATCTGTTAACTTGGAGGAACATTTTGAAGATAAAGTGGGTTTAAGATTATGTGTATAATACCCATAATACCTGCGTGCAGCTAAAATATTAAATAGCTGATTAAGTGAACTGCTATTTATTATATTTCTGCTCCAAGAAGGAAAATGCTGAGTAACCTCATTAGCTATGATAGTTATTTCTGTACTTCGTTGGGATAAGTATGAGCAGGATTTAGACCTCTCTCTCTTAAGTTCCCTTTGTACAGGTTATTGGAAGAAAAATATGACAGCAGGTCTTACAAGCTAAAGCTGAGATTTTGAGTTCCAGTTGAATGCTGTCTCATTAGAAATCCCAATTGCTGTAGATGTTGGTTTATCATTCATACCAAGAAAGAAGTCCTAATTTTATTGGGATAGGAGGGTTTTTTTACATATTTTCACTGTGTTTATAGTTCAGAAAAGTTCATTTTTCATATACAAATGTTTTTGGGAAGGGAACTAAACCGATGATTGGAAAATGCTTGTTTCTTATTCTGTGGATGGGGATTATGAAAACTAGTCCCTTGTGGTGTGTACGAGCGGTGGAATCACTTGCCTAATAAAGATGTTCTCAATAGATGCAGAATTCTGCACTGGTTAAATTATCATGCAGCCTGTACAGTTAGGAAATAAATGAGGGTCTGGGAGACCATGATGTATGATACCCTAAATGGCTGCATTTTGTTCATATTTGAAAGGCAGTTTAGCTTGTCGTCATTACTGATGATTTGTGCTTTTATAGCCCTTCTTTTTGCATTTCAGAAATCCTTTGTGCCCATCTGAATAATAAATCACCGTGTTTGATTTGCTCAGTAAGAGCAAATGTGAAATTACATTCTTATTAAGATGTCTTGAGAAACTCTAAGTGTGGGTGAAATTCTTTAAAGGAAAATTATGCCAACTTTGTTACTATTTTGTTTTGTCTTGTTTATTTTATTAGCTTTCCAAATCCCAGGGATATATCTCCAACTTCTTTATGGCTGAGGGAGAAATACTGCCCTGTTTAAAAATAAAAAATCTGATCATACTTTTGCCTTCAAACAAACGGTTTCAGATTTAAGCACCTAATGAAATCTGGAACGAGCATGAATTCCATCTTGGAATTCAAGTTATGGACAAAAGAAAGGCAAATGTAACAAATAATGGGGATACTTTTCATCTGCTTCGTATTTGCACTTTGGTGGAATAATATATTATTTATACAACATTGATTTCATTAGGAGGAGGATTTGATGCAACTTTTCTGTCAAACTGGAGATCTGTTAAATGTTAGAAGGTGATGTAAACTCTGACATCCTCAGTAAGGTTTTCTTGATTGAAATATTGAACTATTTAAAATTTCAATATAGCATAATAACACAGGTTTTTATGTGCTTTTACATGTTGCCTTAAAGTTTGAAGGCCAGACAGCAGTCTGATGCTGATGCATAATACCTAACAGAAAAAAAGCAAGCTAAAATAAAATGTGTGAAACAAGTGAAAAATGAAAATAATACCAAATTATGTAAGAGAGAGAAAAGTGAACACTGCAAATAGAAGTAGATTGAATGCACCGTTTCTGTCAGTGCTCTGAGTCTAAAACAAAATTAAGTATTTTGGCCATAATGTTCAGAAATGAACACTTTGGTGTAGTTTCCAAAATACATATGCAGGCACCAAAATAAAATTGCCCTCAGTAGTTTTGATACCTGGCAAAGGAATGGTGGCAGTGAATAAAAATGGATATAAAGAGGCAGGTTGCAACATCACGAGTATCCCAAAGCTTTAACCATATGCTCACAATTAAAAGCTCCTACTCCCTTGTTTAATGAGGGGCATGTTGGAAAGGTCTAGTGGTAAGAATGTGATGGCCACCACAAATTTTAAAAAGTGTTATACAGATTTAAAAAAGAGAATTTCACAGCCCGTTCACTGCTCTGGGAGGGCAAAACTTCTGTATGGTCTTGGTCAATATGGCCTTTCTCGAACAGTTCCTTACTGCATAATGAGTAACTAAATAGCAGGGTCTGATTTGGGATTTCTTTAAACATATTTTTGTATCCACCATATATTTCTTGAAAACAATAAATGTTCATGTCATAATGGGGCTTGCAAACTAGCATAGTAGCATGCTTCCGTGGTCCAACATTTCTTAAAAAAATCAAACCAAAACAGTAACGTTATTTAAAATGAAAAAACGGGTAGAAGCTGTTAGAAACCTCACTTTTTAATACAGTATCTGATAGTAGCAGATCGCATTAGAAGACTGGAAAGAACTGAGGCCGAGCAAAATATTCATATCTGTATTGTTGCTAATACTAATGTCAGATATTTGTATAGGAAAATAATATGTTAAGCTTTGAGTAGTGCCAGTGCTCCAGCTAATTTTTTATTTATTTTTAAAAATAAAGTAACCTAGGAATTTGAGTATTTGCAAATAAGGGTATGTTAAATTTATGATTGACTGTACAGAGACTTAATTCTTTTATGTATTAAAATGTATGTGACTAAGTTTTACCTTTAGAAAGGAATATAAGAGGTTACTTTTTAAAGCCTGAAAATCTTAAGAGCACAAAATATTTAAATATGTTGTGTTATGCAGCAGCCTGATGATAAGTATGGGAAGCCTGATAATGACATTAAATGGGTTTATGATTGACAGCGGAGGCTAAGTGAAGTCCTTCTTAATCCTAGGTCTGCGGCTCTCCAAAATACAATACGATAAAAATGTCTCTGTCCTTTATAAAACATGATTTCTGGGATACTGTATTAAAAGTAGCACCGCATTTTGATTTTCTTCAATTTTTAAACAAGTTCAGCATTTTAAATATTAATACTTCACAGCAGTTGAGGAGCATAATTAGCACACGCTTTAAACCAGAGGGGTGTCAGTCAGTATTGTGGTAAAGCCCAGTAACTAAAGTCGCTCTTGGGGACGAGGGCGCATGTGCTGGGGTGGGTGCAGGCCTGGCCGTCAGCCAGGGCTTGTAGGCAGAGGCCGCTAACGGGCTCAGCAGAGTTTTCCGTTGGGTTTAGCGCCTTGGGCTGCTCTGAGCGGGGCTGCTCTGCAGGCCAAGGCCGTGCTGGGGGATGGAGACTGGCAGTAGATGTGCAGAGTTCGTGGTCATGGAAGGTGGGCTTTGGGAAGAGATGGCGAGGTGATTGAGTAACTTTTCCTGGAAGTTCTGTGTGCTTATAACTCAGAAATCTCTGAAAACCCAGAAGTAAATTTATATTTTTTACTAATACGGTGGTGCCTCCTCAATTTACTTCTAAGAATTCAAAGTAGTACCCTAATATTTGAGTGTTTCCAGATCCTTCCCTTCCCTGCGGCCCTGCCGCCGCTTCTGCCCAAGCCTTGATGGGGAACTTTGTTGGCTGGGGAGCTGGAGTGATTGCTTCTTGTCTCCAAATGTTACTCATTCAAAAACCATCTTGTCACAGAGTTTGTGCAGTCCCTTGCTGGACCTGCTTTTGCTGCCCGCCTCTGCGACCTGTAGCCACAACTTCCATCACTTACTGTGTTTAAAACATAGATGCCTAAATTAAAAATACCGTCTCATATTTACTTGAAATTCATCTCCTATTAGCTTCAGCAGCTGCCTCCTGGTTCTAATACTGAGAAATTTGTGAGAAACAGCTGTGCACTCATTTCAACCACCACCTCTGTGAAACTGGAAACCTCAAGTCATGTAAATCCCTCCTCTGTCTTCTTGGAGGGTTCTGGGACTTTGTAGGCCCTCAGGAGAGAACTTCTCCATCCCTTTGTCACAGAATCACAGACTGGTTTGGGTTGGAAGGGATCGTGAAGCCCATCCGGTCCCAATCCCCTGCCATGGGCAGGGACACCTTCCACTAGCCCAGGTTGCCCAAAGCCCCGTCCAACCTGGCCTTGAACCCTTCCAGGGAGGGGGCAGCCACAGCTTCTCTGGGGAACCTGTGCCAGTGTCTCACTGCCCTCACAGTAAGGAATTCCTTCCTTAGATCTGATTTGAATCTACCCTCTTACAGCTGAAAACCATTCCCCCTCGTCCTGTCACTACAGACCCTGGTCAAAGTCTCTCTCCATCTTTCTTATAAGCCCCCATTAATTGTTGAAAGTCTGCAAGAAGGTCTCCCCAGAGCCTTCTCTTCTCCAGGCTGTCATTTTGGTTGCCCTTCCCTGTACCTTCTCCAATCTGTTATGTCTCCCTGAGCTATGAAGGCTGTATTTATTTATTGAATTCAGTTTTACTTCTCTGTGAGGTGATATAAATCAAAGATTTCATTGAAGGATAGTAGTAAGCATCACGGGAACTTTATTTGTGAGCTAAGTTTTTACTCAAGATGATGAGCTGGGATGACGAGCTAATGAGGTTTGGTTTGATGTATAATTTTGTTATTTTGCATCAATTACCAGATGACAGATAGGCTCTGCAGCAATTGATTATCTAAATAAGGGCCTTGATATCCTGTGGGAAAGCTTCTGGGGACTTATGGTGATACTAAACGGACAGAGAGCGACCTCCTGTAAGGTGACACATCATGTCGCTGACGTTTTTGGTGACCGGCACGAGGGATACTGGTTCTTAAGAGGAGGGGAAAAAAAGGGCGAGTTAGTCCTATGTGCTTGGAGAGTTTCGTGGAGGAAAGGGGGACTGCCTTGCTGTGAACTGGATGTGCGTGTGGCGTGGCCTCCGTGAGAGAGCTGCAGCATCCCCCATCCCGTCGAGGGTTTGGGTTTCTCTTGGGGCAGCTTTTCTGTTTTCACAGATCTCTGCGGTTTTTGCAGGTGTTTCTGTCCTTTTCTCTATCAAAATTAGTGAAGGATTGTACCCCTTGCTCTTGTCACTATATTCCATTGGAGATCATTTAGAAGAGAATTTATAATGTGGGTTTTTTCATAGCATTTTAATTAAACAAAGTTGAACTTGAAAATATCTTGTTTGGTTTTGGGTTTGTGTTTTTTTATGAAAGCTTTTTAATTTTAGGTGTTGCTAGCAAAAACTAAAAGGTGAAGATTCCTGGCTAGAAAAAACCCAGTAACTGGACAAAGCAGAGTGGTCGTACGTGTTAATTTTTCCAATTAATAAGGAAAAAAAAAAAGTCTTAATAATTCACAGGGATGCAATGAATATTTTCCTTTTATTTATGCATATTTATCGCTTGGCTTGAATTGTAAACATATTAATTCCTGCCTAACAGTTAATGACTTTGGGTAATGTTTAGACTCTCTTTATGCAGAAATTGTCCATATACCTCAGAGTTACTTATAAGAATAGACTTAATCAAATCTACTTCCTTAGCCCCCAAAGACATTTTGTCTTACTCCAAGTAGTTTTTCTAAAGTATTTTTAAAGCACTCTTTTTTTTTTTTCTTCTTAAATCCTTAAATTTACTTCCTCAACAGATAATGAGTATTTTCAGCAATACCAGCAGAAGGTACTTATTGTTTTCAAGACTTATTTTTGCCAAATGTCAAGAGTGGGTTGAGTGTTGAAGGCTCTGCCACAACTCAGAGTTGGTTTATTTTTCTGCTGTGGTTTAAAATGTTATGCCCCAAAAGGAAGGAGTTTTGGTGGTATTAAATCCATGGACATTGTGTCAGGAAAAATACTTTCAAAATAATGATACTATTGCATTCAAGTAGGAATGAAACATTGCACTCGTGTTTTGAGACAGGCGCTGGGATTAATTGGGATATTTGAGATCTCTCAAGTATTTTCCCTTCTCCTATTTTTCATATTTTTAGTATATCTAAGTAGTATTGTAACATATAGAAATACAGTGCCATATTTGTATTCTACGATATTTTAATGATAGGGTAGTTCTATTATTTTTAAGTACTGGAAAAGACAATGGGTGGCAAACATGGTCATATCCGTATCAGGAATAAATGGGTTATGTTGATATACCAGATTGTTTTTAGTGGAACATAAAACCCAAGAACTTTTCTTAGGAGAATAACAGAATTACCCTAGCTTCCTATAATGATTCATGGTTAATTTAGGTAAACCATGGGATTCAAACAGGGGAGTGAAAATCTCGCAGCACTGCCCCCGTGCAGCCCTCCTCCCACTCCCGCAACTTTAGTGACCATCTGTGTTTTCAGGATTGTTCCTTGCAAAGGAATAAGTTGATCTGCTTCAAAAATATTATTGATATCCAAACACTAACACGGTTCAAGCTTTCCAAAATAATCCAGGGTTTAGTAGGACTGAAGTGGGCGTGTTTGTGATTTGGGAATGGAGGGTTTTCAATAGATAAGCCTTTTTTTTACACGTACACACTTGAGTGGGATAATTTTGTTGATACTGCTTGCAATTTACTTTTTGAGAATTATTTTTAAAAGATCTGAAGAAAAAATGAGCTTGCACTTTTCTGAACTAGTGAAGGCCATGCAGTATTTTGCACAGATCTGAGCATGCAAAGGCAGGAAAAGTATAATTGGTGTCTAACTCCTTCTCTGCATCCCTTGAGATTTCTGTGGCAATGTGGAGGGACTTTTTAGCATTCAGTGTAGAGAAAAATGTTCCAAACGAAAGCTAATTTTTGTCTTTGAATGGACTTGGGGACCGGACAGCTGTATACGTGTGCATGAGTTGAATGCATCTTCAGACTCTTAATACGTTTTCCATCTCAGTAGTGAAACTCTTCCACTGAGAATCTCTTACTCTTTGCTTCCAGTGGTGCTCTCCCTGGTGTCATTTTGCTAGCTTTCATAAGGACATAGTCCTTAAACCTTCCTCTTCAACATTTACACGCTCAGTGCTTTTATCCACAAATTTTGTGTGTGGTTTTTTTTTTTTTTTTTTTTTTTCTCTCACTGTTTGAACGTCTGAGCTGTCTCAGCCTTGATCCAAGTTCATCAGTTTCAACTTCCAGGTTTTCTTTTATGGGCTTAAAGGCAAAAATACTGGTGATATTTATATGAAGTACACAGAGCTGGGTCCACTGGGATTGGGGAGTGTGCAAAGCAGCAAAGAAGGGAAGAGAAGCAGACCCACAGTTTTCAGTAACATCTCATGAATATATAAGAGGAGTGGAACCGGACTCAAACACAAGTCTAAAAATTGGAAGCTGCAGCCCATCTTTGGCCTAGTTACCATCTCCTTTGTTCCGAGCAGAAGTGAGCGGGGTGCTGAGATGGTGCAGGTTGCTCCAATGTTCCCGGCTTTACTGAGCTGTGACAGCTTGCAGTCTGTGATATGAAAAAACTACACGTTTTTTTTTTTTTTTTTCTGCCCTCAGCTTTGTTGCTGTATTATAGCTATATGAAGAAGCGTTATGCGCATAAATGCGTGGATTATCATGAAAATTTTAATTAAATGACTGAATAATAACTAAAGATGGCAAGGGAGGCAGTGTTGCTAAATTAAATTCATTCCATATAGCTTTTGCTCTAGCCTGTGCACTGGTTTTAGTTTTACTTATTCTTGCTTAATATTTCTTACATATTTTGAATATATATCAAAGCAGCTGCTTTCCTTCAGTCGTGCTGGTTTGAACGTTCTTCGCCTTGACAGAGACATTCTAGGCCTCCACGACTGGGGTGGGAGATCCTGGGTGAGTCCAGGCAAGGAGCTGAACGTCAGAAAACATAAAAGAGGTTCAGCTTAGTCGGGTTGTTACTGCTCAGCTGGCAGTCGGGGAGGAAAAAAGGAGGAATGTGCACCCCGGGCTGCTCGTGTGCGCTCGCCCCGAGCGGTGTAGGGGGGACGCAGCCTGTAAGGGCTGAGCTGGGTGGAGAAACCAGCCCCTTCCCCCAGTCCCTGCGCCTGCTCCTCTGCCACCACCGCAGCAAGAGGGGTGGATTTGTACTTCCAAATGTTTTAAGTCACTGATTTTAATCTTGTTTTGGGTTTAATTTTAATTGCTTTTTCAAAGGGAGATTAATTCTCCTTTAGGTGTGGATATGTAATTAAAAAAGATCTCCTGACTTAAGTTGCTTTTGTTAACCACATGCATAGGCTGTACGTACGTGAAAGCAATTACATAGTAGAATATACATCTAATCCTATTCTTCATGTTTAAGTGTTATTGTGTTAGAAAATGATAAATGACTTCTTATTTGTGAGGGGATTTACTTTCTTCCCTTATGATTTCTGCCAAGACGATGTTGGAAGGAAAATGAAATTCAATTATAAATCAAAATTTATTTCAGTGGTGGAAAACTAGCACTTAAAAATGCTTTGTTATTTCTTGAATATATTGAGTGTTGGATATCATAAGGAAAATTACCAAAACATGTTTTGCACTTTAATCATAGTGAGTTATTCAATACAGAAGGTATTCCCCTAAAATGCTTTTGGTGGTTTTTGGTAGGCCTGCAAGCATAGAGAAACCTGAATTAGCTTCATCTGGAACCAGTAGAGCTTTATGAGCAAATATTCCCTCCTGGCCCTGTGCTTATTGCTGCCATGCCAGGCTAACTAGCAGGGGGGGAGCAGTATGCAGGCACTGGGGTGCTGCCTGCAGGTCTCAGGGTACCTGGCTGTTACCAGATGGTCACTGGATGCAGAGGAGCTCTGTCCTTCAGGAGCTGGGAAACAGTCCCACATCTTGGCTTTTCCATGGAATGGAAAAGGGAAAGGAGATGTCCTGGGTTTAAAACGTTTAAAACTTCCAAGTATATGTTATGATCTGAAATAAATAGAGTAAACTTCATTTAAAAATAAAAAGAAAAAAAATCTGTGTGCTTGCAGAAGAAACTCCTGTCTTCATAACCTGGTTTAATTACTTTGAAAAAATGTACATGCAGGTGCTGGCCAGTTGCTCGCTTCAGTTCTGGGGTTTGGCTTCCTTAAAATAGGGTTTTCAAATTTTAATTACTCCAACCGATTAGTTCTTTCAGTCATCATGCTTTTCATGTATTCTGAATACTTTTTAAAGAAATGGATTTCAATTTAATGCTTTTTGGATTCAGCCTTTTTATTCACATGAGATAGCGCTGCTCCCATCTACTGTTTATTCTTACCCTGAGAACTGTCAGGAAGGGTTGAAAGCAGAAATCGCCTCCCGCTGTCCTCTCTGTCCATAGCTCAGTAAGTGCTCTTGTCTTCACAACGTCTGCTGCCTTATTTTTCCATGCTGCATCCTGCTCCTTAAACGGAGTGTGACTCCTTGGGCCTTACGGCAAGGCAGAGGTGTCCCTGCACCTACCCAAAAACTGAGCAGGTCTGAGAGAGGATTGTGTAGCTCGGGCTCTGTGTTCCCACACGGGCTCTGTGGTGTTCCTACCAGGTGTTTCCTGTTTCCTTTTGTGCTGTTGAATGTTGTGATCGACCCCAAATCAGAAAAAAAAAAAAAAAAGCTGAGTTTCTCCTCAACCTAGCTGATAGTTTCCTTTTGTTCTGCTGGTGGTGGATTTCTGCTGAGTTTAGGTGCGCTGATTTCTGCCTTGGGAAAAGGATGAAGAGCTATCAGTAGCATCCTATTGGAGCATATTATGTAGAACCTTTTGGTCATAGTTCCAAATAGTAACAAAAAAGAGTTTTAATTAATTTAGTTTTCCACAACAGAAAAGCTCAGCTCTTTTTGCTTAGATTGCGTATTACAGATTGATTTCATATTCTTTTCATGAAGTATCTTTGAGCTTTGAAGCTCTTCTTGATACTGTACATTGTTTAGCAATAGGTTGTCTGACAGAATCCCCCAAAGTATTCTGAGTTACTGTGAGTTTAATAAGAAATAAAATTCAAATTTAATAATGTTACAGGGAAGAATTGTGTTATTCTCTGAGACACAACCCACAGATTATCACTTTCAGGTTCCGCAGATGAGTCCTCCTCTGTTTCCTTGAACTAAATGCAAAGTGCTAAATAGATCTGTGTTCCTTGATAGTGTACCCTCATGAAATAGAGATATGACTACTTCTCAAAATATCCATAGATAGCCTCCCACACTGCCAGTTAAAAAATATTTAAATCTGAACTTCTTGCTTTTTGTTGTCTAAAGGAAACACTACTGAGTTTTTCCTCTGCTCCTGGCAAACCTTGTGCACTTTTTACAAAATCTAACAACCTGAAGAACTTAAGGACAAAGTAAGATTGCCTGTACTAGAAGGAACCTATGTATACATCAGACATAGAGAAAACTTTCTTGTGGACAATTCCTGTAGGATAATGGCGGCAATGTTCCCGTCTGTCCCCGCGGCAGAGGTGGATGTCTGCTCACAGCTCTGCGATGGTCTCGCGTGGGACCCCGTGCAAATTGCATCTGCTCACTGTGCTGCTGGTTTTGTAGCTCTGTAATGGAAATAATGGGCTTTCTCATTCCTCGGGTGAATCGTATGCAAACTTATGAATGAAAGTTGCAACATGTGCATCAGCAGGAGCTGTGCTCCTCCGGGCCCCATCCTTGCATCTGTCCTGGAGGAGTGTGGGTGTGATTTGGGAGCCAAGTGCCAAGGGAAGAGGCGAGTAAGGTGAGGATATTCCTGGAGGCAGAGAAGAACAATTTCACTTCTGTGAAATCCTGTTTGCTACTACTAGGTATTAACCTTTTCAGCTCCTCTTATCTGTCAGTATTGATACAGAAAGTCTAACTTAAAATGTAACCTGTTTGGGAATTGTATTTCTCTTATTTACCATATTGGTACATGGATTTGTATAGATACTATTAACTTTGCTACTATACTGTGAAATACCACAGAAAATTGAACTTAAGCTTAGAAAAATCGTAATAAAGGACCAGACTGTTATCAGCAGTGCTATCTTTCTCTATTTAATCAGTTTTCCTGCTCTTTGGGGAGGAGGGAATGAGAATGTTGCCTATAATGGAGTTTTCATTTTGATAACATGCAAATGTGAAAAGAACTCTTTATTTTTAACACTGACTTCCTTGCAGTAATTCCTGTCTGCAAGGACTGTGTAACCTTCTACAGCACTGAGAGCTGAGAAGTACAGCACAAGATCAGGGACTACCTTCCCCATAAACCTCTTTCCATATCCACTCTCTGTTCCATCCCAAAAACTTCTGAACAGAAGCTGCAGCGGTATGGTGTGATGATTTATTTGGTTACAAACCAAAGGCAGAAATTACTTGAAAAATGCAAAACCATCCCCAAAGAGACCTCTTCTTGCAAGTTGCTTTTTTAATCCAAGGATATCTAAACTGAATGTTTCTATCAATGAAATTTAGATTGCACGTATTTGTGATCTTTCTTTCAAGCTTCTTGAGCCCCTTAATAAACCAATTGCTAAATGTTTTATGTCACAGAATCACAGAATCATCCAGGTTGGAAAAGACCTTGAAGCTCCTCCAGTCCAACCATGAACCTCACACTGACCGTTCCCAACTCCACCAGATCCCTCAGCGCTGGGTCAACCCGACTCTTCAACCCCTCCAGGGGTGGGGACTCCCCGCCTGCCCTGGGCAGCCCATTCCAACGCCCAACAACCCCTTCTGGAAAGAAATACTTCCTAAGAGCCAGTCTGGCCCTGCCCTGGCGCAGCTTGAGGCCATTCCCTCTTGTCCTGGCACTTGTTCCTTGGCTCAAGAGACTCATCCCCCCTCTCTGCACCCTCCTTTCAGGGAGTTGTAGAGGGCCATGAGGTCTCCCCTCAGCCTCCTCTTCTCCAGACTAAACCCCCCCAGTTCCCTCAGCTGCTCCCCATCAGACCTGTGCTCCAGACCCTGCACCAGTTCCGTTGCCCTTCCCTGGACACGCTCGAGTCATTCAATGGCCTTTCATTGTCTCTCTAGCTGGTGCCGATGCAGCAGCGTGGGCCACGTGATTAAAACCAGACCTCTCTGGTCGGTGAGGATGCTGCAAGGAGAAGACACTCTCCTGCACTGGTTATACGTGTGTCTGCGTCTCGGCCGTATTATCCTCTCGCTTCAGTTTTATTTTATCTCTTTGGTGACTTCTGTTTGCTCCAGAGAAAGTTCAGCTTTTGTTCCTTGTCATTTATCTGACACTGAGTGCTGGAACAGATAGGTCTTTCATTTTGTGAGTGCTTCAGAGGATGATAATAATAATTATAGTTAAATTAGCTTCCTAACAATAATGTGAAGAAAGTAAAACATAATTTTGTGTTGGGAAATCTGTAATAAACAAGATGAAAGGCTTTCCCTGGGGCGAGGAAGGCAGTTAGTCTGAGGTTCATATTAGCATCGGGAACTTTGTTATTCCCATGTTAAGTCTGTACCAAGACGACTGCACTGTCTCTTCGTGCCGCATGTGAGCGTGCACCCACTTGTGTGGGCTGTTGGGTCGTGTATCTGTCGCTCCTCCTCGATGCTGGGGACAGGGAGAGATGGAGGCCTCACTGAGGTGTTTTGGTATGAGTAATTCCCCAAATGCTGAAAACGGTTGAGGATTTTAGAAAAGATGAATGTGCATGTTTATGAATACGTCTGTTCACTTAGTGTAACTCCAAGCCCCAAATCAGTAGCAGATAATGGTGCTGGGACTGAAATTGGAGAGCAGAGATTTCCAGTGTGTGTGTGAACTTTGGAGATAGGTTATCTCCAGTCAGGTTTCATTACATGGAAGAAAATTCCAGTGTACAAGAGAGATCGATACAAGTAAACAAGATCTTTCCACAGAGAGATGCCGTTAAATGACAGGGTGGGTTGAGTTGTCAAGGAAGAGGGTCAGAGCAATGTTGATCACTGACACAGAGGATGAGCGGGGGAGCTAAGAGGAGCCCACGGGAAGGAAAGTCCCATGGGAAGGGGCACCCAGAGGTACTCACCACCACTCTCTGAGCCCCCCAAAAGGGCTGGTATGTGCGGTAAGGAGGCCAAGCAGTGCGTGCTGGAGTGGGATTAAAAACTCTCTGGCCGTGCAGTGGGGTAGGACGGCTGCTCATTACTTATGATGGGATCGTCAGCTGCATTAAGTAATCCAGGTGAGCAGCTGGAGCAGTAACAGCAAAACTGGCAAAACATTAAACACATTTGGGGACAGTGGGTAAATCTGAAACTAAGCGGTACCAGTCCAAATTCCTCTGTCTCTTTAGATGGTGTGAAAAAGTCGGTGTACATCTCGCTGCTGTGAGTTTGAAGTGTTGAAGCTTTACTCAAAGGTTGCTCCTCTGCATCAGGCTCTGTGGAAACCATTCCTCAAATAGGGACTGATGCGGGGCACACCAGCTCTTGTTTGTTCTGCGCCTCCTTCCTTGTCCTTCCCGATGTGTCCTGATATCACACGAGTTGTATGAAAGTCTTTCAGTGCCAACCAGTGATAACTACAGTAAAAGTAAGTCATTCTAGATCCCAGAATGGTTCTAGTTCCATATTCAGTACTGCATGTGTGCAAAATTGTTTAAAAACATATTTGGTGTAGCTTTTCCTTATTCTTTTAAATTTTTTTTACTGTTTGAGTACTGGCCATACCCATAAATACTGTTCCTTTCTGTATTTTATTACTTGTGTTTATAATTTTATTATTAGCATTAATAGAAGTGTAAACCAAGATACCTGAAACAGATTTATTGAGGGTAGTTCTCTTAGATTTTCAGGGAAATAATTTTTAGTGTAGCAGAGGGAGAAAAAAGGTGCAGGGAAAAGTAATTGCATTTAGAAAACCAAAAATAAATGGACTGACCTTCAGAAATCTTAAGCACGGTGATTTCCATTGAAGGGCATCCTGTTTAATACTGAGACTGTATAGGGCTTTTTAAAGTGAAGCATTTTTGGTTAAAATGGACTTCTTTGAAAAAGAGCCTTAGAAAAAATGATAAATGGTGTTGTTAAAATGTCTCATTAATTTTTTGCTTGCCTTTTACGAAAGTTAGTGCAAAGCGCTTTCAAACTAGGGAACACTTTGTGTGTATTCTCATTGTGCATATCATCGAGTTTCTAGTAAATAAGCCTTTACAAAATGAGTTTCAGCTGAGCTATTGTGATCTTGGGTTCTGGTTTTGATCTGTGTGAAGATCCTTTTTGCAGTTCTTGCCAGAGAGGTTTCCCTGTATTCAGAGTTTGGTTTTTTTTTTCTCTGTTGTTTAGGAATATAGGATTTTCCTTCAAATGAAACAATAACCAGGGTTTTGCTTGTTCAGAGCTCATTCTGAAGCAGTAGATCAGAGCCTGTGGCAGTGTTACAGCACAGAAAGTTGTCAAAGGAGAGCTGGTTGGGTATTTTTACCTTGCTGGGGCTCACCAAGACTGGGAAGGAGGGGAGCCTGCAGGTCCGTCCCGGCAGAGTAAACGGAGAGCTGCCTCCAAAACAGGAGAAGGTGGCTGTAGGTTTGGTGGTCTTCTAGCAGTTGATAATTGAAAGAAGTTTGGAAACCTTTGGACAAAGGCTTCTTGCTAAGAACCAGCCTTAGTAAATAAAATACTTTCCCAAATAGATGTATAATTATGGTACTTCAGTATGACTTTTTTTCTCTGTAGTCCTCCAACTAGTCTTTTCAGTAAAACATGAATTAGGAAACTGAAAAACATACCTTTGTTGCATTTGTTTTGCATGCACAAAGCGATTTTGTTAATTGCAGGCACTTTTGTCGACTTAAAATATAGCTCAGGAAATTTTTGCTTACTGGTTTGCCACATAGGAGTCATGGTAAGCAGTTCCTGAAGGGCTCAGCATGGAACCAACCTCTCTCAAATGTTCTCTTTTATATAAAATGCCTAATTTGTGTTGCTTGTAAGAGCTTATGGATGCAGCAGTTCAC
Source organism: Strix uralensis (assembly GCF_047716275.1). NCBI lineage: Eukaryota > Metazoa > Chordata > Aves > Strigiformes > Strigidae > Strix > Strix uralensis. The sequence continues at coordinate 39,938,285 of NC_133978.1, forward strand.
ACCAAGGGGGTTGGAAACTGCAGACAGGTTGGGGACTGCTCTGGCGTGCGAAGGGGTGAGTACGTGGGGCAGCGACAGAGGGGTTGGCAGATCCTGGTCTCCTGAAGGTGCAGGAGAGGTCCCCAAGATGGGGAAAATTGGCAGCTTGTGTCTTCTGTCAGCAAAAAGATGGTTCTGCCCTGCCTTCAGGGAGCGTTGGGGGGATCTAACAGCAGCTTCCCAGGCTGTCGAGGTGCCAGGGCCAGATTCTTCATTGCAGTTGACCTTCATCCTTGGAGGTTTCAAGATCCAACGGGTTGAAGCCCTGAGCAGGTGGGGGGAGAAGCCTCCAGAGGTTCCTCAGATAGCCTATAGCATTATCCCTGTGACTTGCTTCGCACACCCAAATGCTATTCTTCCATGCCCCACCTCTGAAAATGGAAAATTTCCTTATACCTCGTGCTCTTTTCTGGCAAATTAGCTCTTTTCCCATTATTTTGTATTTTGGAGCCAGTGTGCTCAGCTGGTCAACATTGAAGTCCTGTAAAAGATTTCCTTTTAAAACAAGTTTTCTATTGATTGGTAGAGATTGAACTGTCAGAGATCAAATCTGGACCTGTAAAATATGTTTTGAGGTAAAACAAGATATGCAAGACTAATTAAGGTAATGTTCAACCTACAAACTTCCGTATCAGTCTTCTGCATCCTGAATGGACCCACACTGGATCAGGTGGACCTACGTGAGGTTTTTGCTGCCTAGGCAAGCACTGAGCTGCTTAAATCAGATTGGGTAAAGAGGATGGCATGTCTTGTCCAGGAGCTCTGACAGCTGAGTTTGTCAGCTGAAGATACCTTAGTGAATCTTGATTTTCAGAAAGATGCCTTTGCAATAATGTTGGTGGCACCAAAAAAATACCCCAAACATTTATCGCTCCCATTATTGCAAATGTTAACTTCTGTTTCCAAAGGAAATAGACTCACATGTTTTATTCTTTCCATTTACTTGTGTTCAGGAAGGCAGGATTTGGCCTAAGGAAATCAAAAGTAGCATATACTCAGTAAGAAAAAAGTGATAAATGTTAACATTTTGCACTTGTTTACATTCTGCTGCTGTACCTGTGAAATAACTTCCTCTCTAAATGTGCTGCTGAATTTACTGTCAGATTTTCTATTACTGGAAATGAAATGTTTAGTTTAATACTATGAGAAATATATGTATGAATTTATATGCATATATATATGTAACTTTAGGGCTGGTTGCTTTGCTTTGTTTTTCTTCTTGTCCTCACTTGTATGACGGCAGGGGTGGATGCTGCTGGTGGAACCTTAAGGAGTCTGTGTCCAACTGTAGCCAATTCTCTTAACAGCAGTTACCAAAAAGTTGAAATTTGGGGTGTTTTAAAGATGGATTTTTATCTTGTGAGACCATAAGTGGTGACAATTTCATTCATGGCTTCTAGAAATGAAAACAACTGATCTTTATTTCTTTATTTGTTGCTAATGTATACAGAGTACATGTTGTAATCAAAGAGAAAAATACCTCATTTTTATATCCTTGCAAACTGTCTGGTAATTGTGATGCACTTAAACCCTTTTCAACAAAGTAAATTATGTGAAAATGTTGTGAAAACCAAAATGTAGTGAGAAGTTCATTCTGATGTTTTTGAGTGTTTTGCTCTTTTTTTTTTTTAATTATTTATCAATTTATTTATTTAGCTGTGTAGTCTTTTAAGGCCATGTGAGGAAAATTTTATTGAAAAATAAATGCAGCTTATGCTTTTTCATCTGTTCCTGATCATGGTATAATAGGGACATTATACTGAAACATCCCTTAATTTAGTGTAGCTTTGATTTCTCTTCTTTTAGATTTTTCTCACTATACATAAAGAGCTTAATGTTTCCAATGTAGAGATTTCCCTGGAAGAAAATGGACAAGACTATTTAAAATAAGATGTTTTACCCCTCAGGGAGAAAAGCATTGGCATGCGTAGTCTCTCCTGCAGGGAGTTCTCTTCTCATTCTGAAATTTATCAGTGTAAGTATTACTTGTGGGGATTATCTGATATTAAAATTTCCCTACCCGTATCTGCTAAAGGGCCATTTGAACATTTCTTATTTTATTGTAATTTAAGAAAATAAGTATTTTCTGAGCGTTCACGTGCCTCTTCAACTTTTCCTTCAGAACTGTATTCTACATGAATTATAAGTTTAAATTTTTGAATCGCGTGGTCATTTGTTTTTAATATAAAATGTTTTTTCTGAATAATAGTGCATTGTTTCCAAAGAAGAATCTTTGGTGTGGTGGGTTTTTCGGTTGTTTGGGTGTTTGTTTTTTTTTTTTTCCTTTTAATGGAGCTGAATTACCAGTCCTCCAGGATGGGAGCTGGATCTGGCTTCCCTTACGACAGCCTTGTGGATGTCCTGCATCCCATGATTTGAATTTGGGAATATTAAATTCCCACTTTCCTCAATCTACCTGCTTGAAAAGAAAGAATGAATCCAGCACCTCTGCTTTTGGGGTAGAAGATAAATTAATTGTATTAAACTGCTTACAGAGAGCATTGAATGCA